>NC_050576.1:66507496-66855005 GCF_011100635.1 Trichosurus vulpecula
ACTTTTTTAGTTAAGAAATATTTTCCTCTACTTCTCCTACATCTCAAAACCTTATTTTACAAATGAGTAAATTGAGGCACAGTTTACATAGAATATAACAGTTCTGTGCTGTTCAGACATCTTATATGTGGGCCATTATGTTCATTTCTGGGTGCTATGTTTTAAGGGGCATATTGACAAATTAATGTTCAAGCAGAGGATCATTATGTACTCTAATTTGCAAATAAGGATAATTGTATAAGGTGATTGATTATAACACCATCTGCTTCTCTGCCTCCCACCATATTCACTCCCATTTTGTTGTGCTTTGCACAGAGAAAGCATTCAATAAATGTTGATTTGCTAATAGGAAACTCTTCAGTATAGATTAAAGAAAAATTTTAAATGGGACAATTGGAAAAAAGGAATAGTGCAAGATTTTTTTCGTTAATTTGCAATTTTGTAAGTGTAATGTGAAAATAAGTAGAATATGAAATTAAATGCAAAGATTTAAATAGGCTGGTAAAGTGGAAAGGAAGAACATTTTTGTGGGAAAAAATATTTTTATGAGTATTGTCAGCCCAGAAAACATTTTTCCAGAAAAACCTATTAAAGATAAATGAGTTAACGTTGTGATTTTATGTAAATATTAATAATTGTTTTTTTAAAAACAGGATACACAGTCAAGGATTTTAAGTTCACCTGTAGTTGAGACACTCCCATCAGTTGACATCAATGGAGATTCTCCTAGTATAGCTGAAAATATTGAAAATGTTGAGAATATTTCCACCTCATCTACCTCAGAGATCACTCCAGTCTCAGAACCTAAGTATAAACTAATTTTATTTTTTTTTCTTGATCAACTAAAGATAGAATCATTTGTTTTTTTGATATGAAGCAACCTTTTCCACAAATTTAATTTAGGCAAATAATGCCAATCTTTGTGCTTTATCTTTTGATTTTCTTATTTGAAAAATTAGATATTCAAATGAAAGTGAAGATGATAAATTTCCCAAAAGAAGTATATTAAATATATTGAGTAATCTCATTACTGTAATTTTCTAGAATTTGCAAATCATACACTGGTTAGTTCTGTTAGGTATCGTTTCTGTATTCCTATATGTTTTCAGTCTTACTCCAATACTACATATTTTCAATCTTATTTTGTCTTTAGGTTGCATTAATTTTAATAAAGCTATAAAATTTCCCCCTTTTTTCTTTATTTTGTATATATTTTCTCTTATTTTTTTCTGCATATTTTTTTTAAAAAGATACGATTCTACGATTCTAGCAGACCCAATTGGGAAGAATATAAAAACGTATGCAAGATATGGTCCTAGACCTCAAGGAGCTTATGATTAGCTCTAATGTAGCCTAGTGGATAAGATAGTGTTAGACTTGGGAGTCAGAAAAATCTGGGTTTGACACTCTGCCTTTGACACTTATTATTAGCATGACTATGCTAATAACTTAACTGCTCTCATTATTAGCTTTCTTAGCCATTAAATGGAGATAAAATACCTGTAGTAACTACCTTACAAGATCATTGTAAGGATCAAATGAGATAATGTATGTCAAGTATTTTTCAAATTTGAAATGTCAGCTGTTTATTATTGCTAGTGCATAAAGAGCTGGCCTGGGACATCTGGTTTTGAGTCCTGCTTCTGTCACTTTCTGGCTATGAGCCCTTGAGTGGTGTAGGCAACTCTCTAAGACTGTGAATTTCAGAGAAGGTATAGTCCTGCATGGAGAAAGAATGTTTCCTTATTTGTCTGTATATATCATTGAAATCACAGGTTTAGTCCCCTATCCCTATGCCTGTCCTGTCGTCGTCGTCATCATCATCATCATCATCATCATCATCATCATCATCAAACACACGCATATAATAAAGATTTTTTTTTATGGAAGTAGTAAATGTAAAGTCTTTCCCACAAATAATAAGATATATTTGACTATCCTTTATTTCTTCTCAAGAAATCAAATATTAGGGCCTTTAATATTTTAAAAATAAAAGTCTGAAATGTTATAAAAACTTCAGCGCTATTTTGAAAGTGATAGATGATTTCTCTTACTATGGCAACTTTAGCATGGTAAAATTTTATTGATATAAAAATAGAAGCATAGGCAATCCAAAGTTAATTAGTGTACAAGATATATCAGATTGCTTATTGCCACTATGCTATCCATGGTAATTAAAGTATTTATTTATAGTTTTTTCTTTTAAAGTACTGGTTTGTGAATTTTGTGGAAAGGGAAGATTCTCCTAGTATAGCTGCAAACTAAACAAACTAAATTTTGAATTTTTGTATATGAATTAAAATAGGGAAATACATTTACTCTAAAAAATGCTCTATAAGCATACCTGAAAAATTGTTTGACTTGAGCATTTTACTTTCTTACGGTTCTTGCGTTTAGTTATGGCATTGTGCTAGACATACTTGTATTTTCAAATAGTTTAATCTTTTTCAGTGATCAGAGTGTTTTTGTTTTTATTTTTCCTTTACTTCAGTGAAATAGAAAATTCCAGTGCTGATATCCCACTTGCTAGTTTGAGTGAAATTGAGCAGTCTGAAACTGACTGTAGTATTGGTGGGAGCCTTTATTCAGACCCCCAAGTTGAAAAACATGGGACCCTTGGTTTAGACCAGCATGTTGAACATTCAGCCTTTGTCAGTTCACCAGAAAGGTGAGTATGGAAAGTTGTGCTTAACTTGCTATTTTTGTTGTATAAGACTTGATCAATTTAATATATCATGGTTAGATTGCAGTGTATATGATCCAGCTAGTGTTTATCACTTATAATTTGTTTTGCTTTCACATGTGTAGTCTTGTTGGTCAGCATGTAGAAAATACTTCCTCTTCACAAGACAAGGGAATGATGACTAAATCAGAATTTGAGTCAGTTGAACCAAATAAGCCAGATGCTGATCTTCAAAAATCTGTATTAAATGCTTCAGAGAACTTAAAAGAGGTAAGTGAAATCTTTATCATCTAATACATTGATGTCTGTCAGTCTTTTTAATGCTAGTCAGTCTTTATAAACATCAAGTCACTATTTTTGCCACATGTTCAGTGAGAGGGAGAATTGATTGACAGATCACTTAGGCCACTGACTCTCAAGGATGATTTTGCTTATCCAGCTATTTCTGCATTGTGGTATAGGTAGGATTGTTTCAAAGTTAACAGTTCTGACAAACAGTATCCCTCAGCTCCCTGTTAGCTTGAAGTGGAAACCCACAACACTCTTAATATAATTTCAAGAAAGAGGATTGTAGATATTGGTCAGGGATTATAACAATTAAGTTCTCTGCCCTCGGAATAAGCAAATCAATTCAGTGCTTTTAAAGATTCTTTAAGCAGAATTTTTCTAAAGGAAGTTGTGAAACAAATACCCCGGTGCTGCTCCAGTGCAGTAATTGGTGTTCCCTTCCATGATAAAAGAGCTGGACTATCAGAGAAATGCTCTAGTTTTCCCTTGCAATATTATCTTCATTTGGTTACGGTAGTTTAGACATTTCTTTAAGTGTGGGCACTTGAGAGATGTGAGACTAGAGATTAGAAGGATTAGGGCTGAGTAAGTAGATTTGGAAGTCATTAAGGTAGACATGATAATTGACGAGAAGAAGCCCCAGGACAAAGTCTTGTGTTAACAGGTTTGATTTGGATGTAGATCCAATGAACAAGAATGAGGAGGAGAAAGTAGTGTCACAAAAACCTAGAGAGATGAGTTTTGAGAAGAAGGTGATTGACAAGTGTCAAAAGCTGCAGAGAGGTCAAAAAAGATGAGAATTTAGACAAGGCCATTCATTTTGGCAGTTGAGAGCTCTTTAGTAACTTCAGAGGGAACAGTTTTCATTGAATAAGGAGGTTAAAAGTCATACTGCAGTTAAGAGAGAATAAAAGTGAAGGCTCATATTGTAGACACGCTTCTCAAGGAGTTTGACCATCTCAGTGAGGGATCAAGTGCACAGGTTAGTGATTTTCTAGGTATAGTTACTATTTTCCTGAAAGACTGGACAATTTACAGCTCCACCAACAGTGCACCAATATTCCTGTCTTTCCATAGCCCCTCCACAACTATTTTTTTTTTTTTTTGCTTTTTGGCAGGGCAGTTGGGGTTAAGTGACTTGCCCAAGGTCACATAGCTAGTACATGTGGCAAGTGTCTGAGGCTGGATTTGAACTCAGGTCCTCCTGACTCCAGGGCCGGTGCTCTACTCACTGTGCCACCTAGCTGCCCCTGGTTTTCTTCTTTGTCACAGGTTCTTAAAGGGAGCGGTTATTTCCCCTAAGTTTTTTTTTTTTTAATTAAAACCCCCCACTTCTGACCCTCCCCTGCCCCAGTAATCAGTCCCTCCATGTAGAAATTGCTTTTTGGTTCTTGCTTTGTTTTCAATGATGAAGTTATCCTTAAGTTTAGCTACTCTGTTTCGGGGGAAGGGGGGGAGGGTTTGACCAGAGGACTAGGAATTTGACATCCTCTATCATTACTGAGTTGTTGCTCTTACAAACTCTTGATCCAGTTCCTCTTTCTGTTCAGGTGATTTGTATTATACTCAGATGACATTATGGTTTGTGTTTCTGACTTTTGATCTTCATTCAGATGTTCTCCATGATGTTTCCTCCCTTTGGTTCTTTGATTTCTTCATTAGTGTTTTCTCTTTTTGAGAGGGGAGGGAAGGAGAATCTAAACCTGTGGTTTAATTGGTATATTTGAGGAATTTACCTCTACCCATATATAGGCAACTGTTCTGTAACTCAGTTTTATAGAATTGCCTGGGGGCCCTTCAGTAGCAACTTGCCCAGGAGCTCATAGGCAGTATGCTTTAGGGGCAGGTTTTGAACCTAGGGCTTCCTGACTCCACCACCTCTCTCTATACCGTACCACACTTTCTCTCAGTATATACTATATTACTTAATAGACATATAAGTAATGTTTAATATAGAATGCTATTCTTTGAACGGATAAAAATAGTTAGATTGAATTAGCCAACTAGATTTGTAAATTTTTTAATACTTATTTGGTTTTTAGTTAGTTGATTTTTGAAAAGTAGAAATAAGTAGCTTTATATTAGTTGAATGAGGTCCATGCTTCTTCAATCAACACCCAAATAAATCCCCAGGCCCTTAATCTCAAATAGCTTTTAAGGTGGTAAGTTTATTTAATCATGACAGGCACTCTTCATGTAGTTTTTTCCCCCTTCACTGGTCTCTTTACTTTTTCTGCTTTCTTTAAAAAAGGAAAAAAATGTAGTAATAAATGTCTGAAATTTTATTAATTGCTGCTTTCTGAGTAGATGTGTTAGGGTTACCATCCTTTACTATTATAATAAACACAGTAATAGAAATATATAAAATCTTACAAGAAGGCAAACATAGATAACCTATTAAGGTTTTTTTAATAAGCCTGTGATTGTCTTAATAATCCATATTAATCTAATACTATTTTCATTAATGTCCTTAGAACTCTAAAATTTAAGACCTGTTAAGGGATGACTAAAGATAATCTTTTGTATATTTTAAAGGTGCCAAAAGTGTTTCACACAAAGGGCTATGATTCTGGTCTTATGATCCCCGGTTTTGCTTTCTTTTTGCCATTTTCTGTTGCTTCTATTTAACTTACTATTGAAATTTACCTGAAATTTTATAATGAAATTCTTTTATTAAGAAAGTGTCTGTCAGAATTCCCCATTACTTTTAAGTACATCCAAGAGTCACCAAATGTGATTTCATATAGCTGTGTGATGGTCTTAATTGTTTTCTCAGCATTGTATATATTAAAACTGTTGAATACTGAGGAATCTTGTCCTTGAAGTAAAAAAATAAAATACTCACTTCAAAGAAAATAGTCTAGAGTGCTTTGGTCAATTTGGACTAGTGAAAGCATGTTTCTTCATTGCTTTTTAAATGAAATATGATGTTGATAGCCTGGTCTTGAGGGTCATCTAGCTCTAACCTGCTTTTATAGTAACTAAACACTGGGCTTCTTCATGTATTCATTCATACTCTAGTCAAACTATACTGCTAGCTCTTCTCCATACTACCATACCCCATTTTTGTGTATTTGTATACTCTTTCCTCATCTTGAAATATACTCTCCTCATATCTTAACTTGTTAATTTTTTTTTTTTTCTAAAAGACCTATTTCAGGTAACACCTCTCAGAAAGCCTTTCATGATTCCTCTTGGCTAGAAATGTTTCCTTATATCTTGTGCCACTATAGTTGACTATAGAAAATGATCAGAATATGTACTTAGACAACTATTTTTTGTTTTTGTGTGTATATTTTTGTTCTGCCTACTAGAATTTGTGGAGGTTAGAGACTGTGTTTTTTTTTTTTTTAATCTTCATATACCTAGCAGGATCTAGAAGAGTATACTATATAGTAGGCATCAAGTACCTCTTGAAACAAATTTAAAGTTGTATGGAATTTTTTTTTCAGGTGACAGATTACAGAAAGCTTGGAGATGCTGATTCCACGCCTGTAGTAAGCCCCAAAGACCCAGGAGACATTCCAACATTTGATGAGTGGAAAAAAAAAGTTATGGAAGTAGAGAAAGAAAAAAGTAAGCTACAGGTTTATTCCCTTTTTATGTGGAGACTATTTAAATGTTTCTTATGTTTCTTCTCGCAGTGACATGGGATGACTAATATTTAAAGTAATCTTATTCTTAATGCTTTGCTTTTAGAAATCTTAATTTTGGAATTACATAAGTACTTCTCTCTAACTTAAAACAATTACATTACAAATTACATTTTATTGGGAAGAAAACTTTTCAAACTCAGAGATGTTGCAGACATTTCAGCAGGAGAGTTTTATAGGAAAAAAAACATTCAAACAATAAGTTAAGTATTTTGTGTTTTACTGAAAACGTATTTGGGAGACGTTGAAATTTGAGTAACAATAGTATAGGACTATTTTATAAAATCAAGAGATTTTACATACATACACAGCATTAGAATTTTTATCTTGTATGCAGCGCCATGGTAAGGGTTTATGTGATTTGGTCATAATTAGGTAGAAGGGAGAGGATTTTTGTCATTGTTAAACTCCGTTATAGCTATGTTTCGCGTTTTGCTTATTTTTTTTTTCCATTTTGGTGTAACACAACCAGCATGAATGAGTCTTTAGCATTAGCATTGGAGAGAAGACCGCATTCATTCATTGAGGTATTGCAGGAGTGAAAATGATACCATATGTGCCCCTCTCTGACTAACCCCTACCTCATAGTTGTCCCTCCCTGAGTCCTTTTTCTCTCCTCCTTTCTCACTGACTCCTACCTTGCAGTTTGAATCACCAGTAACACCCTTGGTTTTGATATATATATTTTGTTATAAAGCCAGCTAGTCTGAAGCACATTTGTTATATACACATATATGTGTGCATATATATATGTGTGTATGAAGACTGACTTTCAATGTCATAGAGTAGAAAGGCCCAAGTATTAAAGAATTCTTTTGAAAATTATTTATGTTAAGATTACATATGTTACTCATGTGTAAAAGATTATATAATACAGAAAGACATTATACCCATCGACGAAAGATTTCCTAGTGGAGAAGTTGCAGAACTTACATAGGGTTTGTTTTATTTAAGATAATAATGTCTATATTTTATATAGCACTTAGTATGTGTCAGACACTATGCTAAGAGCTTTGCAATGATTATTTCATTTGATCTTCACAGGAGGTAGGTGCTATGGTTATTGTCATTTTAGAGATGAGGAAACAGAGGTTAAGTGACTTGCCTGCCTAAGGTGTCTGTCTGTCTCTCTCTCTCTCTCTCTCTCACACACACACACACACACACACACACACACACACAGAGAATACGCATCTGAGATTGTATATGAACTCAGGTCTTCTTTACTCTAGGCACAGCACTCTCTCCACTATACTACCTAGCTTCCCCTATCATTGTTACATCCCCAGAATTTAATACAGTGCCATTGCACATCATGGAAATTTAATAAATGTCCAATTTAAATGGAATATGAATATTGCTAATTAGCTAAAAAGAATACTAGATTAATTTTAAAACTGTGCAGATAAAATAATTTGAGTTGATTATATAAGCAGAGGTTTTTTGTTGTTTTCTTCTTTCCTATTTCCAGTAATTCCTATTCTTAACCGACAGGTAGAGTTAATAGTTTTAGAGTTAATTAAGTATGGTGAGTTGTTCTCTCTCATTGATAACAATAGAAATGTTTATAAATAATGTTTATCTACAGGTCAGTCAATGCATCCATCTTCCAATGGTGGTCAACATTCAACCAAAAAGGTCCAGAAAAACCGGAATAATTATGCTTCAGTAGAATGTGGTGCCAAAATATTAGCAGCTAATCCAGAGGCCAAGGTAATCTGTTTAGAAGCTTAATTTCTTGAATTTTTAGAAGGTTAAGTTTTTAGAGTAATCAGTACAGTTACATGAAAGAAGTTTAAATTTGATTTGAGGTCCTGATAATGATACCCACTTCCCTTTTTCTTTTTTATTCCTGTCACGTGTTATTATATTACAAGTCTCTATCATCAGACCTAATCTTTTTTTTCCTCTCCACTGTGTATTTCATTCCAAGCCTCTCTCTGGAGTGCCAGTCCCATATCACCAACTGCCTCCTGGACATTTTAAATTGGGTATTTTATAGACATCTCAAACTGAACATTTCTAAAACAGAAAATACTACCATTTATTTCAAACCTTCACCTCTTCACATCTTTGCTATTTCTACTCAGGACACCACAGTACTTCTCTTCTCTTAAGTTCATAACTCCAGCATCATTCTCTCCTCCTTCCTTTCACTCACCTTGCATATGCATTCAGTTGTTAAATCTTGGTGTTTCTACCTCCCTGCTATCTTTCATATTCCTTCCCTTCTTACTAATCACACAAATAGTACCTTAATTCAGGCTGTCAACACTTTCTCCTGGACTTATGCAGTGCCTCAAATCTCTCCACATTCCACTCTATCTTAATGAGATATTTGTAAAAGAGGTTTTTAGCACAGTCCCTGGCACATCGTTGGCACTGTTGTAAGTGCTTACTGGTTTTCCTTTTCCTTCCCCATCTTCCACGTGGCTGCCAAAGTGGTTTTCCTTAAGTGCAGGCTCTGACCATGTCATTTCTTTTCTCAGTAGTTTTCCAGTAGCTCCCATTTGACTGTTAAAGAAAACTCTTCCCAAGCTGCTCACTGCCTGTCTTTTTAATTTCATTATTATTTTCCTTCCCACATTCTCTGGTCTGGCTGTGCAGTTGTGGTATCACAGCACTCCATCTCCCATCTTTGTTCTTTTGCTCTGGCTGACTGCCATATTTTCAATACCATACATTCTTTCCTCTTCCTGTCTTATGGAATTGCCTACTTCCTTTAAGACTCACCTTCAGGGCTCCTTTCTACATGAAGCTTTTCTAGATTCCTTCTGAGTGCTACTGCCTTCCCACCCTAAACCACCTTGTATTTATTTTGCATGTACTTATTTATATATGTTCATGCTGTCCTCCAAGGTTGAATGTGAGCTTCTTTTTTTTTTTTTTTTTTGTACTTGTGTCCTCACCACCTAGAACAGTGACTGACACATAGGTGCTTTATAAATATTTGTTGACTGATTTGAGTCTTGATTCATAATTAAATTTATGCATAAGATAATTCTTTTAAAAGCATTTTTGCATAAAAGTTCCAAATAAAGTGACCTTTTCTGTTTTCTTTGAGAATTATGATGCTGTAAATTTTTTTAAACTTAGCGACAATGCCACATAAGCCTTTAGTAATTTCTTTTTTAAAAGTGGAGAGAACATTTAGACTATAATCCTTAATGTCTTGAAGAAATGTGAAATATTATTTCTTTAAATAAAATTTAGGAACAAATATATGAGTTTAATTCAGTTTCAAATCATTTTTTATAGATTTTAGTATGCTTTCTAAGGTTTAAGTACCTGAGGAATTGAAAATGCGGAAAATTAAGAGGTTTATAACTGTTCAAAAATAATTTTTTCCCTTTTTTTTGCCTAGTATTTTCCTTTTGTAATTATTTTCTCCTCTTTACATAGAGCACATCTGCAATTCTGATAGAAAACATGGACTTATATATGCTGAATCCATGTAGCACTAAAATTTGGTAAGTTAAAGTCATAATTATATTTCTATATAAACACATTTTATAGGTATAGGCCTATCATAGGAGTTAGGCCTCTCAGTGATCTCTAGGCTTATTCTGGCCAGCTATTTTACCTAGTTCCTGATCACATTGATCAAAAGAATGCAACCCAATAATCGTAAAGGAGGTGAACAAGCATTGTTGTGCTAATTGAATGGTCTTAGCCTACATATAAAACTGTTGTCAGCCCGTACTGTTCTTCTCCTGTTTATAAAGTGTGTACCGTTAGGAAATTTTTCCAATCCTACTGGCCTTTTTTTTTTTTTTTTAAACCTGAATACATACACTGTATGTAATTTAAGCAGAGTGTCTCCTCCTCCCAGAGTAGGGAACTGGGTGTAGAATATTGCTTATATAATTGTTTGGTTTTCCTGAATTGCCTTTTCTTTCCTCTTTTGAAAGTCCTTGTTACAAGGGATACATTTGGAAAGGAAAGCAAGTAGAAACAAGAGGACATTAACATGTTTTTTTTAAAGAAAGGAAGTTAGAAAAAGAAATTTCAGTTAAAAATTGCTGCTGTCACTTGTAAGCATATTATCTTTTTATGAGAGGTAACTGAGTGTTTACATATAATTAAGTAAACTTCACTGACTTCTGGCAAAACTCCTAGAATAGAATATTAAAGGGATGGTTAATGAACATCAAGAAAAGGAAACAGTAATCACAAAGAGTCAGCAAGTCTTGATCAAGAACAAGTCATGTCAGATTAATCTTATTTCCTTTTATAACATATAATCTACTTAGAATTCAGCAATCAGTCTTGTACCATCCTGGTAGACAAGTTTGCACAACAGTATAATTAGACGAATTATGCTTTGTATGGTGTATATGAAGGAACTGGAAATGTTTAGCCTGGAGGATAAAAGAGTTTCTGAAGCCCTGCCATATGGAAGAGAGTTTACTTTTTCACTTTGGCCCCAGAGGACAGAACTTTGAGCCATGGTGTGAAGTTACAGAGAGGCACATTTAATCCTGATGTATGGACAAATTTTCCTTAGAATTCAGGCTATTTGAAATGACATAAATATAGCCTTGAGATTTATTGGGCTTCCCTTCACTGGAAATGTTAAAACAAAATCTAAATAAATAACCACTTACTTGGTATGTTATGTATGGGGTTCAGAAACTGGACAGATGAATGGTAGAGTTAAAAAAGAAGCAGAATGCAAAAATAGAAGTTCTGCCTTCCTGCTCTTGTTTGTTAACACCACATCCACTCCAGCTGTGGTCATTGGCACCTTTTGGAGATGAGGGAGGGAGCCTTTTGTTGTCCATGGCATTTTTTTATCACTGTGGGCATATTCTTAGCTTTAGATTCCTGAAACTCTTCATGCACGAATTTCATGGCAGGAAGGCAGTGTAGACTACTAGATTTGGTGTCAGTAAGACCCAAATTCAAATCCTGGCTCAGTCGTTTAATAACTGTATATATAAAGAGCTTTTCAGATTTTAAGGTGCTATATACTAAACATGTCAACTGCTTGTTATTATGGCACACTTTTTTATTCATCCTGTGTTACATGCACATGCTTCTGTTGTCTTGTATTTTTAAAATATAAGTTGGTAGGTGACTTCCATGTACATTTTTTCATTGATCTCTGTAGACAGTTCCCCATTTTCTTCCTCATTAGAATTGTTTCTCTTTTGTCTTCAGAATTTCATTCTTTTGATCTACCATCTATCCTGTGCTGGCTTTCCTAGAAAAATATTAGGTCATGATATCCTATCTGTACTTTGGAAACTTTGAAATCTGGCTTCCATAATTTTGTACTTGTTTCAGACTGTTCTTGATTTTTCTTGTCTTATCACAAATCCAGAGATAGTCATGGTTACATCAGTGACGATTTCTTCTTTATTGGTGAGAATCAGATCTGGAGTAGCAGTTTCACTCTTGGCCTTGCTTTTTTGAAGAATGAATTTATACTTTCAGGATTAAAGATCTCATCAGAGTCTCTTATTTTTAATAGGTATAAATTATGGATGCCAGACTGTCTCTGCATTCGTTTGTTTATTTAGAATGTGTATGTAATTAGAATTAAACGGATAATAAGAAGTAATGTTTTCAGTTTCAGAAGTCTCCCTGGTGCTGAGCATCACTGTTTGTACATAATTGGCACTTAATAAGTGGTTATTAAAATGAAATTTCTGATGTAAATTATTTTTGCTGTAGATTATACTCCCATTAGAGGAAATAGTCATGGGAAATATGTCTTCATGTATTGAAAACTTAAATTTCTCTTCAGCCCAGTTTTCTCCAAATTAGATATTTCCTTTACTTTTCTGCCCTCGTAGGGGTTTTTAAAACATAGATTACCTTCTCTGAAATTTTTATTGATGTCTTTTTTTTACATCATCAGTTTCTGCTAAAATCTGTCTCCCTCTCTTCTCATATAAGAAACAACACTTTTAAAGACCAAAAAGAAAACGAAAAGTGAAGAAAACAGCATAACTGAACAACTCATAGAAAAGTCTGAAAATATGTTCACTCTAATACGTATCATGGAAATGATGTAAATAGGTGGGGTAAAGGTGTCTTCTCCTATTTCTTTGGAGTCATACTTACTCTTTGTAATTCTGTAATACTCCCTTTTTTCTGGTTCTTTTCATTTGTATTGTTGTAGTCATAGCAAGGAAATTTCTATGAATCAAGGAAAAGTAAAGGAAATAGTTTTATTTAGTTTGTAGAAAATAGGACTGAGGAATGTTGAATTTTCGGTACATGAAGACATTTCGCTTTGTGTCACTTCTTATAGATTTTTCCATGCTTTGTATTCATTGTACTGATCATTTTTAAGAGTGTACTCATATTCCATTATATTAGTGTACCAAAATTTTTTGAACTGTTCCCCAATGGCTGTGTACATGAATTTTCCCCAATTCTTTACTATCATAAAAGATGTTGCAATAAATCTTTTGGTATGCATGAAGACGACTTCTTATCAAAGGCCCCCTCAGGAATAGTGAAATCTCTTTATAAAATCGTGTGGACGTTTTAGTCACTTCATTTGCATAATTCCAAATTGCTTTCCAAAATTGTTATACAACTTCACAGCTCCTACAGCAATGTAGTAGTGTGCCTATCTTTTCATTGCCCTCCCCACTGGCTATTTCCATCTTTTATTATTTTTTTTTTTGCCAGTTTGCAGGATATGAGGTGAAACTGCATGATTGTTTTGATTTGCATTTCTCTTATTAATGATTTGGAGCATTCTTTTATATGGTTGTCAGTAGTTTGAAATTATTTTTAAAATTGTTCTTATACTTTGCTTATATTGGGAAATGGTTCATCTATGTGCATATGCACAAAGATATATATGTACATATATACATGCACATATATGTTGATTATATATCATAGGTACCAAACCACTATTGGAGAAATTTGATATAAAGCAATTTTTCCCCATTCAACCACTTCCCTTCTTATCCTCAGTGCATTAATATTATATGTACTAAAGCCTTTCAATGTTGCATAAATCAGAATATGGTATGCTTCTTTTTTAAGTTTTTATGTCATCATCTCTGATATTATGGTCACATATCCATTAAAAATGTATTGTGGAATACGGTGTTGGATTTTGGTCCAAGACTTAATTTCTTCCATGTTGATACTTAGTTTTCCTAGAATTATTTTTTAAACAGGGAGTTTTCATGTTTTCTAGTTTTGTTTCTGTTGTTCTGAATTCTCTCTTCTGTAAGTCTTATTTCTTAGATCTTTTTTTTTAACTATATTATCAGATAATTTTCATGGTTGCAGTTTTATAATATAGTTTTGAGTTCTGGAGGTGCTGCTCTTTCTTCATTCTTACTTTTTTATTATCTTTCCCTTGATAGTCTAGAGCTTTTATTTTTCCAACTGAATTGTGTTATTATTTTAATGAATTCTACAAAATATCCCTTTGATAATTTGGTATAGCATTAGAAGTGTAAATTAACTTGAATAGTAATTGTCATTTTTATTATACTGTAATGGCTAGTAATGAGCACTGTAGTATTCCTCCAGCTAGTTAAGTTGTTCTTTATTTCTTTACATTTTATACTTTAAGTTTTTAATACTTGTAATTGAATCTAGTCAAGTATTTTGTGTGCTCTGCTAGTTTGATTAGCAAATATTTTATACATTTTGCAGTTATTCTGAATGGGATTTCCCTTTCTGCTAAGTCCCATTGGATTTTGTTATTGTATAGAAATGCTATTGATTTTTGAGGGGTTTTATTTTGTAGCCTGCAACTTGACTGAAGGTGTTTGAAAATCGGAACAAAACAGCAAATGAACCAAGTGAAATCACAGTAAAATTTAAAGAAAATGAATGATTAGAAACTATGTTATATGCTAACAAAAAATAGAGAAATATTTAAAAATATAAACTACTCAAACTAAGAGAATACAAAAGAGTTCCTAAATCACATTTAAAAAATAGAACTAGCTATAGCAGAACTACCAAAGAAAAAACTCATTTTCCTTACGTTTTCACAGAATTCTACAAACTTTTAAAGAACAATTAGTACCATTACTATTCAAATTATTCCCAAAAATTGAGAAAGCATATACCCTGCCAAATTTCTTTTATGACATAAGTTCAGTCCTGATACCTCAACTAAGGAAAGATAAAACACAAGAAAATGATAATCAACAATATTAATGTATATTGATAATAATATTAATGTATATTGATTAAATGATTTAAAGTAAAATCTGTTCAGACTACTGTCACTCATCCAGGTAATCAATCATTATGACCAAGTTAGATTTATACCCAGAATACAAGGATGGTTGAGTATTGGGGAAAACAGTCAACATAATATTTAAAACCAAAAATAAATGCAGAACCACATGATTACCTAAATAGATTCAGGAAAAGTCTTTGGAACAATCATTTATGCTTTTAAAAACTCACAATAGGCATAGAGGGATCTTTTTTTTTTAAATATAAAAATAATCTAAAACTGAAAGCAAGCATCATATGCAATAGGTATATACTAGAAGTTTTCCCAGTAAACACAGGAGTAAAGCAGCATGTCCATTGTCCCTGCTATTTGACATCATTCTGGAAATGCTACCAATATCAATAAAAAAAAAGAAATTTATTATAGGTAAAGAGATAAAACTGTTGCTGTTTGTCGATAACATGTTGGCTTCTTGGAAAATCCTAGGGAATTAGCAAATATACAAATTGAGACAATTAATTGCTTTTCTATGACGTTATTTTGATTCATTTATGGGCCCAAGGTAGAGCATAGTCTAGTACCTTTCAATCCAATATATCAAAATAGAAAAATATCCTGTATTAGTAAGGCAACATATTCATGACCTTGAGGATGACCATGAACATGCCTGTATGGTTTGAAATTGGAAAGTTTGAAAAACTGTCTAGGTAGAAGAAGGCAGAGGAAGTATAACATTTATTTAGACACCAGAAGATCCAATCCCAAGACCAATATTTATTTTGTATTGTATTTATTTTGCACCTCATGTTATCTGGCTACTATGTCAGAAATACTGTCGAATTTTTGTTATAGTAGACAAGACAAGTATGGCAAGAGATATTTTAGAAGTACCTTCCAAGCATGTCTTATATAGTGAAATTACATGCATTTTTAGATATCTAGACTTTTAATTAGCATTTTCAAAAGTAGATTAATGGAGTGTACTTAATCACAACTCTTTAAATATTCTGTAAACAACTGCACACATTTAAACTTGTTTTAAGGAGCATTTTCTGGAGCTGATACATATATTCAAGGAAGAAGAAATAGCAACTTTTTTCTGTTAATTAATGGAATTCTCGGAAAAAGAGTTAAGGGTTTCAAGATAAAATCTTGTGAATTCACTCACATTGTTGATTAGCTCCCAAAGTAGTAATTCTCTTAAGGCTGGTTGCTTTAGGTAGTGAAATGGCTTGTTAATAAATATGTATTTTATTGCTTTTTATTCTAAAGGAAAAATCCAAAACTTAAAGCTATTTTAATATTAATTGGTTTTTGATAATTCTTTTATTCAGGTAATGTCTCTGTTTTCTTTAAAGGTTTGTTATTGAACTCTGTGAGCCAATTCAAGTAAAGCAGTTTGACATTGCTAATTATGAATTATTTTCATCTACTCCTAAAGATTTCCTGGTGTCTATTAGTGACAGGTAAGTTCTTTTAAAACCTGAATTGCCACTTTTTACAGTGCTTTCTATGGCCAGTACCTCATTTTATAGAAGTTATAATTGACTCATTTTTCGTAGTAAGATGTTACTTCTGAAGTTTATTTAAATTGAATTTTTGTTAATATAGTAGGAAATAAGTCTTTTGAATCTTTTAATAAGGAAAACCATATTGGCAATATAATATCATCTCCACTTTACCACTTTGGGAAGTTTTGAGTTTTAGCCTATTGTTTTTACTTGTAATGGTACATCCCGTCTAAACTTAAATATGATGATGATAGCTTTGTTTCTGCTTACCATTTCTTCTCTTCCCTCCTTCCACATATTCTGTATATAACACAGAAATCATCTCCTCATTCATTTATGCTAATGTCATTTTAATTTCATTCAGTAAACATTAAGCACCGTCTATGTGCTGTGTATACATTGTTCCAAGTACTGAGGATACAAATAGGAAAAGAAAGATGGCCTCTATACTCAGCTCAAGGAGCTTACTATTTAATCGAGGAAGACCACACACAAAAGGAAGCAAGGTTGGGGGGAGGTAGACACCAGAGAGTTTGCCAAGGGGTCGTCTTGTTCTGTGAAATTGAAGCCAGGCTGGACTATTCCATCATTGCCTTAATGTCCACAGCCCTTTAGAAATGACTCCAGATTCATCTTATCCTCACCCTTGCAGATATTTGGTAAATTCACACTGCCCAAGAACTATTTCCCCATTAAAGGGGTGCTTCCTAGACTTTGTTATTGGGGCTTCGGCGTGATTACCATGCATATAGACAGAATCGCTAAGGCAAAGGAGTTGTCATTTTTGTACTAAGCTAAATCAGTGTCAGCTTGGATAGGGAAAAATTAGACGAAAACTTGATCTATAACTTGTGATATAATATGCTAAATAATACCCCCATTTGGATGGATGTGTGTGTTTTCCAGATATCCAACAAGCAAATGGATTAAACTGGGCACTTTTCATGGTAGAGATGAGAGGACCGTCCAGAGTTTCCCTTTAGATGAACAGATGTATGCAAAATATGTCAAGGTAATAGTTGTTGATAGAACATTGTACTTGATAATGAAAACCTGAATGTTCTCATTTAAAAAGTAAAATTCAGCATACATGACAAAGTATGCAGGTATTAATCATTTAGTTGAAAAATTATTGTTCTTTGGCATTGATGTTTCATGGGGCAAACTGAAAGCCCGAATAAGTTCATTTTGTAATTTCTGGGCGCTATAAAGTGGCAAATTAGTTTTTATTTTTTTCTAAGACTGCCTTTTCATAGGTCTACTTCCTATATCAATATCTGAAAATAATTATGCAAGGAAATTTATTATGTACCGTTGCATAAAGCTATTATCTAAACTCCTTTCAATCTTATTACTTATTTTGCTGTTAATGATAAAGGACATTTGTTTTCCTAATGTATTATAACCTGAAACATAGATTATTACATTTAAAAACAGTAAGATTTTAAAAAAAAATAACTGTCTTTTTCTTCCACCTTAATTCTTTAATTGTTTGATTTGGAAGTCACTGGAACACTAACCTACACTAATAAATTAATGAAATTTTATTATATATGACAATTTCTTATAAAGTAAAAATGTAGAGATTTCTGATGTAGCTTAAACATATATTAGCAGGAAGAAATTGTCGCAAAATTCTTGGTCTAGTCTTACGAAATATGTTGTATGTGGAAATCCTGTGGAAGTTTTGATGTTCAGCTTTAAAAGTTTTTTTTTTTTAATGTCCCTTTTCCACTCTCTTCTAGTTAAATAAGTAAAATTATAGTTAAAGTTGGATTCGAGATAACCTTGCCTTTCCCCTACTTTTCTATCCATAACTGCAAACTTTGAAATCGCTGTAATGGCTAGTATAGTGACTTTTTTTGAATGGCAGTTGCATTGATCACTTCTACTGTTCTTTTAGTAATTTATAGCTAGCTGATGGTCTTCTGGGGGTTTTATTGTTTGCTTAGCATGTGTTTAATTGACATCTGCAAACGGGTAAACTTGTAGTATTCATAGTCTTAGCCTAAAAATATTTTATTTTTCTTAACCGCTTTTGATTATATTTTGTAGTCATAATTCAATAAAGGCAAAGTATTGACATGCTTGTTAGTTTATTTTTTGTTGCTTATGTTATTAAATGTAGAAGTACATTTTTAGCAGCATAAATACATTTTTATTTTGAAATTTATGCCTAGGTTGATGAGCCCTTAAATAGATTATCCCTTTTTCATTATGGAAAGCTCAGGACTTTTTTTTTTTTTTTTTTTTTTTTGGTGTTTATCATTTTTGCAGAATGGGCCACCAAGGTTTTTGAGTAATTGGGTCTTAATTGTCAAAACCAGTTATCTCTGGTTCTTGTTCTGTATTGATCAGTTTCTTACACAGTATACTTGGTGCAGTGGAAAGAGTGTTGTGTTTGGAGTCAGAGAACCTGGTTCCAAGTTCTACCCCTAATACTGTGTTACCTTGGGCAAGTCACTTAATATCTCTGTGCCTCAGTTTCCTTGTCTATAAAATGTGTTTGGAACTCATGAAATATAAATCAAAATCAAAAATCTATAATCTTAGGATTATACTTAATTTTCTTTGACCCAACCCAAGGACAAAATTTGGGAAGTCTTCAAGTTCTTTTAAAGCACTTTTTGTGTTACAAATACAATTTTACTATGTATCTTTCAGTATCACTGATATTTAAAATTATTAAATGATGCTTAAAGTGATACTTGCTATGCCTTATCAAAAAAAAAATTGTGTTTTACCTGATTTGGCTTTGTCACTACTTTGCCTGAGACTATTTCTTTAAAATAAGGTGGCAAGCTGTAGATAATCTTTCATGTTAGGACAATAGCCTTTAAACACTACATCCATCTGTGTACACCTGTAGCTGATGTAGTAAAAGTAGCTGATAAGAGACTGGTTATTTCATTCTTATATGCTGTTAACTGATTAAAATGCATTTTCACTTATATGAAAATAATTTTTTTGTGCATCTAATGAGATTTACAAATATTATATAATTTCGACAAACAAATAATCTGGTCAGTTGCAGTCATTTTAACTGAAGTAATCAACATTTGAAAAATTATAAAATGAAATTTCTTTATTTCGATACAGGCATTAAGGCACATGTTGTTAGATTATATTTAAAAATAGTAATGATAAAAATCAAGACATTAATTTTAGTTTCTTTTCAGAATGTGAGAGTACTACAACTTTATCCATTACAGTACATTTCTTTCTGTACTTTCTCTGTAAAATGTAATTTAAAAATATTTGAAGTTGCCTTTAGCATGTTATCTAGACTTTGTACTGATATCTTTTTCTTTTCCTTTCTCTTGCTTCAGATGTTCATCAAATACATAAAGGTTAGCAACCTTCTCTTTTGGAATGTTGAATGCATAGAGCTTGGTATATTGCAGCTCACCATCTTAATGCATGGCAAAAACAAAAGTTTCCACGCTTCTCTCTGCCTTCCCCTCTCCCTCTCCCTCTCTCCCACTTTCTCTCTGGGAATGTGTACCTTGTAAAAATATTGAAAGTGTAAAACTTGGGTCTATATCTTGAATTGTAATAAGGTTAAACATTTCTGGGTTTCCGTGTTTTTAAATACTTTTATTCTTTAGGTGGAGTTGGTATCACATTTTGGATCAGAACACTTTTGTCCATTAAGCCTTATAAGGTAATATAATACAAATTGCATATTCTAGGAGAAAATAAGCACTAGGTTTATTTCACAGAATTTAAGGCCTTAAAAATATTTCACAATTTAAAAAAAGTTCAATTATGTTTATTTTAACTGTGTTATTTAAAGAGTTATTTCATGTTTGCATGTATAGGTATAGATAGATAGCAAGGCAGCCTTGTTAATGTGGGATTTTAACAGTTTCATTAAGTTGCAATCTTCATATTCTTGCTGGGGTTAGGTTCATGTTTGGCTGATTAAATATGCTATGGAAGAAATTTTAGTTGATTAGTTTATTCAAAATATTTTAATTGGATTTCGATGTATCTTTTGCATTTTTATGAATTTGAAATTTTAATCATAAAAAACCTTGTAAAAGCTTTTAATTGTCAAGAATACTTTCTTAAGCTTGCAAAATTTTACTGACATCATTATGTGGTTAATATGTACATATGCTTTTAAAGTCTTTTCAGCTTTGTATTGAGAATCTCATTCTAAATTGCTGTTTCTAGGGTATTTGGCACCAGCATGGTTGAAGAATATGAAGAAATTGCTGATTCTCAGTACCAGTCTGAACGACAAGAACTATTTGATGAGGACTATGGTAAGTAACCTACAAAGGTAAACAATGCATTTAGGCATTTTGCTTTTCCTTTAATACAATATTTCCTTGTTACTTAAAAATTTTTTTGAGTGATCCTGGTTTTATGGAAAATAACAAATGTATGGCTTTTTTGGCCATTTTTAACATCATTATACTGATGTCTTTTGTTAAATGGTTTTTTTCTCTTGTACATTAAGTGGTATCTACTTAATTCCTTGACTTTAATTCCAATTTTCCTTCATGAACTGTATGTGGGTGGATGGGCGTGTATGTATATGTATGCATGTGTCTAAGGTATGGCCAGATTAAGTGACGTGCCCACAGTCCCCTGACTCATTAGGTTGTCTTTGAACCAGGTCTCCTGACTACAACCCCCAGGGCCCTGTCCACAGTGCTGAGTCAGGAAATCTGAGTTTCATTGCAGTTGTGCTCTTTGTAATATTTTAAATGTGCCTTTGTCACTTTCACCTAGTCATTTAACCTCATTGGGTGGGCAGTATTTTCTTCACTTATTTATATCATATATAAATAAAAGGAAATTGACCTGCAAGATTCCTTTGTAATTTTGAGTTCTATAATTGTTACAAATGCTCCATTGCTTACACAGATTTTTGTAACCTGAGTTAATGCTTTTCACCATGAATATTGCAACCTCTACTTGTAAGCATATCCCAAGGCTCCATCCTGTTTCATTTTCTCTTTCCATACTTTATTACTTGGTGACCTTACTGTTTCTTAACAATTCAATTATCATCTCTATAGATATTCTTAAATCTGTATATCTAACTCTTAAGTTTGTCACTCATCTTCAGCTGTCTCTTGGACTTTTCAGATTAGATGTCCTATGAGTGTCAAACCCAACTCACTGTCTTCCACTCCCAGCTTTCCAAACTTCCCTATTTTTGTTAAGGATATTATCATCTTCCTTCTAGGAAGGAAGGGAATAAGTTATTTATTAATTACCTACTATGTGCCAGGTACCGAACTAAGCACTTTACAAATATTATCGCATTTGATCCTCACAACAGGAGGTGGGTGCTATTATGATCCCCATTTTACAGATGAGGAAACTGAGGCAAAGAGGTTAAGTGACTTGCTCAAGATCACACAGCTAATAAGTGTCTGAGGCTAGATTTTAATTAAGTTCCTGACTCCAGGCCCAGCACTCTATCCACTGTATCATGTAGTTGCTTTATAGTCACCTAGATTTGCCATCTTAACACTATCCTCTATACTTAACTTTATCTCACACCTCTCAGATCTTTCTATTTCTACCTCTTTATCTCTCCTACTCATCCCCTTTTGTCTCATTATATTGCTACCAGCCTAGTTCAGTCCCATATCACCCCCACCAGATCATGAGCTCCTTTAGGGCAGGGGCTGTCTTTTGCCCTTTTTTTTTTTTTTGTATCCCCAATGCTTAGTATAGTGTCTGGAACATATAGGTGCTTAATAAATGATTATTGAGTGACTTTTCATCTGGACTATTGCAATAGTATCCTAATGGTAGTCCAACTTTAAGTCCATACTCCATTCTACATAGCTACAAAAGTGATTTTCCTAAAGTGTATGTGTCTGACCATATCACTCCCTTATTTAGTAAACTTTAAGGACACTTTATTGCCTTTAGGAACAAATATAACCTCCTCTCTTTGGCTTTTAAAAACCTTCACAAGTTAGCTTAAGCCTGCCTTTCCAGCTTTATTATGAGAGCACTCTGTAGAATATGACCTTCTGACACACTACACTCCTGCTAAATTTAGGTTCTTGCTGTTCTTATCTATGACACTATCTGTCTCATTTCCATGACTTTCTATTAGCTCTCACTCATGCCTGGAATGCCCATTCTTCCAATCTGTCTCTTGAATCTTTTTGCATCCTTCAAAATTCAGCTCAGATACTTAGAACCTTTTACATAAAATTCTTCCTGATAGTTCCCTTCTGCCCTCTCCTCTCTCAAATGGTGTCCCCTCCCCCGTAAATGTAGTTTATTTTGTGTATATTTATATATACACGATAGAATGTTTGCTGTCTTAGGACAGGAACTATTTGATTTTTGTTTTTTGTATTCCCAGCACCTAGCACTCTCTGCACATAGCAAGAATTGCTTAATAAATAATTGATTGATTTTCTCAGTGTGTTGGTGTTCCCAGTTATTCTATTTTTAGTTCTTGTGTATAACTATAATTGTTAGTATGGTATACTTTTTATGATGATAAACTATTTTATTTTAAACAGATTATCCTTTGGATTATAGTACTGGGGAGGACAAATCTTCAAAAAATCTTCTTGGTTCTGCTACAAGTAAGTATTTTTCCTCTGACACTTTGTAGTGCTTCCCAAATTTTTTCATTTTGTGACCCACTTGAAAATTTCTAACGTTTGCTGTGATACGCTTCGCCTTCCTCATATCCGCAGATGAGAACTGATAGGAGAAGAAAGGGAGGAAGAATACGTTAACTCACCGTTGAAGAGAACATTACTGATTAGGATATTGAGGAGAGGGACACTGTAATACACAGAACTAGTGAGGATGGACACAGAATGACTAGGCAAAGGGGAAAAAAGCTCAGACTGTATGTCTCAGAATGTTGAGGTGTCAGTGTCTATACAGGAAAAGAACTGGTTTTAAGATGCAAGTGAAATACCATTATACTAATTGAGTATTGTACATACTCTGTTTTACCCATAATTTTACATTGGTCAAAGTGGAAATGAAGTGTCTTGCTCAAGGAACAGCAAGGAGTGTGTGGGTGGAGGGAGAGGGAGAAAGGCAGGGAAGGGTGCAGGGTGTGAAAGACTAGATGGGTGGAGGGCGGGTGGGATATTGTGAAGAATGATCCTGGAAGTGGTAAGGAGCCACCAGACCCTGGAATTTATTGAGTGTGTGTTGTAGGTGTGTGGGGATGGTGGGGGGGGTGATGTGGTCAGACTGGTGTTTTCTTTAGGAAGATCATTTTGACAGCTAAGTGGAGGATGGACTGGAGAAGGTAGAAGCTGCTGTAAGTCGTCCAGTTCTTTTTGAGACCTGAGAAAGGCACCCGAAAGTAATGAAATTTATGATCCTCACAGAGGGGCAAAATTTACTCTTTTGTCAGGTGGGGACCCTGGTTCATTGGGATGGTGATGATGATGACGAGGTCAATGACAGCTACAATATAACACTTTAAAGTTTGCAAAACTTTTTTTATTAAAAACTTTGCATGATAGGGCCTGTGATTATCCTCACAGATTGAGAGAGATTAAGTGACTTGCCAAGGGATACAGGATACATTAGCTGCTAAGTGTCTGAAGCAGGATTGGAACTTAGGTCTTTCTGACTCCATGACCAGCACTCTATTCACTGCGCCACTTAGCTGCCTCCTACCTTTATCTATATACATGTATATATATTTTGGTTTTAAATTATGTCAGTAGGAAGACCAAATGGGCAATACGGAGAGCATTCAAATCTCAACTTTAAGCAGGGGAAATAAATGTGGGATGTAGACAAAGGAATCTTTTTTCCCCAGAACCACAGACCTGTTAGGGATCTCCCATGATTCCTACTATGCCAAGAGCATTTCCATCAATTCTAGGTTGAGAGGCTAGATGAATTAATGTCAACCTGTTGATTTCATTTCAGTATTAAAGACCTCTTTAAAACCTATGTTTTAAGCTTTAGCATGTAATAATTGATCATCTTTGACCTAAAAAAAACCCCAAATTAGAGCTGGGGGAAAAAAGTAAGACAATTTTAACTCTTCGAGAGTGCTGATAAGGGAATAGTTCTCAGAATAATTTGTGAGACTCTTTGTATACTTTCAATTATTTATATATAAAAATAGTAAATTAATTATATATAATGTCTTATGAGCATGTTAACTGGACCTTGTATCCTTATAGACAGTTAGCAATAATATACACATGAAGCTTTTTATTCATAACCAAATGCCTTAACTTTCTAGATGTCCTATGAGAAACTGTCCCTAGTGTACAATGAATAAGGTTGGCAGCTGGAGGTTCTGTAAAACACTCAAAGATAATTTTCAGATAATTCACCTTTAACTTGCCTTTCCCCTTCTACTTTTTAATTCTCTCTGTCATTCCCACTCCCAAATCAAGAGGAGAAAACATTAATTCTACTATGACCACTACCCTTCTCTCCTGCCCTCCCTTCTACTCCCCTTCCTACATAAAATTTTGGTACATTTGCTACATTTTGCCTATATATGTGTTCTCTTGGAAGATACCATTGCGTTCTAATTCATCCTTTACAAAAATGCCTTGTGGTGTGAACCCTGGGTTTGTGAAAGCTTAATAGTGTTCTGTTAAGTTCTTCCATGTTGAAAAGGCTCCAAATATATTCCTAGAAATAGACTTGTTTGCTTCACAGGAACACAAGTACAGAGAAGTTTAACAGTAGGCTCAAGACATGCTGACATATTATTTGGACATGGCAAATCATAAAATGGCAAAAAGTTCAGAATGGCCTTCATTCCTCTATAGCCCCCATTCACTTTTGCAGTGGTGGAGGCAGAGTAACAAAATGAGTGTTCTAAGAATCATGTGATTTTTAGAATGTTAATAAACATTAAGTTAACTGTTGGCACTTTACGTGAAATACTAATCCAATAATCAAATCATATCAATATTCAAATAATATCAATATTAACATTCTCACTATAAATGAAACCAGAAGACAAAAGGTATTTGACTCTAAATGGATGGATGACTTAGCATCACTGAAGAAACCAATAAAAGAGGTGGCAGAGATAGATTTTATCATTTATGCAAAAGTAATTAAAACATTATTTTATGAAACACTTTATCCTTTTGTATTGCATGGTGAATATTTGCCAAAGGATAATTGTAAATATAGTTGCACTTTTGGCACCAATGTAAGTTGTAAAAGAACAAGAAAGTATTGCAAGTATATATATATATCTATGATGAACCCACTAAGAGGTTCCAAGTCAAATCAATGTGTCCTTTGTAAGAGGAATAAGATAGTAGAAGAATTGCACAAATTGAAGAAGAGGGAAAAAATTATGTTGGAAAACAGTTCAAGAGTAACAAACAAGAGAAGCCAAAGGCTAAGCAGCAGCTTGGATATCATGAATAGCCTACTTGAGGAGTTTACTTTTCACCACGTGGTAACCATGAAATAAAATAGCAAAGCAAAAAGGACAGAGAGAAAATGATTATAACAGAGTGAGTCATTCTTGAATCAGCTGTTTACAGCTGATGTTAGCTGTGCCAGCAACTTTGAAGATCAAAATCTGCATCGGATGAGAAAGAGAAAATAAAAACAAGAATTTATAGCATGCAATTAAGATGTTGATAATTGGGTATTTTCTGTTGAAGAACTGAAAATGGATATTAATAATACTAATCTCATTTCCTAAGGAAATCTCACATTCTTCCTCCACTCCTGATTTAGAAGAGGATAGGCAGGAGTTTGTGGACATGTATCACATCATATGAGAAAGGGTGGTGTTGGGAGTAGTTGGGATCAATCACACATCAAAATAAAAATATTGTTGGGATTGGGCACACTGTGATTATATAGTATACTCCTATTATAGATTTTCACCTATCAATGAATAAACTGCCCAATATCAAATATTCTTTGAACTAAGGCTCTATTGACTGATGCTTGAATTACATTGCTACAGGATTTGAAAAGTTATTTGAAACAGTGCACAACATTCCGTAACTAACTGGTTGCATTCTGTTTAGATGCCATTCTAAATATGGTGAATATTGCTGCAAATATTTTGGGAGCAAAAACTGAAGACCTTGCTGAGGCAGAAGGTACCTACCTACTCATTTTTTGAATCTTTTTTTCAAATGTAGCTTCTCAAACCTATCCTATTGTTCTACCTAGCTAGGAAGACCAATTAATAAACTAGTTAGATTTCGAAAATGAAAGTATAAATAAGATACTTTAAGAATTTCCTTTTAGAGCTACTACAAGCTCTGTATTTGTAACAGGATGCTGTTAGAATAATTGTAATTCATTCCCTTATTAATGGTTCTTCTCTGCTTACATACACATACATAGACACACAGCCATATACACATATAACACACATGTTGATTAACTATCACTTTTATTCTATTTATTAGAATTGTTCCATTACTTTGAATAGTCAGAACAACCATGCCTTTAATTTTCTTGCCATATAGGACCCTCCACAGTCAGGCACCATCTTATCTTTTTCAGTATTACTTCAAAATGGATTACTTTTTACCCCCCAAATACATTTTGCATTATCATACCTTCCTCCTTTTTCCCAGCCTGTTCTCTGTGGCTTTAGGTCTTCTTCCTCCCTCTCCTCACCTCTTGAATTCATATCCATCCTTAAACCCAATTCAAAAGCTACCATCACATCTTTGAAGCCTTCCCTGAATCCTGTGGTTAGTAACAGTGCTCCCCTAAAGGTCTCACACAGTATTTTGTTTTGTAACTCTCTAATGTTTTATACCTATCTGCATTGCTGTCTCATCAGCTTACTAAGCTGTAAACTCTATGAGGGCTCAGTCATTGCTCAGCTTTGTATTCTTCCAATCTCCTGGGCCTTTCTTAGAGCACAAAATAGCTATTTAATAGATATTTGATAATTAAAGCTCCCACATGGTTATTACTTAGATGGACCATGATTAGTAGCTTATTGGTTATATCTTCTACAGATACAACTTATGGGTATATCCTCTGCTGATACAGGTTGCAGCTTTCCCATAGCTTCTTCTGTGATTTTTAATCTGTATTTTCCCATAAATGTTCCATATGTGATTTATACAATATTCTAGAGGTTTCTTTCTGAGATATTACTATACTCTATTCTAGAGGTTTCTCTTCATTCTATATCTCAGAGATAGCAGTGTTATTCCCAGATTGTCTTTCTGCTGCTTTTCATTCTATAAAAAAATAGCTTTTCCAAGTTATACATGTTTTTAATCATAGTCTTTTGCCATTTTCCCTACCTAAGTCTTTGGTGACCTGCAGCAGCCTATATGTGTCCACCATATTATGTCTTTGGTTGCCCTTTACCTTATTTGTAATTTTAAACTCTTCTGACAACGTGGCATCTTATGTTAATTACTGCTAATGGCATAATTAAAGCCACAAGTTCATTTCCTTCTCTCCTTCCTAAAGTTCTTCAGCTGGATAGAAAGCATAGAAGGAAAGTTAGAACACTGTGTCACCATATTGATCTTAATATTTACTCTTGCCTTTTCCCTTAAAACGAGATGTGGGGAAAAAATGCATATACTGAAAAATAGCACCAGTTATATGCCAGACTCAGTTTTTGTGATTACCAAATTTGATATACATTCAGGCCTCTAAGGTATTTGTTTTGGTTTAAATTCAAGTGAATTCAGTTGGGGGAAAATGCTAAATATCATTAAGTTCGACCATTAATTTTTGCTTTTGTTAAGAAAGCCAATAGCAGAATTATTTGAAGGACAATATGCTCTAGTAATAAACCTATTCATTTTCTTTATCATTACCTAAGAAAAGAGTTCTCTGTTAAGCTACATGAGGTACAGCTTAAGAAAATCTTCTACTTAATCAACTTCTCAATGTGGATGTGTATAATTTCTTTTAAAATAGGAAATAAGAGCATCTCTGAGAATGCCCCGACCACAGCAGCCCCTCACATGCCAGATCCAGAGCCAAGTCCCGTTCCATCACCTGAGTAAGTTACAGTAGTACCCTAGAATGTTAAGCTCAGAAGCAGCAGGGTGTTAATTTGAGTTCCATTGAAATGGGAAGTGAGGTATTACTAGTGAAAATTCATTTATATATAATTTACTACCTAAAACATTAAACCTCAGACTTGATTATCCCAGGCAAAACATAAAAGGTCATTTGAATCTGTTACAACAGGGTAAAAACAAACCAAAATAACCTCCATTTCACTACATTATAATGCCAGGTGTGTATGATTTTTGAGATTTTTATTCTTCTTAGAGCTTATTTTTTCCATTACCGCAAATTTTTTTATTTTGAGACCAGTTGTGATTGTAGGTCAAAGGATCTGTTAAAGGTTCCAATTATAATAAGTCTAAATTTATAAATATTATATTAAGTGCATACCATGTGCCGTGGGCCTATGTGGGATATAACAAAAGTAGAACCTCTGGTACCTTATGATATTCCTAATGTGCCACAATTAACAAACAATATGTACTTAATTGGTGCATTTTATGCTACACACTCTTACGTATTAAAGGAAATCAGAGTTGTAATATAGTATTCTTTAATTAATGATATTTTATGAGTTTTCTTTTGGAGTCATTATTGATCTTAGAATGATGGAGGGAATAATGTTGGTCACTCTTTTGTCTCATTTTTAAAACAATAGAAAACCATCCTAAAAATACTAAGATACTCAAAATTTTACCCCCAAAGTGATTTTCTCTTGAAATTCCCCCCTTAAATTATCTCTTACAAAAATTTCTCTTCTAATGAAAGGAAGTTACACCTTCTGTTTTTGTTTATTTTTTTTTAACTTTATTTTAGTTTTTGTCTGTAGGGATATCTGCATGAGAATATACATGAAAGTATTTTGGGTGCTTGGGGGGGAAATAGAGGCAGTCATCACAGGTAGTCCTCCCTTAGTCAAAGATTATGATTTAGTATGATATCATACTATTCTTAGTCACTTGGAAAATTAGTTACCTGGATTCTAGTAATATAACTGTTCTGCAGTGGTATTCCATTTTGTCCCTTTAATCAAGCAGTGTCCCCATACAAAAATGATGTAGTAATGATTTTTTGAAAAAATAATTAGCTATTTCCTGTATTTGAACATTTGAAATATTGAACGTATTTTTAAGGGGGAAAGGTTAACTTAAAATATTAACAGATGTTTGAGTGCTTACTGCATGACATAGATTTTTTTTTTTTTTTGGAAACTCTCAAACCCTGTTTTGCCTTTAGATTTGTAACTTGATATTTATTCCTAGGTTTGTAACTGCTGAAGGTCATTTACCAGATACAGAGCCACCCACCCTGGACTTCCCTAAAGAAGGCCCAATTGTACAACTGGTCCAAGAAGAAGAGGAGGAGCCAAGCCCATCAACTGTCACACTTCTGGGGAATGATGAGCAAGAAGAAGAGTCCCCAGCCTGGTCTGAGTTGGAGACACAATTGTATTGCAGTGAGCTAGTGACTGCATGTTGTGTTTCTAGCTGTTCAGAGTATCTGCTGAAGTGGTGTTCCCTTAGAGTTGCTCTTTCTCGTCAACGCAGCAGAACTGTGGGTAGCAGAGAGGCATATTACCCTGTTACAGCTCAGCCGCCATTACCACTGGCCACTGAGACATTAGAGGCTTCTGTGTCACAACCTCTCAGTGAGGAATTGGACAATAAGATGATGGAGAAAGAAGCTGAAACTGCTGTGGCACATAACATAAGCAGTGTTTTCCATGAGGATCTGATCAATCATACCAAGGATGCTATTGAACTAGAGCCCAGCCATACACCAGCTGTGTCTCAATCAGTTCTTTTGGATGTAACTCCAGAAATCAAGTCGTCCTCCAGAGCTGAGGTTCCTGACCCTATTAAGCATGAAGTGGGACAGACAGTATCACAGCTCTTTCCTCAAGAAAGCATTGTTGAAGATTATACAGAAACAGAAAAAAAGTCCGAGGGCAATGTTCCTGTAGAAAAGCATTCCGTGATCCATGAAACTAGTACGTTGGGTGAAGTTAGGGACAGTAGCATTAGGGATGATGTAAACTCAATTCAAATGATCTTAAAGCCTTCAGAATCAATCCTGCTGCCCGAACACACGGCCTCTGTGGCAGACAGCGAAGATGCAGAAGCCAAGGTGACCACCACTGATGCACACAAGCACATTCCACCTCCTGTTGTGGAGTCTTCTTCAGTCTCTGACATAAGAGATGAGGAACAAGCAGCAGAAGATGCGCTTCTTGCTATGCCTGTGCATGGTGGTTTGCAGAGGACAGCTCCTGATTTTTATGCTGAATTACAAAATTCAACAGATCTAGGGTATGCTAATGGAAACCTTGTGCATGGATCAAACCAAAAGGAATCTGTTTTCATGAGGCTTAACAACCGCATTAAAGCCCTAGAAGTCAACATGTCCCTCAGTGGCCGATACCTAGAAGAACTTAGCCAAAGGTAAGATTGTCAGTTCAAAGGAGTTGTACCTGAAGGGCAAGTTAAGTAGTGTTTTCCCTGAGGACTGCAGTATCCTTAGGGCATTTAAGAAAGAAAAAAAAGTTGTAGGTCAGGATTGAATTAATTGATATAATAGTACCAGTCAGCATTTTACCTACAGAGTTTACTTACACATACACACACACACGATGATGGATGGGAATGAAATAATTAGCTTTTTTCTTAAGTTTTAATTGTGGAACTTGAACCACAGCTGGTTAGTATTATGAAACTTAAACTTATTTGAGGGTGTCAAGTTTGGATTGTGTCACTTCCTCCCATGTCTTAGCCAACTTTGCACCACTTGCTGCATGAATCTTAGGCCGGTGTTCTATGTGTTACTGAGCCTTCTCATGTGGATATGTGCTTCCATTACATATATTGCAAGTGCTTTATGATTTTATTATCTTAAGTTTTTCTTGGCAACAGAGATCAACACAGATCCCTTCTAGAATAGTGGTTTATGTCACTAATTACAAACAATTAAACTGTTTATTGACCATTTGAGGGAAATTTAGCACAAAGACAAATGTATTAATTCCCCATTTTGGCAAACACAAGATAACTAGATTGTATGGGGAATACTTAACTTTTTAAAATTTATAGCTTTTTTACATCACCTGGATTTCTTTTCCCAACCTGAGAAGAAAAAAGAAGAAAAAAAGTTCACGAAAACCAACCATCATATCAGAAATGGCAGATATTAATGTGAAGGAGATGCCTTCTGATATTTCTTCTTTGGGGACAGACTTGGTCATCAGTCATTCCGATTTTGCATCATTCAGTTTCATTTCACTTATTGTTGTTGTTAGCCTTCTGTTTACTTTGATGTCATTGTACATATTCCTGATTTTACATACTTCACACTTCATGCAGTTTTCCCCATCTTCTCTATATTCATCGTTTCATCACAATAATATTCCATTACATTCATGTGCCATATAGTGCGTTTAGTCATCCCCCAGTCAGTGGACATCAGCATTATTTTCAGAATTTTAGCTTTTAATTAATCTTGACCACCTTATAAAGAAGGCACATAGAAGATAAGTCAAAAGGGCTCTATCTCAGTAGAAGATGATATACAAGTATACAGGCAGTGATGAAAAGTAAGGGGAAAGTGGACGGTGCAACTCTCAGGCAGATACTTCAGGAATATATCGTATAGTGAGAAAAGATAACCTTCCCTAATATTCCCTTTGTCCATTTTTGGTGGGATGCTTTGAAATTAAAGAGGAAGAGGAGTGGATTTGGATTCAGGCAGCCCCATGTCCAGTCCCACCTCCATGGAGCTATGTGAGCAGAGGCAAATCCCTGAACATGGGAGATCTTCCCTTCTTATCCCTGGAGGAAAGAGCCTCTGAGGACCCTTCCAGTGCTGCCTCTTCTCCTGTGATCCTGGCTAGGCAAAGTTGCTAAGCTTTCCAGACCTCAGGTCCAACTCCTGTGAAAAACTGAGATTACTTTCCTCTAAGATAAACTGAGGAAGAGTAAGCCACCTCTCTCCCCCTGCCCCTTCAGGTCTGCTGAGGTGCCCATGGACACAAGCCCAAGGAGCACACACTTGCCTGCGTGCACACACATGCACAGAGACATGCATACACACACACACGCCCTCTAATTTTCTTATAAAACTATAAAAAACAGTGCCATTCTTGCTTTTTCATGGTAAGAATATATACTTACTCATTTTCCCTCCCTCACTTTGTCCAGCGAGCACTTTCTTTATGTAGGCAAGATCACTAACTGTACAGCACACCATTAGAAGTGCTTAATGTGGGAGTGAATCCCCTGTGGGGACTTTCTGAAGACTGCTCCATGCTAGATTTTTGAGTACAGGCTGACTTCACATGGTTTCCTTGGGCCTGCCCTCTTGTGGACCTTGATAACATTTGTGTCAAGAGTTTTGAGCATACATAGTGCCTAGCTCTATCCCTTCAGGCTTAGCCCTCAACAGTTTCTTCCTACTGTTAAATGATTGAACAATCAGCTTTGTGGTCTGCTGTGTGGGAGCTTCTTCTCAAGGAATGAAAACAGTGGGATCTTAAAAAAGTCTTAACAATATTTTTTCAGTCCTCATTACATTCCACTTCTTCTGGGTCCAGCTACATTAGTTAGATGAGCCCTTCCAGGATGGTCTTATAGCTTCAGTATGTCCTTTAGGAGTAGTGCCCTAGGAAGTACTTACGTGCAGTAAGGGAAGCAGAGCCAGAAACTGTACAGGAGACACAGACGGCTAAGTGCTACAATGGATGACGCGCTGGAGAGAGGGTCAGGAAGACCTGAGTTCAGATTTTTGCCTCACACACTTACTAGCTTGGTCAGCTTAAGCAAATCATATGTCTGCTTTCAGCCTCACTTTCCTCACGTAAAATAGGGGTAATAACCACACCTGCATCAGAGGATTGTTGTGAAGATAAGATGAGATTGATTACATATATATACATATATATATATATCACTTTGCAGCCCTTAAAGTGCTGTATAAATGCTAGCTATTAATTATAATGACTTGTCTTTATGATCATTATATGATTTTTCCCAGTCATGGGAGATGAACAAAATTTAGCTCCCACCTTTCTTTGGAAAGGCAGAGAACTATGGGTTCAGAATGTTGCATACTCTTTATATGTAACTACAGGTTGATATAGGTTGATTTTAATTAACTTTTTCTTTTTCTTTATAAAGAAGACTCACAAGATGGGGGCTGAGTATATAAAGAAATGATTGTCGATGTAAAAGCAAATGGCATTAATAAAACATATAACCTCCTCTGTGCACAGCATTGTTAGCATGCTAACATGGAATTCAAGGCAAAGCTGAATAATAACTTTTAAATGGTAACAACTGTGAACATGCTATATTCCATAACCACCTCCCACCTCACCCCTACTTCTTAAGAATTCTTAATATATAATAAGTAGGTAAATGCTTGTTGACAGACACATGAAAATTAAAATTTAGTTTTGGGTATAGTCAACAATCCTCCTTCCAGTGTTGAAAAAGATAATTTTTGACTAAAATGATCAGAGGAGATTTCATCGTGTTGGCAATATCAGAACTGGGCCTTATAGGATTTCAGTAGACCAAGATAAGAAAAAAATTATATTTAGTGAGACACCAGTGGTTATTTCTTTCTCATTTCTCACCTCTTGTTTCCTGTTACTTGGGTAATCCTTCTATAGTGTTCCAAAATCACCTTTCCTTGTCTCTTGTTACATGTCCATCATACTCCACCTCTCCAAATAAACCTCAAACCAAATAAAACCTTAGCCCACTAAGGAGTATGATGTTATCACTGTCACTAAATAGCAGTATCTAGTAGACCTCCATGACCTCTTTTCTGTGTATTTGTTAGTAGCCCTAGTGAAAACAAAGAGTTATCATTGATGGAAAAAATCAAAGAAGGACTTGAAACTAGGAGTACAATTCTCCAAAATAGAGGTAATATGTAATAATAAGTAAATTAAGGGAAAATGAAAATTAAAAGTGTATTCATTTCACAGGTATCGAAAACAAATGGAAGAAATGCAAAAGGCCTTTAATAAAACTATAATAAAACTTCAGAACACTTCTCGAATAGCAGAGGAACAGGTAAGTAGTCTTTCTAGCTATTATAGTTTTTTCTTTAAGCTCCTCCTGAATTTTGGTAAATATCTTCCTGCTAAAACGGGAGAAATAATTATTAGAACATTGTATTTTCTGCTAGTTGATGAACTCTAAAGGCTTCTATTTAATGTTTTTTTTTTTCCCCTTGGCAGTCTGTGTGGCCATCTGCATTAGGAATTCCCTTCAGTGTAGTTTTCTCATAATCTTGATAAAGAACATTTGAAATACGATTATGCCTAAAAATATTTGGTTTGGCTTTTTAAAAATTATTATTCTTTTCAATTTGATATTTCAGAATACTTCTAGATAAGAATAAAATTTTACTTGGGAAAATTTACAGAATAATGATACAAATGAGTTTTGTTAAAGTATGTTTGGTGGTTAGCAAAGCAGTTGAAATTTTGAAGGGCAGTGGTGCCTATTATACAATTATATTTAATTTTCTACAGTAGAAGCATGTTTCTATGGAAGTTAGGGGTTTTTTTTAACCTCTTCTAGCTAGTTCAGTTTTCCTGCCCGTCTGTCTTGCTTCCAACCCATCTGATAGATTGCTGCCAATTAAATCCTCCCACTGAATAAATTCATGCTTTTTAAATATTCAAGGCCTTTCTATGGATTACACTATACCCAATCCTCAACTTTTCCTGCTTCTTTGCCTTTCCCAACTTTTTATTCTCTCCCTGGATTGGGCTTTTTTTTTAAATCCTATTTTTAACCTCATGAAATCCTAACAACATTTCAAGTTCCAGGTTAGATTTCTTTTCTACTATAAAACCTTCCTAATGCTTCCTGTCAGCCAGAAAGAGGTCTGTCTTGAATACCTACTGTACTTTTTTATACCTCTCTTGGCACTTACCACACTCTTACTTCCTATTATGGTTAGTTGTGTACCTATCTTATCTATACCTTGTGAGCAAGTTGAACTGCAGAATATTTTTGTGAGATAAAGCTGAACAGGAATGCATATTCCCCTTTAACACACCCTTGCCTTGCACATTGTAGACCCGTTAGAGGAATGAAAAACATTAATTTTATGTATAAACCTAGGAAGAACAAGTAGCTGGTACCTGATTAGGAAGAATCTCCTACTAAGGCTACCTTGCTAGTCCTGAAGAAAGTCTGTTTCAGGGAGACTCTTTCAGAGACTGTGATTTCTAATGTTTAGGTTTTATATCTAAGATAGAATTATCTACAGCAGAGAATAGCTGATTGAGCAAAATCTGTTACAAAGTAATTCCTTGGCCATTTTAATGTCCCTTTGCTTTTACTTATTTAATTATTCCTGGACTCTAAATTTTTTCTCTGGCCTGACCTAAAGAAAATAAACTTAAGTGAAAGGCAGTATTCTATCCTCTCTTATATCCACACTGTGAAGACTTTGTGTATTCATAAAATTCCTCACCCTCCCCTCCCAACTATTGGATCCCCCTAGTGCTATTTAAATGAACTTGATGCATTTTTTTTATCCTTAATTTTAATTAAAAATTACATGAACTGGCAAAAATTATTTCAACTAGTCTGGTTAAGAAAGTGTAGAATTATATATAAATCTGTTCTCCCCAACTAGATTATAAGTGTCTGAAGAACAGGGTCCAGGGTTCTAAGCTTAAGCATTTTTAAGTTCAATTTAACATGTTTTATTAAATGCTTAATATGGTCAAAGCATAGGGAACATAGACAAAAATTAAACATTCCGTTTTATATTATAAGTGATTCATTGAACATTTGGGCCATACATTAAGAGATAAGAAATTCACCTACATTCAGACCCTCAAGCCTTTAAGACTCTTCTGTGTTTCAGGCAATAGAGATACAAATATAAATGAGAGGATGGGCAAAGGGGCAAGTTCATGGTGGAGACAAGAGGGAGTGGCATCAGAGCACAAAGAGTGAGGTTGTTACCACTGGCAAAATGAGCCACTTCATTCTCTGAAACTGAAGCCAAGGAGAGAATGGGAGGTGATATCTAGGTTATTGGACATGTGAAATTGGAGAGGAGAAGGTGTTATGACACATGGCCTCACTTTTTTTTTTCCAGCCAAATATGAGGCAAGGTTTGCTGAGAAGGAATGGTAAGGGAGGGTATGTAGGTGACTCAGAAGAGGTTTGGAACAGATTCTGTAGAGGATCAGAGAAGAGGAAAAGAGTTGGCATGAGAGATCATAGGATCGAAGATTTAGAGTTGGAAAACAAGGCCATCAAGTCCAACTTCCTCATTTTACAGATGAGGAAACAGGCCCAGAGAGGATGTGACAGTGTCACATATCTAGTGATGGCAGATCAAGACTTGAACCCAGGGCTTGCTGACTCCAGGTTCCCTAGCTATCACACCCTGCTGCCTAGTTGAGTTTGGATAAAATGACTGCTGATTCAGGAAAGACTCTTATCTTAGCGATAGTCATTTCCTTTCTGTCAAAATATTCATTTTACTTTAGGATATTAATTAGCCCTTGTCATGTACATGGCCTTCTTACCTATTTCCAGAGTATTTATGATGCATAGGTATGAGGCTTTTCCATAGTCTACCAGTCTTGGATCTTTGCTTCCTTACTTTTGAGTCATATTTCCCAGTATTTTTCACTGTCCTCACCTTTACTTTGATATTACTACATGAAAAGTATATTTTTATTTATTTTGGAAGATCTTCAAAGAATTTCTCTAGCTCTTTGACCTTTGCAACAATTATGACAAGTGATAATTATTTTCCTGATGTTCTTTTTGCAGATAGTTATATTATTATGCTACAATATGAGATGACCAACTGCCCCATGAAATTGTTTCTTCCTGTCTTTATAAATGTGATAAAGGCAATTCCAAGAAAATTCTGTAAACCATCCCTTTTATGTAACTGCAACTTGCTTTTGTCTTAATGGTTTTATTTATAGAAAGAATGTCAAGATTGATACATTTTAGTTATTCTAATAGTATGCATGCTAGAGACAAGAATCTTACTTTTAGATTACTATTACTCATGTTAATTTTTTTAAAAGTCTGAAAAGTGTTTCTTAGTGTATTCTGTCCCTTTTTATACCACTGTCACTGCAAAAAACAAAACATCCTGAGATGTTGAGAGTCATTATGTATTTTTGTTTCATGGGTTTTCATGGCCAAGGCCTTCCATCACCAAATGGCCAGCCTATTGGTACTCTGGATATGAGATCCTGCATTTCTTTTCACTCTGAACCAGTAGAGCTTCCCAGCTGGCTGACTGCCTGAGCCTGGCAGCAGCCTCCTGTTGCTCAGCTCCAAACCGAGGTCGGACAAATACAGGGCTCAGACCAGGGCCATTTTTAAGAGTTTGTCGTGGATCAGATCACTTTGGAAGTGCTGAAAGCTTGCAGGTCCCCTAGTCATTCAGTCATTACACATTTCTTAAGCACTTACTATGTGCCAAGCACTTTGCTACGTGCTGAGTTGTCCATGAGATCCTGGAACAACACAACACTCAGTACCCCAAGAAAGCAGCAAAAGGACCAGCCCAGGTCTTCCCTACAGACGTCAACAGCCAAGCCTTAACATTAAGTGTGAAGTCAAGTAGTAAGTTGGAAGAATGAGCAAACAAAAAAAGACTTCCCCCATAAAAAAGGTGTTATGATAACAGGGACACTTGACACAAAATTAGAAAAAGAGAATGAGCCTAAAACATCTGTGAGCAAAGCTGCAAAGAAAAACACAGTTGGGTACAAATTTAGTGAGAATTCCTGAAAGAGAGAAGCAAAAGTTTTAAAAAAGAGAGTTTAAAAATGTTTGTATCATTGAAATGAGAATATTAGAGGGGAAAACTAGAAAAGAAATAAGGACTATGGAAGAAAGATTGGAAAGGGAATTGACAGTTTGGCACAAGAGGTACAGCACCTTGCCCGAGCAAATAAAGTCCCTGAAAAATTGAATAGGCCATGTAGCACCCAAAGACTTCATGAGGCAACAACAAATACTAGAACAAAGTCAAAAGACTAGAAGAAAATGTAATTTATCTCATAGCAAGAATAACTGACCTGGAAAACAAAGGAAATATTTAAGAATCCTCAAACTACCTAAATATCATGACTAAAACAAGAGACTTAGAGAAGCATCATTTTTCAAGAAATCTTAAAACTACTCCGAGCTCTTCGAAACAAGAGGACAAAGGAAATGGAAGGAATCTACCAGTCACTTTTTGAAAGAAACCCTCAGATGAAAACTCCCAGGAATATCATAACCAAAATCCAGAGTTTCCAGGTCAAAGAAAAAATACTGAAAGCAACCAGAAGGAAAGGAGTCATAGTCAAGATCACACATGTTTTAGCAGCCACCACAGTGAAGAAACATAGAGTTTGGAATATGATTTTTCAGAGGGCAAAAGATAAAGGTTTACAATCCAGAATTACTTAGCAAGACTAAGTATCAACTTATAGGAGAAAAAAATTAAATAATGAAATAGATAACTTCTAAGTATTCCTGGTGAAAAGACCAGAGCTGTTTAGAAACTTTGCAGTTCAAACAGGAGTTTGAGAGAGACATAAAAATGAAAAATGGTAAAGGACTAAACAGGGATACAAACTGCTTACATTCTAATTTGGAGATGTGTTACACCCCTGTGAATCTCATTATCGTCAGGTTTCAGAGGGAGTCTAATTAGACAGAAGGCCTAGGGTTGGGTCTGCTATGTCTTGATCTTAAAAGAAGTATGGAGGAAGAGGAAGAAAACATTGGCAGGGGAGGGAAAAGAAGGTTTGGGGGAAATCTTGCATAATCAAGGTGCAAAAATCTATACAAACGAGGGAGTTTGGGAGTGGGAACCACTGACACTTGAATCTTAACTCTCATCTGAATTGGTCAAGACACATACACGGTTGAGTACAAAAATAAATTTAGCTCAACAAAGAAATAGAAGGGAAAGAGGAGAGTGGGGGAAGGGGAATTAAAGGGAGAGTAGATTAAGGGGGGTGATTAGTCCTAAGCAAAAACAAATCAAATGCAAAAATATTTATAGCTCTTGTTGAGGGAGCAAAATATGGGAATCTGAGGGAGAGCTCATAAATTGGGTAAGAGCTGAATGAATTAGGTTATATAAATGTGATGGAATACAGTTGTGCTGTAAGAGATGAAAGGGATAATTTCAGAGAAAGAGTATTATGTTGGGAGGAAGAAAGTATATGTGCAAAGTGGTATTTGTAAGCAAGAATAAGACAAGCGTAGATTTTTATAAGCTATTAAATTTTATTTTAAACAGATATTTAAAGAATTTAAAATTTACTGGGTTTCATTTGATTTTAAAAATGGGTGAATATTGCAAATTTAAATTAACTGATAATTTTTTTAAAAAATAGATTAAATTTCCAGAGTGTATGTTTCTATGTCTCTTTTGGGTTATTGTTTATTTATAGCCACAGTTCTTTGATTCACAATTCACAAAATGACTTTTAATTCTTTCTAAGTCTTCAATTTACAGAATAATGCTACAGGTAGATGAAGCAAGTTTTGGGTTTTTTTTTTTAATTGACCTAGTTCAGATTCCTGAAATTTGATTCCTTGAAAAATAACTCTTATCAAAGTCAAGATATTGTGTGTATCTTGCTATGTATGATTTATTTACATTTATAATCAGTATAGCTAGAGTTTTGAAAACTATGAAAAGCTTGCGTTATGACTTAAGGTTCAAATGGGGAAATTTAAAACAAAACACAACCGGTTATACTCCAGTTGTACCTCCACAAATTTAACTCAAAACAAACATGTCCATTCCTTTTAATAGGATCAACGACAAACTGAAGCTATCCAGTTGCTGCAGGCACAGCTGACCAACATGACACAATTAGTTTCTAATTTATCAACAACAGTAGCAGAACTAAAACGTGAGGTAATTATTAATATGGTGAAATAGTCCATGCCAGAAAATTGTTGTAAAGATGAAAAGTCAAAGAATCTAAGAAGTTTCTCATAAATACATTATCTGGTGGGTAACATAATAGTATTGTAAGCCAGGTTCGGTGGTATTTTAAAATTTTAAATGCCCCCTTTTAGCTTTTCTCATAGTCTAGATCTTAGCAGATATTTAGCTAACAAGCTTTTATGTTTAAAAGTAGCCAGTTGGGGCAGCTAGGTGGTGCAGCAAATAGAGCAGCCTCAGACACTTGATACACGTACTATCTGTGTGACCTTGAGCAAGTCACTTAACCCCAATTGCCTTGCCTTCCCTCCTCCAAAAAAAAAAAACAACAGAAAAAGTATCCAGTTAATATTTCTCAAATGAAATTTTAAGTCTAACAAATAATGATTAAACTTAGTTTCCAAAACAAAGGATATTTCATTTAACTTTACATACCCCCTAATAATTCTAGACAACTCCTAAAGAAGCCTTTTTTTTTTTTTGGTAGACCTACCTATATACTGTTCAGTCTGAATTCAGTTTTTTATCAGCTGAACTCTCCTTCACCCTGTCCGTGTTATGGTTAACCTGGGTTCCTCTCTGCTCCGTGTCTTGTCTTGTACTATTCTTGGGCTGCTGTGTGTTTTACATATGCTGCCTGTTTCATGAAGAACCAGCTTCAGTCCCACTCTGTCTGAACCTCTTCCCTCACAGTGCTTCCTCTCTCAACATTATCCAGCAGGTCTTCTTCTGGCTCTTTTCTCTGTCCTTATCAGGGGCTATTGTTTCTTCATCTTTGTATCCCTGGTGCCTTTCACCTAAGCACCTTAGCAAGTGTTTAATAAACTTGTGTTATAGAAAGACTATGAAAGAATTTTTTTTGTTAATAAAATTATACACACACACACATACACACACACATACCCCAAAAAAGAAAAAAACCAACCTAACAACTCAGTCTTTTGACTGAGGACTAGAAGGTGGTTCTGTGAGGAACTTCTCTGCTAATGCAGATCCCAGCATTCTTCCCCAGTTCCCAGCCTAAGAGTGGTCTGGGCACTGAGAGGCTGAGTGACTTGTTGAGGCCACAGAGGCAGGACTCAAACCCAGCCCCTTGACTCAGAGGACAGTTTTGTACCCATGAAGTCATGCTGCCTCCCTTTCCTTCCCTTTTTTTTTTTTTAAAGAACATGCTACTTTTACTAAAAGTGAATTAAATTTCAGTGAAACAAAATTTATCACTTAACTGTTGGCCACCATTTTGAACACTGCCCAAGAACTAATAAAGTGTTTGTTTGATGTAGTACATTGTGCTGGACACTGGGATCTAGAAGACCTGAGTTTAAATCCTCCCTCTGAGATAGGGTTTGACAATAAGCAAAGTCACCTTGTCTTTGAGAGCCTCCACTTCTCTTCCAAACATGGACGATAGCTGTAGTACCTGTCTCAGAGGGGAGCATGAGCCTTAGATGAAGAAATATGGATATAAAATGATCTGTAAACTTGAAGATAGATTATACCTGTATTTAAATATATATGTATAATTTTTTTTACAACTAGACCTCATTGTCAGTTCTTATATTTAACAACTGAGAACTGTAAGTATGTAATTGTCCAAGTAGTTTTACCAGTTAAATGTTTTTAAATGTTCCAATTCACTTAAGTGCTGAGGTACTAAAGAACTACTTTGGAAAGTAGATTTCCAGAGAAGTGCTTGCCTGTACATTGTGTGTGTGTGTGTGTGTGTGTGTGTGTGTGTGTGTGTGTGTAATTTCCCTCTAGTGTGACTAAATAATTTATAAAACATATTTTTATTACTTTCCCCTCTCCAGGTTTCAGATCGACAAAGCTATCTTGTGATTTCTTTGGTTTTGTGTGTCATATTGGGACTGATGCTTTGTATGCAGCGTTGTAGGAATACTTCTCAGTTTGATGGAGATTATATCTCAAAGCTTCCTAAGAACAATCATTATCCCAGCCCTAAAAGGTACAGTGATTATTATTTCTCATTTTGTTTTTACTTTGCAGTGTTTTATATGCTTCTAAGAAATGTATCCTTTCACTTTTCCTTTAGTAATAAACATAGAGAAGGTGCTGGCTTTGGAGTCAGGAAATCCTGGGTTCAGATACTCAGAGATGCTTAGTAGCAAGATATAGAATCTCTATTGGGGTCCATTTTCCTTATCTGTAACCTGAAGGCCTGGACTGATGGCCTCCTCTAGATGTGTGGTCCTGTAATCTAGTTTATTTCTCTGTTTTAACATTCTTATTTTCTCTCAAATATGAATTGAATGGCTTATTTGAATAACAGTTTGAATAGTTAACTTGTTTGGGAGATAGGGTATAGCTCTTTACTATTCAAATGAAATTGAAAGAGAAAAATTTTCTTCTGTACCCTTTGAGGTCCTGTAAATTCATTTGTCCCATTGTCAGTGCCAGTACTTTAGATGGCCCTGTACTTGGCTGCCTTAGCTTTATGGAGACAAGCTCCTCTACAGGATAAGAGCACTAGTGATAAGACTTAAAAAGTTAGTGGAGGGTGGGGGGGGGGTTCCTTTCAAGTTATCTATGTATGTATAACAATTGAATATGGAAGTAAGAGCACTAGTACTGGCTGTAACCTCTGCCTACCTCAGTTTCCTTATGCTCAAAATGGACATAAAAATAGCACCTACTTCCTACAGTTGTTGTGAGAATAAAGTGAGATAATATTTGTAAAGCACTTTATAAACCTTAAAGCATTATATAAATGCTGTCTTTCTATCATCGTCATTGGTTTTTTTCATAATCCCAGCCATACTGGTTTTTGAAGGGTTATCAGAATATTCCTTGCCCCAGAGAAGATTCTCTTTCTCTTCTACTTAGTCTTTCTTCTTTTGAAGTCCTCAAAATTAAAATTTTTCACCCAGTAATAATTATGTAGCTGTAGTAAAGTGATCTCCAGGTCATTCTTTCTCTTTTCTCAAGGAGCTCAGTACCTGGTTCATGACCTTTTTCTCTTTGCCCTTGTACCAGAAGACATTAAGATTTATGTAGATGCCCCGTAAACTCCCTAACCTCCTATTTTCTCTACCTCCTTAATTCCTTTCATTGTACCTCAGCCAGTGAAGATGGTCACACACTAGGTCTTGCCATTACCCAAAAGCGATTTGACTTCTCTAATTAGAAATTCTGACAGTTCTGTTTGACCATAACCTTTTATGATTCCATTTATCCCTGTGCTTTACTTCTCATGTACTTAGTGGTCATCCTCAAAGAGACCTCTATTCCCTTCACCCCTCAGTACATTCTTAGGTCATTACCCCTGCTCCACTTTCACTTCCCTCCCTCTCCAGTTTCTAACTTTAAACCAGATAGTCATTTCAACTCTACACTGCCCTCTGCTCCTGAGGAGTCCCTTCTTACCTCTGCTTCAGAGTCCCTCTTTTCCTTTAAGCTAAAACTCAGGCACTCTTTTGCATAGTCTTTTCTGAATTCTCCCTACCTACTAATGTCCTACCTCTCAAACTTATGATGTGTGTGTGCATGTAGATAGAACTTTACATTTATGCTGTTTATATTTTTATATGTACTTGTATCCCTTATTACATAATATAAGCTAATTGACAGAAGAGATATTTCATTCTTTGTACTTCTATCCCCAGTACCTAAGATAGTGCTGGGCACGTAGTAGGTACTTGATATTTGTTGGTTGATTAATTTTAAAAGGTTTAGTCAAGGAAAGAATATTCAAATGTGGTTTTAAAAACTTTAAAGGTGGCATTAACCTCATGTACTTTTTGTAAAGTTCTAATGAGCCACTATCTAGCCCAAATATTTCAAAGGGATTTTTGTGATTTTCTGAAATTTTTTGTACATACTGATGATTCTTAACTTTTTAGATGTTTCTCCTCCTATGATGATCTGAATTTAAAAAGAAGAACCTCATTTCCCCTTATCAGATCCAAATCTCTTCAGTTAACTGGCAAAGAAGGTAGGCTTTGTGTGGGTGTGGGTGTGTATCTGTGTGGTAAATAAAAAAAGTTTTATATAAATGTTACTGATGTGTTTCAGAGTCCACTTTTTCTAAAGCAGAAAGATCATTAGATTGTTAGCATTAATTTAGTTTCTAACTATGATGTATCACTGTCTCATATTTCATAGCTTAGCTTGTCTTCTTGGATTTTGTCCTATAAATCCAGAGATTGAGTCAGAGTTTACTGGTTCACCAGTAGATGTCATCTTTTAGCAGCTTTTCACATGTGCTTCATTGTAGATGGGCAAGTTTAAGATTTTAATAAATGTCATTTTCGTTGTTTTTTTTTCAATTCAAATAGTATTTTATTTCTTCCGATTACATATAAATAATATAAAGAGCAAAGTATACCTAGCTAGGAGCCAAGATTCTTAGGTTCTAGTTGTGGCTCCCATTTAACTAGCCAGATGACATTGGCCAAGACATTTAACCTAACGAAGCCTCATTTTCCTCATCTGTAAATTCGTTGGATTAAACTACGACATCTCAGTGGTCCCTTTCAATCCAAAAGTCTGTTATCTTTGATACCTTTTTATTGCTTCTTTTCCTGTGCCTCTCAAGGTTATATAAAAATGTTAATTGGTTATAGCCATGTTATAAATCAGTCCTTCTAGCATGTGTATATCGCTTAGGTAATTATCCAGCTAAATCAATACTTGCCAAACCTTAAAATACAATTTCCTTTAGGCAAAAATATGTGAGAATGGACTTTTATGCTCTATCTTCTTTGTTTTAACATTTGCAGTTGTTTTAATAAAGCTTAAGTAGTAATTTAGTAGATGCCTACTTTTTAAAATAAATAGACCAGTTTCTTTTTTTTTCTTCAGCTTCCAGAGCAGAGAGTCAAAAGGGATTTCAATAAGTCAGGAGAGTCTACTGGGCATTCTTCAGACTGAAAAACAACAGGGCAAAAGTCAGTCATAGGATAGAATTTAATTTTTGTATTTGTATTTACTTATAACAGTATATGTAATTAAGTTATGAGGTAATCCCTTCCTTTGTGTATTTTAGCTTTTTTTCTGAGAGTCACATTAGGTACCTTATGGATGTTAAAGCCTTCCTGCTTGCCCACCTGAACTTAGAAATTGACCTTTTTTACCGTAATTCCAGAAGCAGGTGGAAAAAAATGATATTTATTCACCTTCATAGTGATGTCTGTGGCAAATGATAATACTTAGAAGTTGGTAAATTATGTTGAAGACAAAAGTTATATCTGCTTTTTAGACACGATGTGGTTGAAATGGGAATGATAAACTTTCTAAAAAGTTTAAATTATTCTGGAATCATTGGATGGAAGTTACAAGGAAAAATGTGAATGTAAAGTGCAACCTAAAAGAATTAGCACTATTTTATAATGGAACGGGCCCATCTTGCAATAGTGACTTCTCTATCTCACAAATATTTAAGCAGGGCAGAGAGGTGGTACAGTACATAGAGAGTTGGGATTGGAGTCAAGACCTGAGTTCAAATCCTGCCTCATGCACCTATTGTGAGACCCGGCCTAGGCAAATCACTTAACTTCTGTTTGCCTTGTTTCCTGATCTGTACCATAGAGATAATATTAGCTCCTACCTCAAGGGTTGTTGTGAAGATAAAATGAAATAATATTTATAAAGCACTTTGTAAACTTGAAAGCACTAGTATTAGTTTGCTTGTTATCCTTGTTCCTATCAAGCAGGGACTAGGTAACGCAGCAGGAGTGTTGCAGGGGATTCCTAAGTTAGATGGAACTTTGGCCCTCTAGAGTTCCTTCAAACTTTTCTGTGGAAACCAGTGAGCAGTGTCGCTGACCCTTAGAAAACCCAAGTGCTTCCTAGCATCACAGTACTGGTGCACATTGAGCCACAAATTTTGAAATTGACTGAACCAGAAACTTTATCTGAAGTTTTTCTTTAGCTGATGTGTGTGCATGTGTGTTAACAATTTTGTTCTTACAAATATATTTTTTTTAACTGTTTGGAACATAAGCAATGAATTAGATTGCTAAAGATCTTACTGGATCAAGGCTAAAAACCTTACTACAATTGTTGTTATGCAAGATTAGTGACTAATTGCAGCTCTGTTGACTCTCTCATTTTTATATCTACTCTTTTTCTCCTTGTAGTAGAACCAGATGATTTATACATCGTAGAACCACTTAAGTTCTCACCAGAAAAAAAGGTAATTTTGCAATTATGGAGTACCTATGGTGTATATGAGGTGGCAGGCAAGGAATAGGGTCAGTGTGGTCTTAGATATAAATGTAAGCCTGTTAAATACTACCCATCCCCCAAAAAAATGGGAAATGGATTCTTGTTTTATAGATAGAGTATGAGAATTCGTGTTATTAGTGTGGTTATTTAATCATGATTAATGACAGTTATCTTTGTCCAGAGATAGCAACTTATTTAGAATCTGTTCATTTTAAAAGATTAGTGTTATGCAAAGTTGGGAAGATATCGGTCATGGTTAATAGTATGTGTGTATTCTTACTTTTCAAATCATTAAGCATTTAAGTGCTTACTATGTGCCAGGCACTGGAAGGTGGCATTTATTCCACAGTGATTCAGTTCCTGCAAATAAATAATTGCCTAATTTTTGAAATTCTAATCCCAGTTTTCTTTTGTATGTGTGTTGTAGAAGAAACGCTGCAAATATAAAACTGAAAAAATTGAGACTGTTAAGCCAGCTGACTCATCACATCCTATAGCCAATGGAGACATTAAAGGAAGGAAGCCCTTTACGAACCAGAGAGATTTTTCTAATATGGGAGAGGTTTATCACTCTTCTTATAAGGGACCTCCATCTGAAGGAAGCTCAGAAACCTCCTCACAGTCTGAGGAATCCTATTTCTGTGGCATTTCAGCTTGCACAAGTTTGTGTAATGGACAGACCCAAAAAACAAAAACTGAGAAGAGGGCTTTAAAGCGAAGGCGATCTAGAGTTCAAGACCAAGGAAAGTTGATAAAAACGCTCATTCAGACTAAGTCAGGTTCGATGCCGAGCCTGCACGACCTCATCAAAGGAAACAAGGAGATCACGGTGGGAACGTTTGGTGTCACAGCCGTATCAGGACACATCTAAAATTAGCTGAATTTTTCATACTGGAGACTTTTGTTGTTCACTAAAGAAGACTGTGGTATTTGAAGGGGCTGGGGGGTGGGTTAGGGAGACATTAAAAACTAATGGGAAAAGGATTCAGAAATTACGATTTCTGCCTTTTTAAGTAGATGGGATTGTGTCAATCTTGGTTAATGAGCTGCAGTTTTACAAGGCTGATCACTTCCTACCTGGACAATGGGAGACATTTTATAAAGATGTTTTTTCACAGATTAATTACTGGGGCAAAGGTAATTTGGAAACCCAGTTCCTTGGGTAGAATAGGAATGAAAGCCTAATGCTCTTCCTTCAGCTTTGTTCCTATTTCTTGCACCTTCCCATATTTATGTGCCTTGTGTCTATTTATAACGCCACTGGAAGATGAGAGAGAAAGAGAAACTTGTTTCTGTCATCTGATTTCTTTGGTAACGTAAGCTCTTTTGAAGCTGTAAACACTACATTGCTCTACAAGGGGCCTGTGCCTGAAGCTCAGCCTGTACATGTATTCGGGCAGTGAAGATCAGATGAGACTTGCCTAGAAGATCTCTGTGTAGCAGACTCACCAAGGAATATAAATGACTTGCAGGGCCAGAAAGTCTGTTCTCTGAGGGGGATTGTGATGCTGTAATGGTGTTTTCTTTTACTTGATTTAGAATGAATTCATTTATCCTTGGGAATTGAATGATATAAACATAAAGTGGACCACCTAGGACTTTGCAGATGACCATTATTCCCAAACTAATTTTTTTATAGATTTACCTTAAGGATATTTAACTACCATTGTGGGTACTCATTGGCTACATTTGAATTCTGATTGTTCACAATGAACACAAATCCTTTGAAACATGCAAAATTTGAAGAAGTAGATTTGGCAAAGGGAAAAAAAACACCAACTCGTGACCAGTAATAGTGCAAAATTATATTATCATTGCAGAGTCCAAAAGTAAACAGGCATGCCAGTGAGTTTGCTGATCCTTGTCTAAATGGTCAAGACTGAATGAAATATTCCATAATGTGTTTGCTTTAGTATTGGCTACAAATGTGCAGGGGGTGTTGTTTGGATGTGTGTGGTTTTTGTCTGTGTTCATACTTTTTCTTTTTTTAATTTTGGCAACGATTGTATACTTGGATTACAATTATTCCATAGGGGGTGTGAATGTGCAGTGGCGAGTGAAGTTGGAGAAAGCATCTTTTTTCTTTTTGTCTTGAGAGGTCTAGCAGCATCACGTTCCTTGTAAGGCTGTTATAACTTATTGAGCACTTTTAGTAATGTCCTTTTTTAAAACTGATCTGATGCCTTTTCTGGGTATTGTATGTAATGTGACTTATTTAAAGCCTTTAAAAAATTTTTTTTGCTGCTTTCATGTTAGTTTACCAGTACATTTTGGGTGGTATAATTTTTGTTGGTCAGTCTGCACATTTAGCCATTCAGAGCAAGAGGGCCTGAGTTTTATAATAATTACAGTGAATTGAGGCCCAAATTAGAATGAGGTAGGGATGGGAAAATAACATCATCTGAGTGCAGCATTCAACATTGTGGAAAGAAGACCCATGTAACTACAGAGCTGTAGTGCCATTAGAAACTGTGAATTTCCAAATAAATCTGAACACTTGTCTTTATTAATTTAATGGCTTTTCTTCTTTTCGTTAAGAGAAATTCACAATCCCATTATTGATTTCTGTAACTTTAATTTTCTTTAAGTTGAACATTACCAACATTCATTCTGCTAAACATTTATATGGATTGTATATAAATGCTTGGTGCTAATCTGACTTAATAACAGTGTCAGGTTTTCTATTATTAAGCTAACCTTCTGATTTTATTTGATCCTTATGTATTTCTTCTTCCTACACTGGCTTCTATAGGGACATTTTAAACTCTACACATTTAATGAGAAAATAACTTTATTTAATTCTAGGTCTGTTTTTTCCGTTATGTCAAATTTTTAGTTACATGAGTTGAAAGATATTACTGGTTACCAAACCTTTTAAGATGTGAGAATTAACAAAAGAAACTCCAGTAGTTTATTATTTGACTTATAACTCAGCACATGCAAGTTTTCCAATTTCTATGCTTGGTATTTCACTGCTCATACAACTAGTAAAAGTCAGTGGTATAAGTCTACTAGAAGGCCCTGTGGGATACTGGAAAGAACACTGGCTCAGAAGTCATAGGCCCTTCATATCCAGCTTCCATCACCATGTGACCTTGGATAGGTCATAGCCTCCCTGAACTTCAGTTGCTTTATAAAATGAAGGAGTTGACCTAGATGAATGGCTTCTGAAGTCCCTTCTAGCTCTGAATTTATAATTCTGCTAGGCACTCAGAAGTCACTCATGATAAGGTTACCGTTTTGCTTTTCTAAAGTCTAGGCAGTTGAATTAGTTGTAAAGGATTAACTATACTATTTTGCCAAGTCACCGCTAATGGCCCTAATAATTTTGGTGACCGTGTGTTTCCCTAGAGACACAATCAAGTCATTTACAGATAAGCACATCTCTGGAGTGGGCTGGAACTAAACATCAAATACTGAAGTTGTTACTCAATTGCAGGGTCACATGCACATTCAGGGATGCTGGGTTTTTGCTTGTAATAGCAGTTTTTTGGGAGTTGTTTTGAAGCACCTTTTTAAAAGTTCATGTGAACAACCTGGTAATTGTTTTTAGTTTTCTAAAGTGTCCAATAAAGTGTCAGGTAATCCCTATGATATTTGAGGATTACAGAATGATTTAACAGCATGTACTGTTTCCTGTAGTTCCTTTTTTTATAACCACTATATAAAGCAACTATACTTGGAGCTCTCAGTAGGTTAAGGCGATATGGAGAAAGTGAAGGAAATATTGGGTCAACCCTAATTTTTGTTCACTATTTTAGTAAATTTTTTGGCTGCTTATTAAAATATATAATTATGAGAAATCAAGAGCAAGGACCTTATAGGAATTCTGTAATCTTGTACTACAATCTCTTCCAGTATGAAAGCATGCATGTATGCATACATAGATGTATACATTCGTAATGCTCTTCCTTAGAGAGCATGATCTCTTGACCATTAACGGGGGATACCCTTTGGGGAGTCAATTTCATACAGCATCTACCTGAGACAGGAGAATTGTTCTTTCTTAAGGCCTTGAAGCATAACTGAATAAACCAATATCAGATAGTTAAAAAGAGAAACTCAGTGATTCTGCTGCTGTTGTCACCTCCCCACCCCTACTTTAAAAAATATTTTTTCAATGGGAGAAACAACCACCATCAATAATAAACACAAAGCTCCTACTATAGAATTTTGAAAATATCATCTAAGGTCAGTAGGAGGGGTTTGATCGCCTCCACTTGCTGCAGGGAAATTTACTGAGAGAAGAAAAAACTATCACTCAGGCTTCCTTGTTTAGGGTTATTATTATTTAAAGAGAATGAGGCTGGGAAAACTAGGACCTCAGAGCTGGGACACCATCAGCTATCTATCCTGGCTCTACCAAGATACCTACCAGAAATCCCTCCAAACAATACTGGATAAGTGACCATTTAGCTTTTGTTTGAAGACCTCCAGTGAAGGGAGAACCCACTTTTCCCCCAGGATGCCTTTTTCACTTTTGGAGAACTCTTTTTTTGTTTGTTTGTTTTTTAAAAAAAATTTGTTTTAGAAATTCTTATATTTAAATTCTTGCCTGTATTTGCCTCTTTGAAGCTTTCACTTTGTTTTGCCCTTTAGGACCAAAGTAAGTCTAATCTCATTTCCACATGATATCTCTTTAGATACTTGAAGATACTTATCATGTTCTTCACTGACACTTCAGGCTAAACATCTCCAGCTCCATCAACTGATTCTCATATAACATAAACTTAAAACCCATCTCCTGTTGTTTTTCCTCCCCTGGGTGTTCCATAATGTTTACTAAAATGCAGCACAAACAACTGAACTCAGTATTAAGGAAGAAGACAGTAGGACTTTCACCTTTTAATTCCAGGAAGAGCCATGCCTTTCTCTAGATGCCAATTACTTTTGCCTTTTGGTTGCCATATTCTACTGTGACTCATTGAATGTTCAGTCCACTCAAATACTTAGGTCTTCAGACAAGTTTGCTGTCTGACCATCCCCCTCAACCCCCAGCCAAATCTTATTCCTAGGAACTCTTTAAAAAAAAACCCCAAAATAGATATAAGGCATTGCATTTATATTCCTATTAAATTTCATTTTACTATATTCAGCTCAGTGTTCTAGCTTGTGTACTTTTGTTTGAATCCTAACTTATCCAGTGTGTTAGTGAAACTTTAAGCTTTGTATCTTTATACCTCTAAGCTTTTTTACTTTAAGCTTTGTATCATTTAAATTATTAAGGACCCCATATACGCCTTTATCCAAGTTATTGATAAAAATGTAAGTGTACATGGCCTTCTACCCTTGGCAGAGGATTTTGTGCAAATCCTAGAGCTATTCCAGTAGAAACCTTCCAAGTTAGTATCAAACTATTAACAAGTATTCTTTGGGTCATGCCATTTAATCAATTCTTAATCCATCTAGTTGTATTCTGGTTTGCCCCCTCCAAAAAAAAAATAGCTTGATAGACTTTTTCAAATATTTTGCTAAACCAACCTTGTCTACAGCAGTGCCTTGCTATTTTAAAAAATAAGCCTAGTATGGCATGATCTATTTTTGAGGAAGCTATGCCAGCTTTTTGTCATCCTTATCTAAATGTTCACTATCAATGCATTCTAGAGTTTTGCCAGAAATTTAGAAGTCAATTTCCTTGGCCTACAGTGTGCGGTTTCCCATTTCCTTCCCTTTCTCAACAATCTAGACATTTGCCCTTGCCTCACCTCCTATTCTCCAATATTTTTCAGGTTATCACTGACCATAGTCAGCAGTTAGATCTGTCAGTTTTCAGTCCTAGTCATTTGGAATAGGTGATTTGAACAACATTAACTCTTTCTTTCTTCATACTTGGCTTTGATTTCAACTTTCTATTGGCATTTTTGTTCAGTTCTTTCCAGTACAAGCAGATGCTTTGGCACTTCTTGGGTTCTCAGTTTTTCCTTCTTATGACTGAGAATGACAGCAACACACCCTTTTTGCTGACCTTAGTTTTCTGTCAGCCTCAGCTCATTTTGACCTTTATTGAAAAACGATCAGAACTTCCAAGTTGGAAAGGACTTCAGCAATCAATACATCCAATCCCTAGAAAAGAATCCCCACTACAATTTACATGGTTTGGTTATTCATCCTCTGCTTAAAGATTTCCATTGAGGGGAAACCTTCCATATCTCAAGGTAGCCCATTCCATTTTTCTGCGTCTCTCATTGTTAGGAAGATATTCTTGCCATCAAGCCTAAATTTTTCTCTTTGCAACTTCTACCCATTCATTGGTCCTTGTTTGGCCCTATTGGGCCAAAGGGAACAAATCTAACTCATCTTCCCCATGACAGCCCTTCAAATGCTGGACCACAGTTAATGTATCTTCCTCAGACTTCTCCTTTGGTAGTTTAGTACAGTCTTATGGACCCCATATCAGCATATTTTTAAATGCATAAATATATAAGATTACTAAGGAAACCAATTACCTTGAAGTAGAGTTAACAGGTTTTTTAAGTTCACAAACCCCAGGTTAAGAAACCGTTCTAGACATTACAAAGTTTATCAATATGATTGCAACCTGTGGTGCCTGCAACAGAGCATAACACTCTAAATGTTTGATAAAAGGAAAAGGCTAGGGGACTATATCACTCCATATTCCAGGAAGCAGTGAGGATCTTTCAGTATCAAAATGCTGACTATTGAGCTCGCTAAAAACACCCAGAGTGTTTTCAAAGTTTCATCAAACTTACCCTTACAAGATCTTGTATTTATGAAGTTGAGGTTTTTTTTTAACCCTATTTAAACTTTACATTTATTTATCCCTTTTAAATTGCATCTTACCAGATTCAGCCTGATGATCTAGCCTGTCATGGTCTTTTTGGATCCTTACTGTTATCCATGTCAGGGATAGGGAACCTGCAGCCTCAAGGCCATATGTGGCCCTCTAGTTAGGTCCTTAAGTGTAAGCCCTTTGACTGAATCCAAATTTCACAGAACAAATCTCCTTAATAAAAAGATTTGTGAAGTTTAGATTCAGTCAAAGGGTCGCACTTAAGGATCTAAAGGGCCACATGTGGCCTTGAGGCTGCAGTCCCTATAAACTATTCTGCTCAGCTCTATTTCATGTGTAAATTTGATGTTTGCTATCTATACCTTTATCTGAGTCATCAACAGAAAATGCCAAGTCAGCAAAGGGCCAAACATGGTATCCCAGAGATGCTCTGTTGGATTCCAAGCTGACATGGAATCATTAATGACTTACTCTTTTTGAGTCTGGCTAGAAAATCAGTTCCAAATCCATTGAATTCTACTATCTAACCCCACATCTCAATCTTTTAGTATTAGTATTTAGTATTCTTTGCTTTGCTGAAATCTAGATAAACTATATAGCTTTGTCACTTTAGTTTCCCTATCCAAAGAAGGAAATAGTCTAGCATGAACTGTTCTTGATGAAGTGATGCTGACGCTTTGATCATGCACTCGTCTTCTGATGTTCTTTGACCATTTCATTCATATGTTGTACTCAAGTTTTACCAGGAATCAGCCAAACTCACCAGTTTATAGTTTGTAGACTCTTGTAGTTTATAATTTGTAGACTCTTCTCTTTTCTGAAAATCTGAACATTTGCCCTTCAGCCTGCAGGACATTTTTTTAGATATCATTAATAGTGACCCAGCCATCTCTTCTGCAAGGTATATCAATATCTGACCTGAGTGAGCTGAGCTCATCAAAGATAGCTCCATGTTCTCTTTAAGATCTATTTATATTGAATGTCAGAAAATGCCTACAAATATGAATTGAGCAGCTTTTCCTTCTTGCAGTTTTCAGTTATCATGATCTTGTCTACCACCAGCAGAAGTTACTTCTTTAATTCTCCCTTTCCCCCCCGCCAATTAAAAAAAAAAGGTTCTTTATGTTGTTCTTTATCAGTCTCAGCTCATTCTGAGCTGTGAGCAGCTCTGACCCTACTCATTCATGTGGTATTGTATTTAACCTCTGTTACCTCTGCTTGCTTCTGTCTTAAGTTTGTTGGTCACTGTACCATACATCCAGCCTTTCTATAGTCACTTTCCATTTTTTCCCTCATTAGAATTTTTTCCCATTGTGCCCTCAGAATTGCATTCTTCAGTTTTCTATCCCTCCTGGATAAACTGCTCTTGGAGAACTTTAGGTCATGAGAATCCTACCTGGCCTGCTGAAACCTTTGAAATTTGCTCTTCCAAAATCCAAGGTGTATGTCAAACTGTGCCTGACTTTCACTTCCCCTATCATTAAATTCTAAGATGTAGTCCTCTCCTTTCCTTATGTTTCCCATTATTTCTACAACAGCAATCAGTTTCTTCCTAATTAATGAGAATAAGGTCTCCAAGGAAAGAACTTTTCCCTGTTGGTTTTTTCACCTTTTGAAGAATGAAATTACATTATGATTAAAGCAAGTTGAGATATTCTTATTGGTTCTGCTTTGGAGGGGGAGAGGGGAAAGAGAGAGAGGACAAATGTCTGAATTATTGAATCTCCATTATATATGAGAATTCTGATGGGCTTGTGATTGTTTCCTGAATTACTCATGTGTTCCCTCTTTCTGTTTGTAGGGTTTATATAGATATTCCAATGACAAAATCAATTCAGTTTCTGCCTCTATTGATTTTCATCCAAATGCTCTCCATTCAAATGCTTCTCCCCTCTGGTGTCTGAATTTTTTCACGAGTATGCCTTCTTAACATGCCGTGGCACCCCTCCTTTTTTGCTCATCCTGTTTCTTTTGACCTAAAGTATAGTGATCTATAAACACATTCCAGCTCCCCTTTGTTTTTTGTCTTCCTTTTTAGAACAGAAGATCCTTGAGAGTAGGAGAACTGTCTTTTTTTTTCTTGTAATTGAATCCCCAGCCCTTAGCATAGTGTCTAGGTTCCCAAAAGGTTATAAATTCCCAAAGTGGGCGATACTGCCCCCGGGGGAGGCACCGGAGCAATGGGGGGGGGGGTGTTAAATAAAAGTAAGGGGGCAGTGGAAGCATAAGTAAAGAAGAGAAGATAGGAAAATTTTGAAAAACCATTCATACATGTTTAATCTGTTGTGTAACAGAGCTAAAGTCGTAGTGATTACATTATTTTCCAAATAAACACACAAAATGCAAGTTATAACTGATCAGTGGTCAAGTCCGCCAACAGGTCTTAACAAACAAGTGTTGACAGGCTAGCCTGTCATGCATTGTCAGAAAGTCCAGCATGCATCAGAAGGAATGTGTGTGTGTGTGTGTAATGACATGTTTACAGTACGATACTATAGTTACATGACGCAATACTGCATCATCAGAATTTCAATGCAGGAAAAACCCCACAAATTTATAATAAATTATGAAATTTAAGATGTGTCATTCTTTAAAAAATCATATTTTTTGAAATAATGCAAATTAAAAAAAAAACCTTTAAAGGGTTAAAGAAAGTAGATTTCCAGGGAGGCTCTGAGCAAATTTTCTTTTTAAAAGGGGGCAGTAGACCAAATAAGTTTGGGAACTCTGTTCTGTCACATAGTAAGGGCTTAATAAATACTTTATCCAGCCACAGGTACTATACTACCAAGTTTCAGTGATACTTATAGCATCCTATTTGTATCCTCGCATTGTTAGGATTAAAGTTAATGGAGTTCACTTAGCTTCTGTAGGTCGCAGTCTCTTCATCTGTGCAATGAATGGGTAGCACTGGATAACCTTTAAATCTTAACTAATTAAAATTCTGATTTCAGAGAATGTGCCTTGGGAGGACCTTTTAAATCACTCGCCTCTGAACTCCCTGAGACCACACCTGCCCCTTTCATCCCACCCTTTTCATCTTTTGCCCTAAGATCAGTAATCAGTAGTACCACTGCCTCAGGAAAGGACGTGTTAACACACTGATGGCAAGGTGAAGATGAGCGTGCAAGAGTGTGACCATCCATCTGTGTGTGGCTGCTGTGGAGCAGAGGAGTTGGTTGTGAGAACTGAGTAGGTTGAAAAAAACTGTGGAATTAAGGCATTTGAGGAAATCATGCATATTGAAGTTCTATAGTTTGGGGGCAGCAATTGTAGAAAGACCACGAGGTTGGCACTGACACTGAGGAAGGAAGGCAAATATTGTTGGGCCTAGTAGCCATCAGGATCTTGATTGGGTGACAGATTTGGATAGCACAAACTTCAAAGGAGGAAAGTGATGGCAGTAGAGAGAATCTGGAAGTGAAGGCAAGGAGCAAGAAATATGCCAACTAGCCACCCTTTCCTGTATTGGTTTCCTTTGCCCCCACTCTCAGATGAGCAGGCCCCTCTCGTTGCCAAGGCTAACCACTCTACCTATGCCCATTATTCCATCACCTTCCAACATCTCCATCAAATTATCTCCACTATCATCCCCACACTTTCTTCAGTCTCTCGCTTATCTACTGGTTTCTTTCCTGCTACCCTCCAACAAGATCATGTCCTCTGCATCCTTATTAACTATCATGTTAAATCTCTCTGCTTCTTTGCAGCTAAACAAACTCTTTGAGAGCTTTGTCTACAACTTCCTTCCTCTCTTTTCACTCATTTCAGTCACCTTTCGCAACTGGCTTCAATGTCAGCTGAAAGTGCCATCTCCAGTTACCAAATCTAAGCATCCTTTATCACTTTGCAACATTTAACACTGTTGACCACCTCCTTCTAAATACTCTCTGTTCTCTAGGTTTTCCTGGCACCTCTTTCTCCTGGTTTTTCTCCTACCTGTCCAACCCGTTCCTCAGTCTCCTTTGCTGGATCTTCCTCCAGGTCATGCCCACTGACTATGTGTCCCCCATAACTCTGTCCTGGACCCTTTTCTCTTATGCTGGTGACCTCATCAGCTCCCATGGGTTTGGTTATCATTTCTATGATTCCCAGATCTTTATATGGTGCCATGGTCTCTATGCTGAGCTATAGTCACACATCTTCAGTCATCTCTTGGACATCTCAAGTTAGATGTCCTATAGGCACCTTCACAGTCAAGATGTTCAAAACCAAATATATTTTTCCTCCCCATTTCTAAACTTCTCTGTCATTCTCAAGGGCACCATCATACTCCCTGTTACTCAGGCTTTCAACCTGAGTATCATCCGTGACTGCTCCTTCCCTCCATATGTCCAGTCCGTTGTCAAATCTTGGCATTTATACCGACATCACCTCTCCTCTGGACTGGGTGACAGCTTTCAGGCAGTCTCTTTGCTTCCTCTCTCCCCATTCTAGTCCTTCTACCACTCAGCTGCCAAGTAATCTTTCTGAAGCATATACCTGATCATAGTACACACAGTTCTGCTCATGGAACTCCAGTAGTTCCCAGTTACCTCCAGGATTACCTATAAAATACTATTTGGCATCTAGAGCTCTTTACAGCCTGGCTCCTTCCTAGCCTTCGAGCTTCTTATGTACCTTTCAATCCAGTTATACTAGTCTACTTGTTCCTCAGCTAGGACATGCCATCCTCTGTTTCTTGGCTTTGCACTGGAGTGCTCTCTCCCCTCACTTCCACCAGGCTCATTTCAGGACTCAGCTTAATTTGCACCTTCTGCAGGAGGCCTTTCCTGGTCCCTCCAGTTGCTAATAGCTTCCCCCTTTCAAATTACTTTCATCTATTCTATGTATCTTGACTGTACCTCGTTGTCTTCCTCATTAGATTGTGAGCTCCATGAGGGAAGGAATTGTATATTGCTCTTTTTTTTTCTAAGCAGTTAGCAAAGGAGCTGGTACATATGAATGCACATGGACAGGACCAGAGATAGAGGAGTCAGAAAGCACAGACCTGATCAGCCTCTAGCAGCAGCCATCATTGAGAAGCCTGTAACCTGTAGAGAAGGTGCTGACCAGCACTGGCAGAGGGAAGCTCCTCACCTAGGACTTCTCAAAACCAGAGAAATCACCAGCGAAATCCAGCCTCAATCCCTATCCCTTTGCTGCCTGGTAATAAACTTATGAGGTAGGTGACCCAACTAACATTAGAGGCAATATCTGCCCTCAGATCTGGTTTTGAATCTAAGTATGGTACTCTATTCACTATCCCATGTAGCTTCTTACATGAATCTTTGTCACATACTCAAAACATTCACACACACACACACACACACACACACACACACACACACACACGCAACAGGTGAGCTATGAGAGATGAGGATACAGAAGAGCACAAGGTAACCAGTAAGCAGGATATATGTTTATGATATATAAGCATCAGCTACCCATGACAGGAATTGCTAATCATTGCTCTGTGGCTGTCTAGTCCCCATTGCCAATTTAATTTCCCATCCTAGAGAGGTTCCTTAGTCTGTGTACTCGACTGTTTGGCACTGGGGCCAGGTCATTTTCTTAGGGCTGACTGGGACTGGGAAACCGATGGGTATCATGAGACAGGGCCCTATGAAACAAAACAACAGCTTAATTTCTGGTGTTTTTTTTTTTTCAGGGTTGCTTGTACACATGTTCCACTGCACCCTGGAACAGTTCAGACCACAAAGTGCTATGAGCACATCAGTGAGCCATTTCTCTCCTCTTTGGAAATCCTGAGTTTCAAGCTGTGTCAGAGGGACTCAACTCAGCTAACCTAGAAGGAAAAGCCACCGAGGCCCAGCCATCGGATGGAATGCACAGGTGGTGGAGGAATTTGAAACTCACTTCTTCAATGTACCCTATCTATTAATGGCGGGGAGAGGTTGGGAGCAGGGGTCAAGACCAGTATTTTGTAAGTGAAGGGAATTGACTGTGCCCACAACCATTTCCTCTTTCTGATGAGCAGGCTGAACCACTGCTGGGTTTGTTAGAAAGCACGAAAGATTCCAGATGGCTAGGTGGTAACGAAACATCAGTAACCAGAGTCTGGTCACAAACCAGGTTCACAATTCCTTTTGAATTTCAAGGTGATATTCTCTATTCAGCAGTTTCAAAGTACTGCTTCAGCACCTTGAGAAAATTCTATAGGACCTAAAGCAGAAGTATCAAACAAGTGACCCATGGTAGTAGAACCAAACCGGATTAAAATGTAATTGGGAAATATTTAACAAAATAAACAAAAATACAATTAAAATAGAGATATCATTACATTTTAAAAATAAGTCAATATGCAGCCTACAAGGATCTTGTGTGTGGTTTAGTGGTCCTTCCTCCTCACCATTTCTATTTGAATTTGACACCACTGGTCTAGATGACCCAGGAGATCCCTCCAACTATGTATTTATGGTCCTATGATCTGTGAAACATTTGGTGAATGAAAGCCAGCTAAAACACCTTAAGAGAACTTAAAAACTTTAATATTCCCTTGCATGGTCACTTTTCACAAATTTAATTGGTGCTTTTTGTCCTTTACGTCACATAATCTGTTCCTTGTAATACTGCCTTTTCTTCCCTTCCCCCTCCCCACTATCCCTTGTAACAAAGTAGTCATTCCCTGGGTGACTTAGCACTGAGAGCATCATCAGGCTCTGGAATCAATATTGGCCATGGCACTTAATCCGAATTCAACTTTCAGTGTTTTCATTTGCATTAAAATCATCACATCATTTTGCTGGCTCTAACTTTTTCATCCTCTATCATTTAATAAAAGTCTTCCCATTTCTTTCTCATAACCAGCATTTCTTATGATGAGATAATATTACCATGATATGTTCAGTCATTACCCACTCGAGGGCCGCCTACTTTGTTTCCATGTTTTTGCTATTCATGGTCTTAAGTTGAGAATGTTGGGTCCCTATTACTCATCTGGAGGAAGGGGCATATTGTCTTCCTTGCTAAGCTGCCTCCTGAATGGGTCTCTCAGAAACTGTCAGTCTGTTCTAGCACTAAGATAGGTACTTCAGAAATATTTCCTTCTATAGTCCTTCCTCCCAGAACATTTGCCCCTAGCTCAAGCAGCTGTGGGCAAGCTCCCCTGCTCATCCCCTCTGGTTGGACTGACTCCTTCCTCTCTAACTCTTGACCCGTGGTTGTCCAGTAGAGGAGGGAACCAATCAGCTACTCACTGAAAACAGACAAGAGTGTACTGCTGAAAGAGAATCCCCATTGCTCCTCTGCTTCCAAGTAAGTCATGTACTGAAGTCATGGAGAGAAGGGGAAGAAAAAGAAGCCACCTAAAAGGGGAAACATTGGGATTGGAGCTTAACATCAAAATGGGGAAATGTGGAGTCTGTATCTTAGAAGAGAAAGTATGCCTGGAGAAAGAGCTTCATGGGTAGAACTAGGCATCTTGAAATTCAAAGTTGTTTCCTGAAGAATTGAGAAACATAGTGGGAGTTGATAGGGGTAAAAGGCGGTCAGGAGGGGTTTCATGTTCTCACATCACAACTTAAATGGAATGTTAGGTAGGTGGGGACAGACTGTGGGGACTGCCATTTAACATTTTTATAGGCCTTTTTTCCCTCCTAGAAAGCTATGGGTTCAGACCTACTGCTTTTCTTCTTCCCTCCCCCACTGAAGCCTTTTGTCCACTTAGTGTTTGAGGCTAAATTTGGGTCTCCAGATTCATTCCTGCAACAAATGTTAAGGTGCCTACTAACAGATGTAACTGTTTTACACAGAAAAATTTCATTTCTCCAACACAGTCTTTGAATGCTCATGTTATAGGCAATAAAGAGACTATTAGATTAACACACCATATAAGCTGGTACTTTTTCTAGCTTTCTAGTATCTAGAGATACTAGCTGCTAGGTACATCTAATAGAGCTTACAGGACTGCCTAAAGTAGTGTTCTGTTATACTCTACAGCTAAGTCCCATTTAGTGACAATAATCCTCTGAATTAATTTATAACTAAGTAAATTAAGTAAAATTTGATGACTTGGTCCCAGCCCAGTAGAATAATTTGACCACTTCAGGGAATTTGTTATTTCCACTAATCAGGCAATCTATATAGTATAGTTGAGAACCGGATGTTGGCCTGTGGGCATTGTAGGAGTGAGTTCTCCCACTGAAAACACCAGTCAATCAACAAGGGCATATTAGGCACCTAATATGTGTCAGGTACTACACTTACTGCTGGAGATAGAAAAAAGCTTTAAAAAAACACCAGTCCCTGTTTTTAAGAAGCTTACAGTCTTAATTGGGGAAGCTATGCAAATAACTATGTACAAACAAGCTATGTACAGGATTAATTGAAAATAGTTAACAAAGGGAAGGCATTAGACCTGAAGGGGAATGGGAAAGGCAGCTTCCAATAAAAGGAAGATTTTAACTGAGACTTGAAGGAACTTGGGGAAGTCAGGAGGCAGAGATGAGGAGTAAGAACATTCCCAGCATGGGGGATAGCTGGCAACAAATCCTGGACTTGGAAGATAAGAGTGTCATTTTCTAACATTACTGGACTGCAGAGTACATGATGGGTTGTAGGGTGTAAGTAAGAAGACTGGAAAGGTAGAAAGTGGCCAGATAATGAAAGGTTTTGAATACCAGACAGGATTTTATATTTGATTACCAAAGTGATAGGGAGCCACTGGAGTTTATTGAGTAGAGGGGTGGCATGGTCAGACCCAGACTTTAGGAAGATCACTTTGTTGGCTGAGTGGAAGATGTACTGGAGTGGAGAGAAACTTGTAGCAGGGAGACCTGGCTATTCTAACAGTCCAGGCACGAGGTGATGAGGGCCTGTCCCAGGATGGTGGCAGTGTCAGAGGAGAGGAAGGGCCATATTGGAGAGACGTCATGAAGGCCTTGGCAAGTTATTGACTATAAGGGGTGAGAGGGAGAGGAGACAAGGATGGCGCCTAGAGTATTAGCCTGAATGACTTGGAGGATCATGGTACCCTTGCCAGTAAGCTAAGAAGGGAAGGGTTTGGGGAATAATAACTTTAGTTAGGGACGTGTTGAATTGAAGATGTTGAGGACTCTAGGCATTTGGAGATGCTACTTAGCAAATAGGTTAAAGCTGGATAAGCAGATTTGAGAATCATCAGCAGAGAGATGGTAATTAAATTCTTGGGAGCTGATGAGATCACCAAGTGAAATAGTGTTGAGGGAGAAGAGAAGAAGGCCTAGGACAGAGCCCTGTGGGACCCCCATGATTAGAGAGCATGACCTGGATGAAGATCCAGCAGTTTCCTAAGATTAATTACCTGCAACAAAACAGGACATAAAAATGTTCTCTGAACTTGAAGAACTAGAATTACATCTTGGTTGAACCCAAGGCCTATAACCCAGTGTATGAGGAATCCATGGATTTTTTTTAGAAAGATATATTTGTTTGCTTGATATCTTTCCCATTAGATGGTGAGATCCTTGAGGGCAAGGGACTGCCTTTTTTTTTTTCATCCCCAGTATTTAGTACAATGCCTGGCGCATAATAGACACTTAACGAATGTTAATGTGTAAATAACATAGACCTCTGAGGTTGAGGTAGGGGAGAAAATAGACTTTTCAGAGCCCTGAAGATACTGCTCTGAGGCCAGTGGCTCCTGTAGTTATGTTTCACAGCTCCTGCCACCAGGATCCTCTGTTAGAGGAAGCCTTTCCTGTTGAGAATCTGACCACTTCCTCAATCTCCTTCTCTCTCTTATTTCACTCTGGCTACCCTTGAGTCTATGCCCAAAGCTATAATGGAATTCACCCAAGTGTGCTTGGTACCATTTGTTCAGTGGTATGATTGGCAGCCTTCTCCATAACCTGTCACATTCCGAGAATATCTCTCCTTCCTCTTCTCCCTCTAAGCTCTCAAGCTCCTTTCCTGCAGTTGGTAGGTCCATTTTAGTGGGCACTGCTGCTGAGTTTGAATACCTGCAGGGAAAGAATGAGTTGAGGTTTTTCCAAGAGGTAAATGGGCTAAACTGTGTGTCTGATTTCTTACAGATCATGGTGCCAGCAGCTGTGGAAAGTGGAGCAGCAGAAACATAAGGGGGCAACACTGACCTTAGGCCCCCAGAGGTGGGGATGGTTTTGCTGCCCTTGGGTCCCCTTGGATGAGGATGATTTTATGGAACTCAATGAGCACGGGTGAGTGGGCAGAAAGAGTAACAGAGGGATTATATGGAATCAGCTAAGCCCTAGGAAAATCAGCTCTAGCGCTATGATCAAGGCCCATGCCCAAATTACATTTTATCAGACGAGGAAGCAACCTCAAAGATAAGTGCCTTCACTGACCGAGCTGCCAAAAAAGCATGGCCATGAGCCTGGCTGAGTTCTAGGTGAATACCCACTTAATATCAGCCCTAATACTGTCCATTCCAAGATCACATTGTGACCTATCCTTTCCAGTGATCAGCTGCCAAAATCCCTAGATTACTTAGAGTATAAACTTCTTAAGGGCAGGGACTGTCTCAGTTTTGTGTTTGTATCCTAGCCTTCCAGTCAGCTTTCCTAACTCCAGTCCATTCTTCCCCCTTATTCCATTCTTAGCCTCAGCCCTAAAGGATAGTTTATGCTGGCATAACTCTGGGATACTTACTTGGCACTGTACCAGGTGACCCCAGTATTCATTGAAAACTTCCTGGAGGCAAAATTTTTTTTGGACTCCTGACATTTCAGTACCAAATCACAGTAGGTTTAGTTTGGGCTCAGCCTATTGTATCCAATTTAGAGGGTACACAAAACCCTGGATCAGTTCTAAAATACATCCCATCTTAATGTCTTGCAAAAGGCTGGGGGATTGCCTTGGCTGGACCTTCTGAAGCTGCTACAGAGTGTCACAAAATAGCCCATTCCTATCTGAACCTGACTGCCAGGTTTGGCCTAGAGTGGGAGAACTGACTTCCATGATTATTCAGCAGCTCCTCTCACCAATCAGTTCTCCAGAATCACACCAACTGCCTTTGTTTTTACTCACACTCTGCTAAATTAAGATGGAGAAAATTATGAAACCATCGCTGGTTTGGTCCACTGCAAATTTCTGTCACAGAATCTCAATTTGGTCCCCACTGCAGTAAGGCAATCTTTTACTCCTTAATCAACTATTCCACCCACTACAGCGGCTTTTTCCAACTTCATCATCCTTGCTCGAACCTCCCATGGCTCCCCTTCCCACTACCTTTTCACCTGACAACCTCGCCTTGTATATTTTCCCTGAAAAAGTTGAGGTCATTTACACAGAGCTTCCTGGTCCCCCCTCTCCTCATCTCACCTACTCAGATGCTTTCCATCACTGAGTCCTCCACCCCTTCTTGCCAAGGCAAACCCCTCTGCATGTATAAGTGTTCCCACTCCATACCATCTTCTCCAGCAGGATGCCCCTTTGACATATCTGTAATCTCTCCCTGTCTACTGGCTGCTTCCCTACAAGCATGTCCGTGTCTCTCCTGGACTTAGAAAGCCCTCACTTGATTTGTCCAGCCCTAGTATTTCATCTTATACCTCTCCTCCCTTTTGTGACTAAAAGCTGTCTATAATTGGTGCCTCAGCTTCCTTTCCTCTTACTCTCTTCTTAACTTTGCAGTCTGACCTCATTCAACCAAAACTATTCACTCCAAAGTTACTGATGATCTCTTAATTGCCAAAACTTATGGACTTTTCTCAATCCTGATCCTTCTTGATCTCTCTGTAGCCTTTGATACTGTCAATCACTTTCTTTTCCTTTATATTCTCTTCTCTCTAGGCTTTTAGGACACTACACTTTCTAGGCTCTATCTAGATGACCATTCCTTCCTAGTCTCTTTTGTCGGATCTTCATCCAGGTCATGCCCCTTAACTGTGGGTGTTCCACAAGGTTCCATTCTGGACTCTCCTCTTCTCCCTCTATATTGTTTCACTTGGTGATTTCATCAACTCCCATGGATTCAACTGTCATCTCTATGCAGATAATTCTCAGGTTTACTTGTTCAGCCCTCACCACTCTCTGGACCTTGAATTTCTCATCTCCAATCTCAAACTGGTTGTTTCACAGAAATCTAAAGATTAACATTTACAAAACTGAACTCATTGTCCTTCCTCCCAAGCACTCCCCTCTTCCTAACTTCCCTGTGGCTGTGGATGGTACAATCATACTCCTAGTCACTCGGGCTTGACACCTACACATTATCTTCAATTCATCACTCTTTCAATCTTCATATCCAATCCATTTCCAAGGACTATTGCTTTTACCTCTGTATCATTTCTCATATACACCCCCTTCTCTCCTCTGACATTGCCACCACCCTGGTGAGGGCCTCATCACCTCACCTCCTGCTTGAACTTTTACACCAGCCTCCTGGTTGGTCTTCCAGCCTTCTAGTCTCCCCATTCCAGTCCATCCTCCACTGATCTGTGAAAGTGACCTTCCTCCAACCACTAACCTCCAAGCATTTCTACTGGCATGTCTGAAACTCTCCCTCTCTATCTCCACCTCCTGGCTTCCCTAGCTTCCTTCAGTTCCAGCTTCCTCCAGTCCACCTTCTGCAAGAATCCTTTCCGTTCCCCACTTAATGCGAGCACCTTCCCCCTGCTATTTGTAATTTATTGTATGCATCTTGTTGGTTTATAGTTGTTTGCAAACCTTTTACCCCATTAGTCTGTAAGCTCTTTGAGAGCAGGGACTATTTTTTTGTCTTTCTTTGAATTCTCGGTGTTTCGCTGGCACATGGTAAAAGCACTTAATATATGCTAATTGACTGACTAATTTCTTAACTTCTAGAGAACAAAATGTCACTTGTCAAGTCAGCGATAAAATGAAGGGGACTACATATCTTTTCCCAATTCCTTTCCTAATCGCCTATCTATGATTAAGACAATGGCTAGGAAGTTGGCAAGGGATCTAGCGAAGTAGCCCTTTTGTAACTGAGGCCCAGAGAGATTAAATGATTCAACTACATAAAAAGTCAACGTCAGAACTAGATCAATCTCTCTCTCTCTCTCTCTCTCTCTCTCTCTCTCTCTCTCTCTTTCTCTGGTAGTTGGACTACACATCTTCTTTTCTTTATAATGAGCTTTTCAAACCCAATATAAAAAAGGTAGTCACTGATATTTACCCAAATGATGTAGAGCCAGCTAGGTGGTGCAGTGGACAGAGCACAGGACCCAGAATCAGGAAGACCTGAGTCTAAGTTCAGTCTCAGATGATTACTAGCTGTCTGACACTAGGCAAGCCACTTAATCTCTCTCACCCTCAGCTTTCTGATCTTTAAAATGGTAATAAGAATAATTACTTCTGTCTTCCAAGGATGTTTTGAGGATAAAATGAAAGCTCTGTGAAGTACTTGGCATACTTTAAAATGCTATAAAAATGCTAGCTATTATTATTTTTTTATTACCAGAAATGAAAGCAATATCATATGGTTGCATATTAAAGATTTGCTTGCTTAGGAGATCTTGAAATGAAGACTGCTCCCTAGACATCTATGTGAATGTCCCCAACCAACCTCTTTAAACACAGAAAGGAAAGAGTGGGTGACATGAAAAAATTACCTTGCTATTTAAATTGGTCTTTAGGACATTTGATTTGCCCACAAACTATGTGTGTGTGTGTGTGTGTGTGTGTGTGTGTGTGTGTGTGTGTGTATTGTTGTTCAGTTGTTTCAGGCATGTCTGAAATCTCCATGACACCATTTGGGGTTATCTTGGCGAAGATAGTAGAATGGTTTGCCATTTTCTTTTCCATCTCTTTTACAGGTGAGGAAACCGAGGCAAACAGAATTAAGTAACTTGCCCAGGGTCACACAGCTAGTAAGTGTCTGAGGCAGGCTCACACACACACACAGGCATGTACAATGCATATATGTGCATGCATATGTGTGTGCGTGTGTGTGTGTATTTATATATGTATATGTACATACAGTTGAATGTCATATATAAAAAAGAACATTGATAAGAAAGGCCACAAGACATAAGCATTTCTAGGCAATGAATACCATTTGGTGTATGTTTTATTCTACCTTCACACCCCACCCCACCCTGCCTTTTCACCACCCCAATGTAGTGTTAGGCCTGTCAGCACTTACATATGCAGAGTTATTTATAATCTCTTCCATGTACTGACTTGCACAGGGGTACAACATTAGTAAGCAGTGGGAGAGATTTGAGGCCATGCCAGAGAAGAATTGGTCAAAAGAAGTGGGTACTTTTGACCTGGAGCAGAGAAGGGAGAGGGAGATGTAATGTGGGAGCTGCCAAGCAAGCATCTAGCCGGTTTTATCAGGTATGAACAGCTTCGTGTACCAGGCTAGAAGTTAAATATACATCTGAGGGCTAAGTTGAGGAAAAATGGATTGTGTGAAGAGTCGATCACTGCTGAGGTGAATGCTTTGGGGAATGAGGCTTAAAAGGAAGTTGGCTTCCTTTGATATGCACAACAGTGAATGCCATGCTACTTATCCTGACGTTGTCAAGGATTCGTAGCTCAGTGACCAAGTGTCCTATCAGTCAGTGATGGGTGAAAAGGAATAGAGAAAAGTTAATGCTTGTGCAAATGAAGTTTACAATTAACATTTTTAGAGAATGAGGGTAATGTGTGCTGTTCTCATTACTGGTATCCATGTAGGCTTGTAAAATTATGCTCATGGCAAAATGACCAGATTTTAGCTACAATGCAGAAGGCAAACCTGGTCTATTTTGCTCTTGTGGCTAGTGGGAGGAGGGGAATGGGTGAATCCTCCCTACCATGGGGAGTACAAGCCCAGAACTGGATGTCCAGAGGTGATCTGTTGGTGAATGATCCTGTAAGCACAGTAGGTGCTTACTAAATGCTTTTTGACTTGAATTTGCTCCAGTAGGGTCTGAGGGCTGAGTCTATCTGTCTCTCTCACCCAGGGAAGGACAGCAGCCCAAAGCTTTTGAAAGTTTACGTCAGAAGATTGTGGGTGGAAACTCTCAGAGGTTTGCTCTAAGCTTCCTGAGGCTTCCTCAGAGAGCAGGTGTTTCTCAGAGAATCTGCATGTGTTGAGAACAAGAGAGAGGCTTCCCTGAGCTGCTGGGGCCGTATAAAGATAGACCTGAGTTTCTTTCTTTCATACAGCCCCCGCAGGAATCCCTGCTCCGCTGAACACTTATTTCTACTGAAGGAGGATTGGTCCTTCCAAAAAGCAAGAGAAGAGAACCTTCCACACTGGGAGAACCAGCCCCTGATACTACTTGTCTGCCATGCAGCAGAACCTGAATTATCTTTACCCTCAAATCTACTGGGTGGACAGCAGTGCCGGCTCTCCCTGTGCTCCTCCATTGACAGCTCTTCCCTGTGCACCCCCGGTGCCTGAAAGGGCTGGTCTGAGGAGGCCAACACCACCACCACTGCCGCCGCCACCACCACCACCACCACCACTGCCACATGCACCCACTCCACCTCCACCTCTTCTGCCCTGCTCATCTCTAAAGAAGAGGATCGATAACACAAGTCTCTATCTTCTTCTGATCTTTTTTATGGTTTTGGTGGCCCTGGCTGGACTGGGAATGGGAATGTTTCAGCTCTTCCACCTACAGAAGGAGTTAGCCAAACTCAGAGAGGTAAGCCTGAGCTCATCCTTAGGTGGACTGCTACATATCAGAGTGAGTGTGCGTGAGATAACTCTGTTGGTCACTCCACAAAGTGCTTTCTGATCCTTTTTTTGGTGGGTGTGAAGTGGATAGTACTAGTCATCCCATCCTATGGACAGAGAGACAGAGGCGTAGAAGGGGCAAAGTGAGGCTTGAAGTGTAGAGGTTCTGGGCTAGGCAATGATTTCTGAGGTCCTTCCCAACTCTGAACTTACCTATTCTTTGGTAATAAAGTGAATCAAGGGCCAAACTGAAACAGAGATTCCAACAAAAAAGCAGCTGCACTGCCTCTCACTTGTCAGTTTAGAAGAAATAAGAACAAGACCCATGAATGTGAATGTAGGAGCTTTTGATTTCAGTGGATCAAGGATCTTTTCAAACCTAATCACGTGAATCCCAAGTGTTCAAGCAGTCTGGTTTTTCTAACCTGCTCTTTAAATGGTAAAATTGAGGCACAAAGAATGTTGACTTTCTTTGAGTCAATGGTGGTTAGGAAGAGGATCTGAGGTTTGTTGGGGTCTTTGTCCAGGACTTTTAAAGTTTTGACAACAAGACCTCCTTTATTTATTAGACTAAATGTATCTTACATTTGTATATTTTCTTTTGCCAGTCCACCAGCGATCGGCAGGTAGTTTCATCTCCTGAGCAGCAAGTAGGTGAGTCATATATATATACATGTGTATGAGGTACCTCATGTAAATCCTAGGCAAGCAACCAAATTTATGAAATACCTCCCATTTTCATCCCTTTCCTTTCTGTCCTCTCTGATGCATTCAGTGAATACATACTCCAGGCTACATCTAACTCTTTTGCTCGTCATTATGGTTATTTTAGCTGCCTCATATTACTAGAACACATATTTGTAGTCTTGAATATCTCTACAAATGGAGGAGATAGCTAACTAGACAAAACTATAGAAAATTCAGAACACCCATGCATAATCCCAACCTGCATTCCCTTTTGACTTAATCCTATTAATAATAATAATAATCTTATTAATAGTTATAAGTCCACTGGATGTTTGAAGAGGCAGGGGGACTCCTCCTATCTACAAGAACAATTAAGATTTGGCTGTGTTGGAGGCAATTGTACCTTTCTCTCATAATCTCTGTGTTAGAGATTAGTTGATAGTTACGAGATCTTTGATGGATCCGTGACTGGATACTTTGATCAGTCTGTATGTAGGTCCCCAAACCCTCCCTGCCTTGTCATCATGTACTTTCCTAGAAATCTTCCAAATAATACTTATGTGATGATTTAGAGGCCACTTGGTTCTTTTAGTGTCTTGGGGATATCAGTGAACTTCTTGAAAAGTCCATCTGTCATCTTTCTCTCTTTCTCTATGATTGGCTCACCTCCGTTTCCAGGTATAAAGGTGTCTACTAATGTCTTTTATGCCCACACCCACACATTTGGTAATATGCTGCTTACCACTTTGGTGACACAGCATGTTATCAGTGGTCAAGTTAAACTGGATTTTTAAATCTTCCAGTCTTAATAATTACCAATCTGTAGTGGTAGGAGACCTGACTTATTTATGTGTTAGTAAAACAGGAATGTGGGGGAGTTGGGAAGAGAGTAGAAAGTACAATAATTCAATTTAATTCCACAAACATCTCTGACCTAGGTGCTAGGGAAGACTAAAACATCTGAGAAACTTGGCCCCATGGAGTGGTGGCACGATGCTGTGGAAAGAACATTGCTTTTAGAATGAGAGGACTTAGGTTCAAATCCTGATTGTACTATTTACTGCTCATGTGTGCTTGTGCAAGTTACTTCATCACTATGGGCCTCAGTTTCCTCGTGTGTAACAAGATAGAGTTGGACTAAATGCCCTCCAAGGGATCTCCAACTCAAAAACTGTGATCCTATGATCTCTGCTCTCAAAGACAATATATTCTAAGTGGGAAGATAAGACAGGCCCACACGTGTGAAGCACAGAAAGGGGGTGAAACAAGGATTTTATATTGCATTGAACCCAGTTCTTTAGTCTTCTTAGTTTCATTGTCCATTCTGAAAATGCTTTATGAAATTTGAACTTTGTTTCCTTTGCTACTGTTAATCATTAGCATCCTACTTTGATGCCTCATTGTGATGTAGAAGTGACCCATAGCTCTCTAAGCCAATGGGACACAGTATCTTACGGGCCTTATAAAGCTAGAAAGGATTCAGAAAAGGGGTCTATGATGAACTGTATGTCTCCCATCTGAAGATCAGCCTCACCAGGAATGAAGAGGCTTATAATGGGAGTTTTGGCCCATGAGTGATAAGATTGCTTTGGCCACAGAAGCTGTCTGCAAAGGCATGGAAGGCTTATGTGAGATCTGGATTGAAAAGGGGGGACCCGACACTGAATCTTTGTGAAGAATTTCTTTTTCTTTTCCTAAGTGGGCAAGTAGCTGTCAGAGCAAGGGTGGTTCTATTGGAAAATTAAAAAAATTGGGTTAACTCTGAAGCTCAGAGTTATAGCTCTTAGCCAGAAGTAAGGCTTCCTTGGCTCTTGAGTATTAGAAACAATGGGTCACAAAGGGGGAAGGTACAATGAACTGCCGGATTTTGTTGTGAGGAGTAGCCTCATACAGAGTCCCCAGTTGGGGCTGGATCAGGGAGGAGGTGCTGAGGCTGTCCCAGATCATACATTTTGGAGTTGGATAAACCTTAGAGGTCATCTAATCTACCCATTTTTACGGATGAAACTGAGACCGTGAGAACTTAATTGACTTGTCCAAGATCACATAGCTAATTAGTGACAGAGATGGATTTAGGACCCAGTTTTTCTGGTTTAATATATTATCTCCCATAACAAGAAAACTTATTACATCTGTCAATCAGTAAATAGCATTTCCTAAGCATCTGTTCTATGCCGGGCACTGTGCTAAGTGCTGAGGGTGCAAGGAAAGGCAAAAAACAAAAAAAAACAAAAAAAAACAAAAAACATTCTCTGCTCTCAAGGAGCTCACAGTCTGATTGATGGGGAGAAAACATGAAAACAACTACTTACAAACAAGATATAGACAGGATAAACTGGAGGTAATCAACAAAGGAAGGTACTAGCAATAGGGGAGATCAGAAAAGGCTTCTTGTTCACTTGCGAAAGTTTTCTTTATCCAAGACCTATCAAGGAAAGGAGAAAATGAAACCTAAAAAAAAAAAAAAGGCATTATTTCAAACGAAGGAGCAGCTAGGTGGCATGGTAGAAAGAGGGCTGGGCCTGGAGTCAGGAAGATTCATTTTCCTGAGTTCAAATCCGGCCTTAGACACTTCCTAGCTGTGTGACCTTGGGCAAGTCATTTAACTCTGTTTGCATCAGTTTCTTCATCTGTAAAACAAGCTGGAGAAGAAAATGGCAAACCAGTATAGTATGTTTGTGAAGAAAACCCCAAATGAAGTCATAAAGGGTTGGATATGGCTGGAATGACTGAATAGCAAATAAAATCTTCAAATGGACAACAAAAACAAGACAAAAAGAGGATGGCAAAGCTGAGCTTTAACAATGCCTAGTATATATTTCTAAATGTTCTCCAGCAATTATACAGGTAACACAGATGTAAAGCTGCCTTAGAATATGAGCTTGGGGGTTCTTAATCATTTCTGTGTCATGGACCCCTCTGGCATTCTGGTGAGGCCTATGGACCCCTTCTCAGAATAATGTTGTTGGTCATTCATTTTAGTTGCATCTGACTCTTCATGACCTCATTTGGGGTTTTCTTGGCAAAGATACTGGAGCAGTTTGCCATTTCCTTCTCCAGATCATTTTACAGATGAGGAAATTGAGGCAAATAGTGTTTTTTAAATGTGTATAAAATAAAATACATAGGTTTTCAAAGGAAACTGTTGAAATTCAGTTGTCAATATATGGAGGTACATAAAGACATGTACATATATTGACACATGTACATTATGTTTGTATATGTATATACATGTGTGTGTTATGAAGCCCTGTAATCTGGATGTAGGGACCTTGGTGATATTTTCTGAGTAGCTCCTAATTCTGGGACAAACTTATATTGTTGGTCCATTGGTTGATTGGTGATTGATCGATGTACATGAAGGAGGAAATAAACATGATACGGTCAGGCTGGAAACCAAACCAAACCTTGAGAGGAAAAGGGCATTGGTTTGATCAAATGATTAGGATGCTTCATATCACATGTAGCAATAGGTAGATGAGCTTCTAATATTAGCTGATACTTCATTATTGACTTTCCCTCAAAGATTTGTGATTTCATCAGCCTAGCTACTTCTTCTACCACTATTAAATAAAACCTCTCTACTACTTAGTAGATGGTCTTTGAGAACCAGTGTCTGAAAAATGTGTCATCCCTGGGCCAGCTTGTGATGGGTCTCATCTGATCCTCTGATGGGATGTATAGAGTATCATAGGGCCTGTGTTTGAAGCTGTGCAAGCAAGATAGAACCTCCTGGAAACTGTACTTTTCAGGCCTCGTCTGGGGAAAACCTGGGCCACCTCCAGGCTGCAATGAAGCAGTGATATGGAGCTCTAGAGGAGGAATAAGTTATTGCTGATAGCAGGTATAAGAAGGCAGCTAGGTGGCACAGTGGATAGAGTGCTGGATCTGGAGCCAGGAAGACCTGAGTTTAAATCCAACCTCATACACTTAACTTCTGTATGACCCTAAACAAATCTTTTAACCTCTGCCTCTGTTTCCTTATCGGTAAAATGGGGATAATAATAATACCTACCTCCCAGGATCAAATGAGATTATTAGGTGTTATTATTAATAACTGGATCTGGCTATGAACATCATTAAGGTGTTTGACAATTTGAAATGACCAGCTCTACTCCTCCATCCTCATCATCTGCTTCATGAAAATTTCTTGTGTAGAGATCAGATGGTCAGACGTTTCAGCTTCTCACTGACAGTCTTGGTTTTTTACTTCCTGTACAAGTAAACAAGAGTATAGGACCCTAAATAAACTGAGAAATACTTGAGATTTGTGAATCACCCTGGCTCATTTATGCTGGTGATATAATCATCCATCTAATTGGACTGCAAGGTTTAGCTTTGGGGTTTGGAGGCAGGGACCTAAGGAAAGCACCCTGTGGCTCATGGAGTGCAGATTATCTGAGTTTCATTAAGGAACCTACCTGTGGTATTCCTTCAGGCCCCTCCCATCCAACCCTAAGCAACTAGGGTCCCACAGCCTCTGGGGTTTTGCTAATCTTTCATCTTTCCAAAATCCAGCCTTTCCTAGACTCTCTCCCCATTTTCTCCTTCGTTGACTGGTTAGAAGTGTCATAGCTTTTAACTAAAATGAATCATTGGCTTCTTCTCCTCTTTTCTTCATGTATAGCATCTTTCCTAGTTTTCTTCCAATATGGCAGGTGGGCATGGGGAGGGGTGGAGAATACGAATGGTTCATCAGAGTAGCAGCAGACACAAACACTACATACAGTATGTATCATCTACAGATGTGTGTGCATGCATAAGTATGTAGAAGGCATGAGTGTGCCCAAAGCTATACATATGTATGTGCTGTCTGCATGCCAGGGTGCTGCCAGGGTGACTAGAATGTGGAACGTGTAGGGTCAGAGGCAGCCAAGGCCTCATTTATTCACGTGTAACAGTCTTTACCAGTGTCAAAAAGCCACGTCCTATTCATATTCATTAATTTCCTCATTCAGCCAATATTGATGACTAATGCATACCAATCAACATGGGATTAAGCACCTTCTTACTCTGTCCAGGGTACTGTACTAGAGGCTGGACAAGATAGAAAGTTTAGATAAGATCTAACGCCTCCCTTTAAAGAGTAATAATAATTACCATATAATTAATAATAATAATTCTAAAAATTAGTATTAATAGTAGTAATAACAAAATGCTCTTTAAGGTTTACAAAGTGCTTTAGAAATATCTTAACTTAGCTTCACCACAACACAGGGAAGCCAGTACTATCATCCCCCTTTTACAAGTGAGGAAATTAAGGCAGGCAGAAGTCAGGTCCTCCTGACTCCAGGGCTGATGCTGTACTCTATCCACTGCACCACCCAGCTACGCCTAATAGGACAATTCTTACATCATGGTTGAGTCTCATTGCACCACCACAACCTTGTTGGGCTAATCTGGGCTGACTTCTTGGTCGTGCTCTTTATCTCCTCCTCCTCCTCTTCGTCCTCCTTCTGCATCTTCTTCTCTTCCTCTGCTTCCTCCTTTTCCTTCTCCTCCTCCGCTTCCTCCTTTTCTTTCTCCTCCTCCGCGTCCTCCTTTTCCTCCTCCCCCTCTGCTACTACCTCTTCCTTCTCCATCTCTTCTACCATTACCTATTCCACCTCTTCCACGACGTCACACAGCTAGGATGTGTCTGAGGCAGGATTTGAACTTGTGTCTTCCTAACTCCAGGTCTAGCACTCTGTCTGCTGCACCACTTGGGTGTCTCTGCTACAGCTTATGGTCTAGGGGAATGGTAAAATGTAAGCAGAGAAAGCAATCATGTACAATATAACATGACCAGTGCATTTGAGAAGTGCAAAATGAAGTGTTGCGTGTGGCGTAAAGGTGAAGACTGTGACTGACAGTGCACGGGCTGGGGATAGATGGGCGAAAAGTCAGAGAAAGCTTCATGGAGGAGGCAGCATTTGAATTGGGTTAGGAAATTAGCAGACAAAAGGGAAAAAGGACATCCCGGGAGTCGAGAACAGCACGGGTCTTTAGAGGTGAGCGAGGGAAGAAAGCATAGGGTGCGTTTGAGGGATGGAGAGCGGTCCAGTCTGACTGTGGCATGGAGTGGGGAACTCTGGGTTGTGTAGGGCCCTCAGTACCAGGCAGACAGGGTTAAATTCCATAGGTAACAGAGAGCTATGGAAGATCCTTGAGAACAGCAGTAACATGATTAGAGCCACGGCTAGGGAAGATGAGTCTGTCAGTGCTAAGAAGGGTAGATTGGAGGGACGTGAGAGTGGAGGTGGGAAGACCCATTAGGTGGCTGTTGAGATTGTCTAGTTGGTGTTAATGAGGGCCTGGATGAGGGGAATGGTATTGGGAATAGAAAAGAAGGGCCTCATCTGAGAGATCTAGTCATACCATTCCTTTCCTCAACAGCCCAGTAAAATCGAAACCACTCTGCCTGCTGTTCAAAGCCCTCTACCACCTGGTGCTGCCCTCTCCTCAATGAAGCCTTCCCTGATCCCCAGTGTGGGTACCATCTTTTCCCTCCCAAATTTTACCCAATACTTATTTTTTTCAATCTCATAAATATACTTCTCTTGTAACACTGTGTATTATAGTCACATGGGTTTGTGTCCTATCCTCCTACTTTAAACTCTAAGTGAGATAACAGTAAGAACTGTGTCTCGGCTGAACATCATATCCACCCCAGTGCTTGGTACAGTGCCCTTCACATTGCAGGCACAGATTGCTGAACAGATGAGGGCTGTGCCTTAAGAGCATAGGACCACAGATTTAAAGCTGGGATTAAGCACAGCTGTAAAGGCCAGTTAGTCCAATTCTCCCATTTTAGAGATAAGGAGACAGGCCAAAGGAGGTTAAGTGATTTGTCCGACATCAGACGGGCTGTAATCATCAAAGGTGGGCTTTAAACCATTGCCTTCAATACTAACAACTGATCTGTTTATACTCAGTGGTTTGCAAAGTGTTTTCCTCATAGTCCTATGAGGAAAAGAATTATCATCCACATTTTATGGATGAGGAAGCTAGAGCTCGGGGAATTCATACAGTTTAGCGTCAGAGCTGAGATTCCAATAGAGGTCTCCTTCTCCTGACTCCCGAGTCCAAGTGTGCAGCATGGTCCCTATTCTCCAGGAACTCAGAAGCCAGTTGTGGGCACTAGGAGGGATTTTTTATAATCAGTGCTAGGTGAGCTATTGATACATTGACATTGGCAGTGCTTTATGAGTTCAGAGCAGGAGCAGAGAGCTCCCTGAGGGCTTGTTAATGCTTTTTCTCTTTACTGGCCTTTGGTTGTTCATGGTCTTGAGTGGGTACCAAGGGTCTGGAGAAAGTGATGACCTCTTAAAAATCTTTCTGGTAGTTTTTTCAGCTAATCGGGCAATTCTTTTTTTTTTTTTGGAGGCGGTTGGGGTTAAGTGAGTTGCCCAGGGTCACACAGCTAGTAAAGTCTGAGGCCAGATTTGAACTCAGGTACTCCTTACTCCAGGGCTTATGCTCCATCCACTGCACCACCTAGCTACCCCTAATAGGACAAGTGTTACACCATGGTGGAGTCTCATTGTGCCACCAAACCTTGCTAGGCTGATTTGGGCTGACTTCTTAGTCATGCTCTTTACCTCCTCCTCCTCCTCCTCTTCTTCCTGCATCTCCTTCTCCTCCTCCACTTCCTTCTCCTCCTCCACTTCCTCCTCCTCCTCCTCCTCCACATTTTTCAATCTTTATTGATGATTTTTTGTGGTTTATGTCACAACATATACTGCCCGTACAAGCCTGCCTCCCATCCCAGAATCCTCCCTTGTAACAAAGAAAAACAGTCAAACAAAACCACCTGATATAGGAACCATATCTATCAGCAAATACCACCTTGAGCATCTGTAGTCACTACCACTAAGAGGAGGGAGGGTTTCCTGAGCCAATTAATTAGCTGCCATCATTAGATTATGTGTAATTGTAGGGGCAGTTGTGAGACACATAGCACAGAATCAATGGGGCTTTATGGCTGACAGATCTGCCAGAGAAATGCAGAAAAGCTGGAGAGCTGAGGGGAGAGCAAGATCTTGACTCCTTAGCTCACATTTGGTTACAGTTCAAATTCATTTGTGTGCTAAAGCAGAGAAGATCTTGCAAACTATCTAACCATAACCCAAGGTAGCCTTCATTCCTGCATTTATTGTGCATGTCTGTACTTCCTACTTAGTCATAGTTGTGATTTATTTTTTAACTTCTTCAGTATTATTCTCCAGTATTTCAAAATCACCCACATGATCTTAATCATCTCCCTCCAACTGTGGCATCCTTTCCCTCCTGTACAATTCTTCCATATAGTTTGATATATTAATGTATTGCTGTCTGTTGCTAAAATACCATGCCACTGAGAATCACCTGATCTGATATCTGCCTCATGTGTGTTCTAAATTGCTTCCTTTCTTGTGGTGATTCCCTGCTTATATTTGTACCAGTGAAGAATATTGTGTCTCATTCTTCATGAACTTTTTTTTTTCTTTTTAAAAAAATAATACAGGTTATCACAATACATTTGAAAAGAAGGAACTAAAGAAAGCAGCCCATCTAACAGGTTTGTAACAGGGGCACAGAATGGGCAGAGGGAACCACTGGCAGAGAGGAGAGGCTTCTCAGGCAAACTAGTTAGATAAAAGAATGACCACCAAAATCCCCTCAAGTTTCTAAGGCTCCATAACCTGACTGACTAACCCACAGAATTGGTTGTATATACCTTTGAAAAACTCTGGTGTCTTATTACTATAAAACCACAGAGATGGTTTTATTTTCCAATTATAGTTATTTGGAAACCATGATTAATCATTTCTTCTGTAGAATGAGAAAGAACCTTAAATGTCTAGTCTTAAGTGTCTAGTCATTGACTTTGGGGTGCACATTGCAAAGGTGTGGGGCATAATCAATGACCTAGCACAGCAGTTCTGAGTCTATTACTGTATCTGGCAGTAGAAATGGGGTAAATGCAAACATGGTGGCAGGGGGGCGGTGTTCCTTGTACCTCTAGTAATATAGTCACTAATAGGGTACAGATGATTTGCTATCAGCGTAGAGTTCCTAGAGTAAATCATTTCTACAATTTACCACATCCATAATAGATAAGGATATCTCACAAAGTAATGTGTGGCTTGCCTTTAAAAGTCTTCAAATCAAGTCTGGATGACCCTGTATTAAAGAACGGCGTATGTTGCAGAGGTAGCAAGGGTTGAGAATTTGGAATCAGAGAACAAGGTTCAAATCTGGGCTCCACTGTAGGATCTCAGGCAAGTCACATACATCTCTGGTGTGTGTAAAATGAAGGGGCTGAATACATGAGGTTCCTTTCAACTTTCAATCTCAGCTCCTGTGCTGCAGAGGAGACCTCTAAATTGGATGGGAGCTTGGGCTAGTCTAAGGGCCCTAACCAGAAGTCTATGATTTAGAGATTTGGACGTCTCTTAGCACATCACCCCTTTGGGGCCATTTTGTTTTTGGGTCTTGGGATCCTGACACTTGTGAATCAGATCATTTTACAGACACTATGATATCCTGATGAAGTTGGCAGAGGAGTGATATTATCACTTCCAGTTCATAGACTAGAACCCTGAATCACAGAGGAGATGAATCAATATGCACAGTCAAGGTCACAAAGGGAGTTATCGATGGGTCAAGGAACTGAATTAAATTCATTGCTATACCCCATGTAGTGCCATTGAGTCATAGCTGGAAGGGATCATCCTGTTCAGTCACCTCCTTTTACAGATGGAGGGACTGAGACTCAGAGAAACTTGCCTATAGTCACACAGCTAGGGAATGGCAAAAACAGGATTCAAACCCAGGTCTCCGGACACCAAGTCCCATGTTCTTTCTACTATACCAAGCTATGTCTCTCTTCTGAAGGTGACTTTTGCTATAGCAAGGACATGTGACACTGTGATATGGAAGCAGTATGTTCAGATGTGTAAATGCCCTTCATTTATAGCTCCTCTCTGATTCTAGGCAAGCCTAAATCACAAGGCATCCCGCTTGAGTGGGAGGACACCTATGGAATCACCCTTGTTTCTGGAGTCAAGTACAAGAACCGGGGTCTGGTGATCAATGACACCGGCCTTTACTTCGTCTACTCCAAGGTGTACTTCAGGGGCCAGCTCTGTGACAACAAGCCCCTGGAACACATACTTTATAAAAGGAACCCCAACTACCCCCAACACTTGGTACTGATGGAAGAAAGGAAGATGAACTACTGTACCAGCCGGCAGATGTGGGCCCAGAGCAGCTACTTGGGTGCTGTGTTCAACCTTACCAGTGCCGACAGCTTGTATGTCAATGTCTCTGCATTTTCACTGGTCAGCTTTGAGGAATCCAAGACATTTTTTGGCTTATACAAACTCTAGGGCAGCTCGCAAGAAAAGAGGAAGAGGATGTGTTCACTACCTCAGGGGAAGTTGGTCCTCACCTGAATATTCCTGAATGTAAATGGCAAGGAATGGGTGGTGTGTGTGTGTGTGTGTGTGTGTGTGTGTGTGTGTGTGTGTGTGTAGGTGTGCATACATGCATGTGAAAGTGTCCCTGCCATATGAGAGCATCTACAGTTCTGGATATATTTCCAGGAGCATAGGTTTTTCCTTGACAAGGAGGACAAGAATTTTCCTATGCGAAGAACCACCTTTCATTCCACATACAAAGGAGTCAGTGCAATTGATGCGGTGTGTTTACAAGTGTGTATGCCAGTTCCAGCACTATGAAGATTAATTTTCTCTGAGAGTACTTGCTTGGGTTTTTTCTAAGCAGCAGGACATTTGAGGATTCTGAGTTCTGATAAATTCTTATCAGGAAAATTTGGTAAAGATTAAATGGTGAATCTTTGAAATTTCTGAAGGAACTAACTTTATTAGTAAGGTGTTTACGACAGCACAACGTTTTGTGGTTCTCAGAAAGTTCTAATTCATGTAAGCTATTTGTTCTGTGTCCACAGTATTTATATACAATATATGCATATTTTTCTATTAAGAGATACTTATAATAAAAAAAAATCTATTTTTAGTATAATTATGGCCTATGGAATGTTATTATTTTGAAGTGAGCAGAAAATAGATTTTACTCAGGAGAAAAAGCTCTTCCAACCTGTTGGTACTTCCTAGCTCACTATTCCTTAGAGTAATTTGTTATTTTTTTTAAGTCTGGGTCTCCTTATCACTTCCAGATTGGAAGTGGAGGGGCTACTCACAGATTGAGTCTATCTTCACAAGAACATTGGACTGCTCACTTTTCCATCTGGTTCAGTGGCAACCTGGTGGTCCCCTACTCCCAGGGACTGACCAGCTTGATGCCAGATTTAGTGCAGTCCCCAGATTGGTTTAGCCCACTGCAGCTCAGAAGTCTTGATCTCAAGAGATCCATCAGTCTCATCCTCCTAAGTAGCTGAGACCATGGATTGTAGGACTGTAATTCATTTGGACATTCATGGAGCTCTGTCAGTGTGGAGTTCAATGAAATTCTTCACCATTTTATCATTTTCATTTTTTTAAAAAATCCCTCAGTTCTATTTCTCTTGCTGAGACATTGCTGTTGAGAAGTTTACAAAATTTCAAATCTTCTTTCCCTAATTGTGTTTCAATAACATATTTTATTTTGTAGTCAGTGAACATTCTCAACTATTTTTGTTGCTTCATACATTTGCAATCCAATATAGGAGGAGTTTAGTTTCCCAATTAATTGATCAGAAAGATCTCAAAGACCTTCAGACAGGAGTGATTCCCATAGGATCATCTGTAAGCGGAACAATTCTAAGCTGCTTTGCATGTGGTTCACAGAACATCCTTTTGACCATATAAGTAGCTGTGCGTAGCACCAGCATTTCTGCTACTGAATGATTGTTTTGTCTTACCAATTCTGTAAGTAGTTCTATAGAAGTTTGGAGGCAATCATAATCAAGTTGCTGGTCTATAGTTTACAGGCTAGTATTTTCCATGCTCTAGGCTTGTAGAACCTGTCAAGTTTTCCATGATCTTTCTTTTCTTTAAAAAAAATATTGATGCTTTTTTGGTTGGTTTTTCATATCACTGTCACTTCCTGATAATTCTGCACACTGCACAAACCTCTCCCCTCTACCTCTTCATCCTGCTCCCATCAATAGACTTCTCCCTTGTAATAGCCTTTCTACTGAGAGGAGAGAGAGAGAGAGATGTTACATCATCGTTACTCCTTTGGAGCTAAGATTGGTAATTGTATTGATTTGAATTTTTATGACTTTTAGTATTCTCCTTTTATATGACTACGGACTATGGTCATTGTTTATATTGTCTCTTGGTTCTGCTTATATCCTTTTCCATCATTTAAGTTTTTGTTCATACGTCTTCCCAAATTCCTCTGAATTCCTCATAATCGTCATTCCTGATATTACAATGATATGATTAAACAGAATGGTTTCATCCAAAACTGGTGATAATATTTTTCCCCCTGTTATTTGACAAAGCATCTCATTTTATCCTTGTAGTTTTCCACCAGGGAAGATGAGAAAATATAAGCTAGACAATAGTGAAATTACATGAATTCAAAACTTAGTTGAGAGGTCAGTCCCAAAGAATAATCATTTGTGGTTAGATAATCCTATTGGAATGAAGTCTCTCTGGGTCCAAGTTTGGTAATCACTTTGCTATCATAGTTCCAAATTATTTTCCAGAACATTCAGATTAATTCACAGCTCCATCAGCAATGCATTCGTGTACCTGTCTCCTCATTAGTCCTCTGAACTGATTGTTTTCATGCTTTGTCATCCCTGCCAGTTGTTTGGGTGTGAAATGAAACCTCGCAGTAGTTTTTTTTTTAATTAGTTCTTTTAAGAGTTCCTATATTATTACTGACTTTTTCCATTATATTTCAAATATCACTGCAAAGGCTCAGCAGTCACATTTGGCAGTTCATTTTGAACCCTAGAATTTCCTTCATCTGGGCCTGTTGACTAGGTCTCATTACATCTAGCAGGGTGCTCTCTCACTGTTTCACATTCCTGTCTTAAGAACCAAGTCCCCTTGATCAGTTTTTGTACCTTACTTTCCATTCCAAAAATCATTTTCCTAGGCAGGCAATACAGAAATAAAATAGGAACTGAGCAACTCTGGATTTTCTTTAAAATTTAGTTCTTGCAAGCTTTCCATCCCTCCTGGGCTAACATCCCCTATAGAATTTTAGGCTATGAGATCCTATCCTATTCTTTCTCTGAATTCTTTGAAATCTCAAAAAACTGAAGTTCATGTCAGTCCATGCACAGCTTTCTTCTTTCTCCATTATACATCCTAAGACAAAGTGGTCACTTCCCCTCAAGGGTCCCATAATTCCCATTTTCCCATGCTCCACCCTCATGCCAAACCAGTTTCTCTTTACTGGTGAAGATCAGATTCAGAACAGAATTTTCCCTTGTGAGTTCTCTGCCCTTTGAAGGATGAAATTATCATGAAGGTAAGTCAAGAAATTATTAGCTGTTCTAGTTTTTGAAGAGAGAGACAGAGAAGGAGAGGAAGGGAGAGAGAAAGGGAGGGAGATCCAGAGAATCCATAAGCCAAGCATATGATCTGTTTCCTAGACTTTCCGTCTCTTTCCTTTGTGATCACATGCTGTTTAGTGTATTCTAATGACCATGCTGCTTCTACTTTCTATGAGAAGATTAGAAAGGTAGGAAGGGGACAGTTTATGAAGGACTTTAAATGCCAACAGAACATTTGGTATTCCATCCTGGAAGTAATTGAGAACCACTGGAATTTTTTGAGTAAAGGGGCAGGGGAGTGACTTGTTGGACCTGATAAGTCACTTTAGCAACTGAATGGAGGATGAATTGGAGTGGGGAGAGACTTGAGGCAAACCGACTCACTGGCAGGATATTGCAGTGGTCTAGGTGTGAGGTGATGAGAGCTTGCACCAGGGTGTGGTAGTGTCAGAGGAGAGAAGGGGGTATACGTGAGAGATGTTGCCAAGGTGAAATCAATAGACCTTGGCAATAGATTAGATATGGGAGGTAGGAGATAAGAGTCTAGGAAGACTTCTATGTTTCACAGTCCAAGGCACTGGGAGGATGGTGTTGTTTTCTACAGTAATAGGGAAGGTGGAATAGAGTAGAAAGGGTTTGGGGGAAAGATAATGAGTTCTGTTTTAGACATGTTGAGTTTAAGATGTCTACTGGACATCCATTTATGACATCTGAAAGGCAGTTGGAGATACAAGATTAGAGGTCAGCAGAAAGGTTGGTGCAGGATAGGTAGATTTGAGAATCATCTGCTTAGATGGTAATTAAATCCACGGCAGCTCGTGAGATCACCAAGTGAAGTAGTATAAAGAGAAGAGAGGTCAGAACCCTGAGGGACCTCTACAGTTAGAGAGTATAATCTGAAAGGGTCCAGCAAAGGAGACCATCCGAGGGACATGTTAATCCTGCAGTATTCTGCCTGGTTCAGATCCCACCTGGAACGTTGTATTCAGGTTGGAATAACGTCTATTAGGATGAGCCAATAAGCTCCCAGAGGAAGGTGACTACAATGGGACACATCTGTAGACTATGCCAAAAAAAAAAAAAAAACAAATGACCTAGAAATGGGAAGATTTATGGGTGACATGAACACTTTCTTTAATTATTTGAAGGAAATTAGAATTGTTCTGTTTAATAGTAATAGCTAACATTTACACAAGCATTGTGAGGTTTGCAAAGCACTTACGTTATCTCATTTGACCTTTACAACCACCTTCAAAGTAGGGACTCTTTTGCCCCCTTTTTATAGATGAGGAAGCTGACTTACTCAAGGCCACACAACTGGGAAATGTTTAAGTTGGCCCCCTGACTCCAAGTCCAGCGTTTTACCCCCTATGCCACTTAGCTGCCTTGGCTTGCCCCATCCATAGAAGCTGTCTAGAGGCAGATTTTTGTCTCAAGGAAAGAATAAACTTCCTAAAAATTAGACCTATCAAAAAAATGGAATAGGCTGCTTCAGGTGATAGATGTTTCCTTGCTAAAGGTCTTACGTTGAAGCTGGAATGACTACTTGTTGGGCATGATGGAGAGAGGATCGAGTTGTGGGTTGAATGAGATGGTCTCTTCCAGTTTGCACTAGAGAGGTGATTCTGTGGAAGTAAAGGTCTGGATGCCAGAAGACAGGAAAGAAACCCAAAAGGCACTTCAGTAGTCCTCATTAATAGCACCAGCACCCCAGTTACCAAAAGAGCAGTGAGAGAGAAGTAGTGGGGAAGCTGTCTCAAGTCTTTCTCCACCCAGCAGTCAAATTTCTTTCATAAGCACAGGTCTGACCATGTCACCCTTCTATTCAGTAAACTCCAGTGACTCCTTCATACCTCCAGGATCAAATATGAAGTCCTCTTTGGCAGAGCTAAGGAGTCCTTTGCTGTCTGCCCCATCCCTCCCTACCTTACCAGTCTCTATTCCTTGCTTCTCCCCATACTCTGTGACCCAGTGACACTCCTTCCTGTTCCTCCTACACAACACTCCATCTCTCAGCTCTAGGCATTTTCACCTGCTGTCCTCCCTGCCTATAACTCTCTGTGTCTTTCTGTGTCTCTTCCTCTCTCTCTGTGTCTCTCTCTCTGACTCTCCCTGTCTCTGTCTCTTTCTCTCTCTCTGTCTGTCTCTCTCTCTTCTGCCTTCTCCATCTTCCTTCAAGTCTCAAAGTTCTCTCTTCTGCATGAAATGTTTCCTAGGGGTTAAATGACTTGTCCAAAGTCACATAGGTGATGTAAGTTGCAGAGGCAAAATTTGAATCCAGGTCCTCTGACTTCAAATCAAGATTCCTTTCCACTATATCACACTGCCTCCCTTCTCCCTCTGAAGAGAAAACTTCAGCAGAAGAAAGTTTGCCTAAGGGTGCCCTGAAGCATCTTCTCTCACTCCAACAGTGATACAAAGGCAGAGAACCTATTATGCTGTCCAACCTACTCATGCTTGCTTTTTACCCTGGTTCTTTTCTCTGTTCTTTCTTCCTTTCTTTCCTCGTTATCATCGCAAAGCAAAAAATAAATAAATAAATAGAATAGTGAAACAAGGCCATTGCTGTTGAAGCAACTTGCATGTCATAAGAAAAACCAAAGAGGGAAAACATGCCCAAGATTAACCCCACCAAAAAACCCACCTCCTTTTCTAGCCCCCCATGGTGGTAACCTTGTGTTCTCTGAAGTAGGCTTTGACTTAACCACAACTGTGTAGGAAGAGGAAATTTGATCTGAGCAGTTGCTATTTGTGTGTGGGGGGGGGTAGGGAGGGGGGGTCGTGTGTGTGTGTGTGTGTGTGTGTGTGTGTGTGTGTGTGTGTGTGTGTGAGAGAGAGAGACAGACAGACAGACAGACAGAGACAGGGACAGAGAGGCAGACAGGAATGGAGAGACAGACAGAAAGAGACCAGAGAAAGGTGGGAGGGAGAAATGAATATAACTAGTTAGGAAATTATCTCCTAGAAATACTAATGAATACTGACTAAATACTAAATACTAATGAATACTGACAACCTAATGAGGAGAAATACATGGTATTACCTTTACTCAATATATCATGTAGACGCTGGGGCTAGTTAAGCCAATCCTATTCCTTTTTTTTTCTTTCTTTGTATTTTCGACAAGGGATCTGGCTCACTCTAAAGCAGGACCAAGATGATCATGAAAGAATAGAATCAGAACTCCATTATCTTCAGGGTCTGTAGGCCCAGGAATGAACTGAGGCTGGTTTAGCTCATGCCAGGTGGAAAGGTCTTTCTTAGCCCCTCCACAGGGGACCAGCATGGACCTGAATCCATGGGGTTCATCCAAAACAAGTGCTCTGAGCCTTTCATGTGTGTCATGCATGGACTTCTTTGGCAGTCTAGTGAAGACTGTAGGCTCCTTCTCAGAATAATGTTTTTAAATGCACAAAAATACATTGGATCACAAAGGAGACAAATTAGATTGAAATACAGTTGCAAAAATGTTTTTTGAAAAAAGTTCATGGACCCCTGATCTAGAAGTTGATCAGCCTGGAACAGGGGTGGGAAACCTATAGCCTTGAGGCCACATGTGGACTTCTATGTCCTTGAGTTCGGCCTTTTGACAGTCCAAGTTTTACAGAATAAATCCTTTTATGAAGGGGATTTGTTCTGTGAAGTTTGGATTCAATCAAAGGGCCTCACTTGAGGACCTAGAGGGCCACATGTGGCCTCAAGGCTGCAGCCCCACCCCTGACCTGGAACTTGTAGACACTTAGAGAGCCACCCAACTCTCTATAGATGATTTTGGTTAAGAGTGCAGAAGATGAAAAAATCTCTCAAGGATTCCTCCCACCCACCCTTCTTCAAAACTTCATGATCATTTGGGTAAATCAAGGGATGCTGTTCCTTTAGATTACTACAAAAGGAAGAATCAGAAATCAGGGGGGTGTGGGTGGGAGAGAGTGTCCTACACCAGCTAGAGCATCAGGGCAGCCTCACCCTCATAGAATCTTCACTAGAGAAATGGCCCCTTCCCCTGAAATTTTAAGATATTCTTCCCACAAACCCAGCACAAATATAGTGCTTGACACAGAGTAGGTACTTATCTCTGTATGGTGGCCATACCATGGGTTTGCTACTTGACCCCTTCTGATGAGTCATGTGCGCTCTGGCCCTTTGTTAAGGGATAACTGTGACCTTTAGCTCCTGGTTGGCAGGCAACAAGTATTTATTAAGCACTTACTATGTGCCAGACACTTTTCCAAACCCTGGGGATGCAAATATAAGCAAAAAAAAAAACAATCCCTGCCCTTTAGGAACTTACACCCTGTTGGGGAAAATAACACAAAAGGGAGCTGAAAGTGGGGAGGGGGAGGGGGAAGAAAGTACCCTTGTAGGGGGGAAGGTAGCAAAGTTGAGAGGCAGAAGCAGAGCTACTTGGCACTGAGTCAGGAAGACGTTAGCTCAGAATCAACCAGACACCATCTCTCTTCACTCCTTATAGACCACGGAGTGGATGTCACTTCCTGGCTCCCTTGCCACTCTTCTTTGACACAAGGTCCTTGTTCAACCCCTCCCCACCCCAAAACTAGCAGAAACAGTAATGATGGCTAGTGTTTATGTAGTGCTTTAAGATCTGTAAATCACTTTACATACTCATCTCATTTAATCTATACACTGTCTTCCTATATGACAAATTTAGGAACGATTAAATTAGTTTTAAAAAGTGTTAAGCCATCCCTGGGAGAGAGCTCAAGGTTGTACAACACTTGGGCTTTAACTAGCAGCAAGGTCAGCCCTTTGCTTGGTAAAGCCTCAGGGTTCAGAAATAGTTGGTGCTTACTCATGAAATTGAACAAGAGAACGCAAGGCTTCTTCTTCTTCTTCTTCTTCTTCTTCTTCTTCTTCTTCTTCTTCTTCTTCTTCTTCTTCTTCTTCTTCTTCTTCTTCTTCTTCTTCTTCTCCTCCTCCTCCTCCTCCTCCTCCTCCTCCTCCTCCTCCTCCTCTTCCTCCTCCTCCTCCTCCTCCTCCTCCTCCTCCTCTTCTTCTTCTTCTTCTTCTTGTTCCTCTTTTAAAAAGTCTTTTTCTTTTTTTTTACATGGGATGACTCCATAAGAGGGGAGAGGGGAAGGGATGGGGCAGTAGGGCAAGGGATTAGGGCAATGTGAAAAAAAGATATCAATAAAAAGAGCTCATAATACCCATGGGCAGGGGCCAGGGTTGAAGACCTAAGGCCAGAATGCTCAAAGGTATATCTCCCGTTATATCTAAACTGAATTTAATTAGAAATCATCCAAGGGTGGGGAACCTATGGCCCTCTAGGTCCTCAAGTGCAGCCCATTGACTGAATCTAAACTTCATAGAACAACTCCCCTTCATAAAAGGATTTGTTGTGTAAAACTTGGACTCAGTCAAAAGGTCACACCCATGGACCTAGAAGGCCACATGTGGCCTTAAAGCCATAGGTTCCCCACCCCTGATTTTGTACTTGTGTAATAAATGTTACTGCTATTCTGTCCTGTCTGCCTCCTCATGACCCCATTTGGAGTTTTCTTGGCGAAGATACTGGAATGGTTTGCTATTTCCGTCTCCAGCACACTTTACAGATAAGGAAACTGAGGCAAACAGGGTTAAGTGACTGGCTCAGGACCACACAGCTAGTAAGAGTCTGAAGTCATATTTGAGCTCAAGAAGATGAGTCTTCCTGACTTTAACCTTGGTACTCTATCTGGGCCTGAAGTCAGGAGGATCTGAGTTCAAATTCAGCCTCAGACACTAGCAGGTCACTTAACCCTGTTTGTTTCAGTTTCCTCATCTGTAAAATGAGCTGGAGAAGGAAATGGCAAACCACTATAACTTTGACCAAAAAAAGCCCAAATGGGGTCACAAAGAGTCAGATGTGACTGAAGCAGTAACAAATGAATCTTACATAATTTTCCCTGCCTTAGTTCGGAGAATTAGCCTTCCGTAAAGGGCCCAGTCTGAGCAATATGCCAAAGGAGAAGGGGTCTGACAGTGCTGCTGTGTGCATGTTTCTGTGTTCCTTTTTTTCTAGGTAGAATTTCTGTTTCCTTCTTGTGGGGAAGAGGTTCACTCTGAAGGGTGGGGTGCAGTGAAGGCCAGGGTCAAAGACTAAGGTCTCTCTGGCTTCTTATCTCAAGGCTGTGGCTGTGGTGAGTGGAGAAGTCTGCTTCGCTGGAAGCCACTCACTATTGAACCTTAGGGCTTCAGCAAACAAAGGCTTCATACAGCTGGGTGTCCAGGCCTTGAATTCTCCCCCCTCAGGGATGGTTTAATCATTTTTTTTAAATTGACTTAATTATTCATAAAAACTTTTTGTGATATGGAGGGTCATGATAAGGATTACAGTATTACAGTTATATAAAACTATTTAGGTCACCATAAAATCCCACAAATTGGATGGGACCTTAGTGGTCATTCATTTCAACCTACTACTCCATACAGGATGCCCTTTACCCTGTCCTTCGCTAGCCGTTTGGCTTCTTTTGGGTACTTCCCATGACAAAGAGTTCACTTTTTCCAAGGAAGGCCATTCAATCAGGGGACACCTCTGATTGTTGGAAAAGCCTTCCTTCCAATGATCCAGATGTGGATGACCAGGGAAGAGTACATTTGTCAGGATTACATTCCTCAGTTTGGATACAATACTTCCATTAACATAGCCTAAGATTACATTGACTTTTTGGGCTTCTATGTCACCCTGAAGCCATATTGAATTTGAAGTCCACTAAAATCTCTAGGTACTTTTCAGATGAACTTGTGTCTGGTAAAGACACTCCCATGCAGTAGGTTCCTGTTGACTTTTTGGTGTCAAGTGTAGGAATTTACTTCTATCCCCACAACATTTCATCTAATTAGTTTTGGTCCATAATTTCAGCCTGACAAGATCTTTTCATTTTAAATCCATTTCTATGGTTCAATACATTAGCTTTACTCAAAATATACCTTTAGAGATGCATTCTAGAATTTTGCCAGGAATAGACACCAGACTCACTGGCCTCTACTTCGAAAACTCCACCTTCTCCTTTTTAGAAAATCAGGATACCATGGATTCTTCTCCAGCGTTAAACATGGCTAATGCTTTCAGGTTGTAAAGAGCTTCACATGCATGATCTCACTTGATCCTCCTAATAACCCCAGGAGAGAAGTGCCAATTTTGTCTCCAGGTCCTATAGCACCTGTCCCATTCTGTTTTATCAAAAGGTCATTGACAACATCTCAGTGTAAGTATTGGCCTTGTTACTAGGCCCTAGCTGACAGAAGTGACTCCATGTTTGACCACTGACTGACCTGTCTAGGTAATGGGAAGTTAATGTGCCTCCTAAGTATAGCCAATTCCTTCAACTGATCCTTCAACTGATGGTGTTGTCTTAAGGTCCTTGACCATCCTGGTCACCTAGATCTGGGGGCCATTTCCAGTCATCCTGATCTATATCTTGTCACTGCACCCAGGTGGCTCCGGAGGAGAAAATGAGGTGGTGACCTTGCACAGCCCTCCCTCACTTAACTCCAAGTCACTTGCAAGTCATGGCATCACCTTCCTGATGTCATGGTCCTCTTCAAAAATGAAGGACAAACAACAACCTCTTAGATCCTTTCTAGTTTCCCAGTATCCTTTATAAAATGTGCTCAGAATTAAACATACTTCTTGAGGGAGCGGGGGTTGGTGGGAGGATTCTAGGGAATTGCCATGTAAGGAAGTCTATCACAACTTCTTCCCCACCCACCCCCAGCCCTCACCTATGTTCTAGGCACTATGTCGACTGAGACTAAAGTAGCACTACCCCTCCTGCCCTTTCCTACCATAATGAGCTTGAAGCCCACTAAAAACCAAAGATATTTTTCAATTAAGCTAATAGCTATCTATGCCTTCCTCATTTTATGAAGATTATTTTTTGAACTCAAGTTTGAGTGCAGTCACACACACACATTTGGATTCTCTGTTCCTCAATATGCATTGTCCACAATAATTTATGGAAATTGTTAGCTAACAGAGCAGGAAAACAGGAAAATTTTATTCATTTAAAGGTATATAAGACTTTGTATTTATTTCTACTAAATTTTACTTTGTTAGATTGAGTTTGAGCCTGTCAAGTTATTTTTGAATAATTTCTGTCATTCTGACTATTAGGATGCCCAGCACCACATTGGATAACATACAAATTTAATAACCATCTGTTCTTTTATCCAGTCATGGATGAAAACTTTGAATGATACAGGGGGGCAAGAGCAAGTTGTGGGAGTCCTTCACCAGAAACTGCCTGCTAAGCTGACTTCAAGCCTCTTTTGGTCGGGCAGTTCAACCAGTTCTGAATATCTCTAATTGCACTGTCTCCTTGCCCATCTCTCTCCAACTTGCCATAAGGTCTTTATTTCAGAAATGTCTTGCTGGAATTAAGCTAAATGAGATCTACAGCATCTTTGGGTTAGTAGTTTCTTATGTCCTTGCTGTTGTTCAGTTTTTCAGTCATATCTGACTCTTCATGATCCCATGGACCATAGCGCGCCAGGCCCTTTTTTTGGGGAGGGGTGGCACAGAAGGCAGAGCAATTGGGGCTAAGTGACTTGCCCAAGGTCACACAGCTAGTACATGTGTCAAGTGTCTGAGACTGGATTTGAACTGAGGTCCTCCTGACTCCAGGGCCGGTGCTCTACTCAACGCCAGGCCCTTCTATCCTCTACTACCTTCCAAAGTCTGTCCAAGCTCAGGTTCATTGCTTCCATGACACCTTCTATCCTCACTCTCTGCCATCTCCTTTACCTTTTGCCTTCACTTTCCCCAACATGAGGGTCTTTTCCAATGAGTCCTTTCTTCTCATTATGTGGACAAAGTATTTCAGCTTCAGCTTCAGTATTTGACTTTCCAGAGAATTGTCTGAATTAATTTCTTGAAGTATTGACTCATTTGATCTCCTTGCTCCACTAGGGACTCTTATTACCTTTAAAAAAATAGCAGTACCATTCATTATTTTTCTGGTCTTATGGTTTCTTTCACTATCTTGAGAATCACATCAAATCAAAAAGGATTTATTAAGTGTTTTCTACACCAGGCATTGTAATAAATGTTGAGAATACAAATATAAGCAGAAAGAAAGACCATCACTTCCCTTAAGGAACTTACATTCTATTGTGGAAAGACGGCACAAAAAAGGGAACTAAAAATGGGGAGGACGCATGAAGGTACCTGACACAACAAAGACTGTAGAGAAAGTCAGGAAGGAGAGTCAAGAGTGCAGTCTAGAGAAGAATGAATACACCAGTGGTATGGGTGACCTCTTTAAAATTGAAGCTTCATTTTAAAGCCCCTTAAAATGGTCACTCCTTTGATTGGCTGGTTTCTCCCGGACCCTTTGTTTAAAGAACACCCAGAATGAGAAGAGCCAAGAGATCATTGTATACAGTGATGACATTATTGTTTTAAGAAGAAAGTTAAGTGAATAAGTTATTTTGACTATTATAAATACCCAAAGGACATATGAAGGAAGACACTATTTGCATCCAGAGAAAGAGCCAATAAATGTATGTATAGAATGGTATAAATGTGTGTGTGTAAACACATATACATGCACACGCATATACATACATATGTGTGTATATATATATATAGATATACATACACACATACATACATATATATGCCTAATGGTAGTCAGTGGGGGGTGGGGGGCAGCAGAGGGAAGGGAAGAAAAAAAGGGAGAAAAAAGAAAGTTACATGATAACTATATTATATATTTAAAAGGAATAGCAAGTTGTACATAATAGATTTGCAGTTTTGTGTACAATCATCTTTTTTCTATCCTATGTTATGGAAATGTTTGTTTTATTTCTTAAGTTCAGAATAAAATAAATTTTTTTAAAAAGGTTAACACACACAAATAAATAGAGAACAGCCAGGCCACCCATGTCTTCATCTTGAGAATTTAGTCCTGAGTGCCCTCATAATTGTATTCCCTCTAGCTCAGACCTCCTGTATATAAACTTGGTCTGTATCAATCACTCATTTAATCTTTGAGTTCTGGTTCCATTTCTATTTGTTTATATAGCACACTGGGGATTTTGTTCTTAGAGTCTAAACATGGTGGCTCTACTTTCATTGATGTAGAAAACAGTTATTGTAAACAACAGATCCTTTGTATTTTTCATCTTTTTCTGTACTTAATTTAATCCTTACACACAGTCAGCATGATCTGGTTTATGAAATAACCCTTCTTAAGATCTCCCCCCATCTCCCCCCATAAGCAGTTATATTCTTATATACAAAACAGGGTTGTCCCTAGCTGCTATATTTCTCTCCTTGCCAAAGAGACCAAGTTATTGCTGGTTGAGACAATTTCTAGGCTCTTCTGGTTTCCTGGAATTTGATTTACATTGTTAAGCTTCTATGGAAAATGGTCAGGTTGTCTATGTCACTCTATTTTACCTTATTCATATCACATTTTTTATTTTTGGCATTAACCACTTTTTAAAGCATTTCAGATTGGGCCTGTTTTACTGTATGTCACATTTTCTTCTTGTCTTTTCCTATATTCCTATTTGGTTTGAGTTTGATCTTTAATAAATCAATGATGTGACTATACAAAGACAGCTGATTTGGAAATGGCCCTTACATTGGTATCTGCTCATTTCCTATCTGTAAAAATACAGTCAATTTTATTTTTGTGATATTATGCAGTAGTTGTCGTATTCATGGTAACAGCTATCTCTGGAGTCATTTCAGGTTTAGGAAGCACTTGTCTCATGACATTCCTGTGAGGAAAAGAGATGACCTTTCGTGAGGGCAGGGGCTACCTTATTCCAAATTCTGTATTTCCCTCAAGTGTCTAGTTACTAAAAGTCTGTTGAAAAAAATTTTTTTTGTATCAAACGTACTTTTAACAGATCCATTTTATTATCATTAGTATTTTCCAACAATTTGCATGTGATGATTATTCAGAACAGTGGGTAGAGCTAAAGACTTGGAGTCAGTTAGACCTGAGTTCAAATCTGGCCTCAGATACTAACTGTGTGGCATTGGGCAAGTCACCTAAGCACCGTCTGCCTCAGTTTCTTCATCTGTAAAGTGGAGATAATAATAGTAACAACTTCCCAAGGTGGTCGCGAGGTTGTTGTTGAAAATGAGATATTTGTAAAGCTCAGCACAGCGCGGGTGAGGAATAAATAGCTGTTGTCTCTCCATCTCAGAAAGACAACATTTTACTGTGAAAAGATCCAGTGGGTTCACTTCCTGGCCATGCTACTTTGGATAAGTCATTTGACTTCCTGTGGTCTCAATTTCTTCACCTGTCAAATGGGCATAACATCCTACTACCCTACTATCCTCAGTGGTTGTGAGCAGAGTGCATTGTAAACTTGAAAGTTCTGTAGAAGTGTGGGCTGTTATCATGGTGATTATCTTTAACCTTTGTGAAACTACACATCCTTACAACCTGATGCCGTTATTCCATATTCTTTCTTGGTTATTACTCCTTCCTCTCATCTCCATTCCTACCCTGGCGTTTGTTGCATAGGACTGCAAACATTAAAAAGTTCAATTTAGCCCGTTTAGCTTTGAAGTGCATATTACTTATCCCTCCAGACTAGGATGACAAAGTTGTTATTTCTTACTTTTACTACTACTAGTATTGGTACTAGTACTACTACTAGGTTTTTTAATTTTTAATTTACAACATTCAGTTCCATAGGACTTTGGGATCCAAATTTTCTCTCCCTCCCTCTCCTCCCCGCTCCTCCTCAAGACAGCATGGAATCCATTGTAGGTTCTACATTTACCTTCACATTAAACTTATTTACATAATAGTCCAGTGGTAAAGAAGAATTATAACCAATGGAATGAGTCATCAGAAAGGAGAAACAAAACCAAATTATTACCACTACTATTAGGACGATCACTAGTCCTATTACTAGGACAATTACATCTACTACAATTACTACTACTTTTGCCATTACTTCTACTACCACTACTGATAATAATAAAAACTAATGCTCCTATAGTGCTTAAGGTTCACAAAGCAATTTACAAATATTATCTCATTTGAACGTCACAACCACCCTGGGAAGCAGGTGCTATTATGACTTCCATTTTACAGATGAGGAAACTGAGGCAGATAAGTGCAGTGACTTGCCCAGGGTCACACAGCTAGTATATGTAAGCTGTGAATTAATCAATAACCAATCAAAATATTGACTAAGTGATTACTATATTCTGGGAAGTGTTTTGGGGACTGGAGATAACAAATACAAATGGGGGAAGTTACATTTAAAAGATCCTGCTAGAATGTCCTACATTAGTTCAACTCTTGACAATTTCCCTTACCTAGTTCCTGGAGGCTACTTGGCTCCATATTATAACTTCTCTTTGGTACCCCAAAATATGAAAAATACTGAGCAAAAGATAGATAGCAGGCGGAAAACTATTTCATTGGGTGTGTGTGTGTGCATGTATGTGTAAACATTGAAGGGACCTAGGTGGTAAAAGTGAAAAAAGTCCTTTGAGTAAGAAAACAGCTGAGTTTGAATCCTAATTCTGACACTCACTAGCAATGTGAACCTAAATCCCTTAATCTTTCTCAGCCTCAGTTTTCTCATCTATAAAATAGGAATAACACCTACTTCCCAAGGTTGTTGTAAAGATTGAATGAGATAAAATACACAAAGTCCTTTGGAAACCTTCGAGCATCATCTAAATGTTAAGTATTATTAATAAGCACATTTAACTCCTTGCTATATAGTACTTATTTTTTATCGTTGCTAAATACTTTGATTTAACTTCATTGAAACTCTAATTTCCTTGTGAATTATTAGCTACCAAGGGGATCCCCCCTCCTCCACCACTGCTTGCCACAGAAGAATTAGAAAGGCCTGGCTGTTATAGCCTGGGCCTTCTTTGAACAATAAAACCACTTCAAAGACGAGTGTATAAAGTACCTCAAGTGTTAGATCCAGGTGTCTCCATGAGTGAGGCACTTTACCTAACATACAAGATGGGAATTCTTGGCAAGGAAAGACGCATCAATAGATGTGAATTTCGATGAATCGGTGTCTTTAAAATTTTTCTCAGTTGGGGTTGTTTAGGTTGGTGCAAGGTTATTATTTCTTTTTCAGGCGCTCCATTCTCATCTCACGTGCTAACTGGTGGAAAGTAGCTCATTTCCTGGAAGAAGACCTGCTTAAAGTTGGTTTTGGGTGGGAAATGGGGAACCAGGAGAGGCAAAAGAAGAGATGTAGAAGTTCGTCCCCACCTAAATCAATCTCGATGGTTTTAGTAATACAGAAAATTACATATGTTAGTATTCTTGTCAAACAAAACCAATTTGTGGTGCAGATCACTGAGGAAAGAGCTCTGATCTGACCCAGATACTGAAAACCGAGTGGCAGAGGTGTTAAACAGAATTCTAAAGTGCGAGCAGCAGAAGTCAGTCATTCTCAAACCTATATATCCTCCCTACATCACTGAGGTTTGGGTTGGGAAAGCATCAGAAGAGTGAGACGGTAAAGGGCAAGAGGTGTATTGACTTCTAAGAAATGTTGGAGATGTCTGAACGTTCCCTCAACTCTTTTCAAAGGACCATGACCTTAAAACTGGAATGGACCTTAGAGATCATCCGGTCCTTTCATTTTTAGACCTGGGGAAACTAAGGTCAGCTTCCCGAGTGGTACTTCCTATCACAAAGCACTGTAGGGGCATGAGGTCCATTCAGAAGTTTCACAACTTTTAGTGGGCTTGTTTTCAGCTGCTTCTCAAATATTATTAACTGGATTAATGGGTCAGATCCTCCCAAACTTTCTGATGGAGCTGTGGAAGGATCGTTTCTGGCATGCAGAGGTATGTGCAAGCTGGCTTGATTCAGTCTGGAAGGAAAGGGGCTGGTGAGTGAGCCAGGTCTTATCCATTCTGCAACCATATCTGCTCACCACAATAGCCCAGTGCTGATCTAAAGCATTAAGGTTTGTAAAGGGCTTTACATATGCTTTATTATTTGATCTTGACAATAACCCTGTGAGATACGGACTATTCTTACCCCCACTTTCTAGCAAGCACTGAGCTCCCTGTTTCCTCATCCCTGAAAGGAAGATAACAACCTTTGGTGTCACTAGGTAATAACCTTTGGTATTACAAGTCTTGGGATTTCTAATGGTAGGTCCATGGTGGATAGAGTCTTGCACTTGGAGTCACCGAGACACAAATTTGAATTTTACTTCAGACATTTGCTAGTTGTGTAATCCTGAGCATGTTACTTCTGTCAGTTTCAGCTTCCTCATCTGTAAAATCAATGAGCATTCATTAAGTGCTTATTATTGTCTGTTTATGGACTCTGAGTGTGCCTCAGATCCTGCCATTTTGAGGTGAAGCTATGAAGCTGGTGATTGGTGTGAATTTAGGTTGCACCAGACTGACTATATGGACATCAGACATTTATTAACCAATACCCCTAGACAAAACTCCCTACACAGTCTTGACCCTACAGTCGATAAATTCAGTCAAATCTTATCCTTAAATCTCCAGATCCCTTGTTTTATTTCTGCCTACATCTTACCAGATCCCAACCCTAGACTACCTCTACAATCTACCACTACCTCTTTTGGGGACTCTCTCCTCCCTTGAATTTTATGACACTATTATCTCCCTGTTCTCCTTCTACCTCTCTGATCATTCCTTTTCAGTCTCCTTTGAGGCATCATCCATGTCTGTTTCCCTAAATGTGAATATCTCTCAAATCTCTGCACTAGACTCTCTTTTCTCTATAATCCCTTTTGATGATCTCACGTCTCCTTTGATTTCCTTTATTACCTTTATATAGAAGACTCCCAACTTTATATATCCAGCCCTAATTTCTTTCTTGAAATCCAGCCCACCAACTGTTTTCCATACATTTCCATCTAAATGTCCCGTAGGTATCTTAGACTTGACATGTCCAGAACAGAGTTCATTATCTTCCCCTATAATCCACCTTCCTCCAAACTTCTCTATTTCTGTTGAGGGCAATACCATTCTTTCAGTTACCCAAGTTCATCATCATTGACTCTTTTCTCTCCCTTCCACCGCATGTCAAAGCACTTGTGACTTATTTTTGTTTACCTTTATAACCTATCTCCTATTTGTCTCTTTCTGATCATTTCCAAAATCACCATCCTTATTCAATCCTTTTATCACCTCTCACCTGCAAGTCTCATAATTAGTCTCCCCTGTTCCAGCCTCTCCCCTCTTTAATTCATCTTTTACACAGACATAGGTCTAACCACAACATTCTCTTGCTCAAATACCTATAGTGGCTCTTATTGATTCACGAATAAAATACAAATTCCTTAGTTTAGCACATACCACTATACACAATCTGGCTCCCACTTGCCTTTCCAAACTTATTTCATATTACCACCACACCCATCCACTCATATACTCTGCACTGTGGACAAACTTGCTAGCTTATTCCCCACACTTGGCATCCTTTATCTTGCTTTAGTGTCTAAGTATAGGTTGTGCTCCAGGTCAAGAATATGATGGACAGGCCACAAACCTATTAGTGTGTGCTAGCATTCCCCTAGTGGAATGGGCAGATGAGAACAACTTGTTCCAATGGCCATGAAGGCAGTTGAAGTAGGCACCGTGGAGCGCTTAAAGTTTGGTCAGGCATGGAAGACAGCAAGGTCATTCATGGAATCCTGTGCCGTTGCCAGTTGTCTTTTGACTGACTTTTGTCTTGCCACTGGACTTAGATGACTCAGAAAGAGAGAATGAGGTTGATGGCTTTGTGCAGCTCTGACTCACTTAAATTCAATTCATGAGTCAAGACATCTCCTGGGATATCACTGGTCCTCTTCAAAAATGAAAGACAACAACATTATCTCCTTTCTTTTGCCCCTTAGCATCAAGGCTTAGCTCAGGTGGCACCTCTTTAGGTGACACCTCCCCCCAACTTCTTAGTGCTATCTTCCTCAAATTATCTTTTATTTATCTAACTCTACACGCTATATCCTCCAACAAAATATAAGCTTTTGGAGGGTAGAGATTGTTCTTCATTTTGTCTTAGTATCCCTAGCACCTGGCACAGCGCCTTACACATAGTAGGCATTTAATAACTATTAGTATAATTCAAATCGATTAGACGGTAATTCAACGTAGAGGAAGAAGTACTGGCTTTGGAGGCAGAACATTCAGGTTCAAATATTTAGTATCTGCTTAAAATTGAACAAGTCACATAATTTATTTGGGCCACAGTTTCCTTACCGTAAAATGAAAAGTTTGGATTATTTGGCCTCTGAGGTCTCCTCCACCTCTAAATTTATGATGACTATCCTCTTATGCTAGAATTGAATTAAATTGAGGAAAATAATTCACTGGAGCATGTTTCTCTCTGACTCCACCCTGTGAGCTCTGAAACTGAAACTGGGTCATTGTCCAGAGGTCAGACACACCAAACTCTGACATTTCCGTGCACGCTCTGTAACTTGTATTTTTAGAGAGTTGTCTGAGGGCGCTAACCCAGAGATTTGTCAGGATAACAGTATGTGAACTAGATGTGAACTGAAGCTAGGTCTTTCTAACCCCAGTGCCACTCTTATTCGCTATATCACAGTTGCCTCTTGACTACTGTGGAGTTTATCTCTATTCCCTTCAAAAACCTTAGACTTCCAGGGTTGGATGAGATCTTAGAACTCATGACATTTTTATGGAATGAATCAGTTCAAGGTTCAAGTGATCATTTCATCTAATCTGTAATTGTATCCCCCAGGGTACTTTGTGTAGATAGCACTCTGTGAGACACTCAGAATCACAGTTCATGAGCTCCCACCAAACATCGTGTGTTTATAGCTTAGAGTATACATTAGTTTAAATCAAACAAAACAGCGAGAAAGTGATAAGAGATCCCTCTGTGTACATATGGGATACATCACACATTACAAAACCACCAGTGGGAGAGTATGCACAGCAGAAAATACACTTGACCTGGGAACATCCATAGAGGATGCACATAGCCACGTAACCCTTGTGACTTAGAGGAAACATACATCCAGGGTGATCTTCCACCTCTTGTAATTGCCAGACAGCTGAAAACTTCTGAAAATGCTATAGTGTTACTCTGTACTCTGCTGGTTGTATCTGTTAGCCATGGCATTGAGATATACACACATATATACATACATACATACATACACACATACACACATACATATTACTCATTATTTAATGAATACATTTGTATATATGTATATACATATGTATGCACATGTACATACATATAGATACACACACATTATATGTGTGTGTGTGTGTGTGTGTGTGTGTGCGTGTGTGTGGAGAGAGAGAGAGAGAGAGAGAGAGAGAGAGAGAGAGATACATTGTACATCTGCAGCATCTCTTCTCATTGAGAAGCTCTGTCTGCTACCATCTGCAGAGCTAAATCCAGAAAGCTTCTCCTTATATGAGCAGGTTAAACTTTTTTTAGTGCATAGTTGCTGAACCTGTAAGTGAGCGTCTGTAGCTAAGGACAGTCAATAAAGCCAGCCAAAATGCCTCCAGGTTAATATAAAGTAGATTGTCTCTTTGAGACCATTTTCATAAGGAACAGTTTGCTGATTAAAAGGGCAAAAAAACACGTAAACATGTTTTTGTATAAAGAAAGAAATTTATAGTAATTGTCGAATAATGAACATTTTTATATCTAATGGCAGTAGAGAGAGAATTTTGCTTTTAATATACATTGGGAATATACACTGAATGTCTTCATCCCGAGGCCACACTTCTAGGGACACTGATAACTGCAACTCATTCCTCAGTGATTAAAAAAAACCCCACTCCATCACACCAGTCTCATCTCTAACTTTCAGCTGCTGACTGTCATTATTCAAACCCCGTTCTCAGTCCCCCACCATCTAATCCCTGATCTCTTAATCCCATCCCTTTCAGCACAAACCCACTTTAAAGCTTCCCTTCCACTGTGCTTGTTGGAATTCCTGCTCCATAGATAACAAACTAATTTTCATCTTAAACTTTTTATTTTCCTATTCCTTCTATCTTGCATTCACTGAAATCTGACTCCCTCCTGATTACTCAGATTCCCTGGCCTCCTTTTCCTAGTATTGGTGGTACTTTCACTCATATCCTTGACTTGATGGTCCAAATTGGGGAGTTGAAATAGTCTCTAAGGATATCTGTAGACAGAGCATCTTGATCACCTTCCAATGAACATACTAAGACATTGAGGCCAAAGCAAGAAGACTGATGGAGAAACATTTGCCCTTTCTAATACATGCCTATAATACCACTAAGAATGATAATACGAGCTTTATTCCATGTATGTTTAGGTTTGGGCCAGAATCATGGCTTTGGTGTGAGGTCTCTGAGAATAGGGCACATATGGACTGAGATATCACTTGATTAAGAGAACAGTCCAGGGAAGTCTGCCACCTAACTATGGCCTTAGCAATAAGCAGTGGATAATGATCAAGTTTGGGAACTCCAACCAGGGGATTGTAGAATCACAGACCTAGATGTGGAAGGCACCTCCAACCCCCTTATTTTGTGGATGAGGATATTGTCCTGCTATAAATATCTTGTTTTTAAACAAGATAGTATGCAGGTGGAAATTGATGTCATACCAAGAAGCTGAGAGACTAGGTGCTCTTGCAGTCTACAACATAGCCCCAGAAGATGGCTGAGGAACTATAAAGACGGTGCATTGTGACCACTCATTACCTGCCCAGGGAAGATAAGAAAAGGAACATGGAAGAATCAAGGAAACAAGACCCAAATTGACTCCTCCAACGGCTATGGCTGAATAATTGGCAACAGAAGGGCTCACTTGGGAAGCATATGGGTCAAAATCTTCATAAAGAAGTCAAATATACTTACACTCTTGGGAAAGAGTTAGGATGCTAAGATTGCTCCAACCTAAAAGGGAGTTCTAGATAGGAGAAAAGGGATGAATCTAAAGTTTGCTCTGTTCATGAAGGATGATTGTTAATTGATGTTGTTAATTCCTAGTAATAATTAACAGCATGGGGGCAGTTAGGTGGCACAGTGAGTAGAGCACTGGCCCTGGAGTCAGGAGGACCTGAGTTCAAATCCAGTCTCAGACACTTGACACACTTACTAGCTGTGTGACCTCGGGAAAGTCACTTAACCCCAATTGCCCTGCCTTCCTCCCTCAAAAAAAAAAAAAGGAATTAACAGCATGCAAATAATAGAGTATTTCTTAGCTCTAATAACTAAGCCTGTTATGTGATATAACCTAAATATATGTGATCCATGTACACAGTCTATTTTAAACTTAAGACTGTTAGTATGACCAATAGATTTTGCAGAAAACGTACCTGCATATGCATACACATAGAGATATTGAGATATATATGCATATATATATGTATTCTGCATCTGCATATTCTACATGCACCTGGTGCCATTCAAAGGGATTATGAATTTTTAAACTGGTGAGCAGGATTGTAGTGGGCATGGCCCAAGAGGAATCAAGCAGGCCCTTCTTTCCTGTTGAGGGCTCATATACAGGAGTCCCCAGAGGGTATAAGTTCAGAAAGCAGTGAGCGAGAGTAAAAGGCTTGCCTGGATTTCAATCAGCCTGTGTCTCCTACACCTATATTTTCCATAGCACCTTAACATCTTCCTGTCGGAGTCTCATAAAAATAGTGTGAACATAGGTAGTACATTTCACATTTTGAAGATAAGAAAACTGAGGATCAGAGAAATGGGGTGTGTTGCTCAAGGTTACATAGCACATGACAGAAAGAAAAGTTGAACCCAGGTCTTTCTCTGCCTCTTGAATCTGCTACCTCACGAGAATGGAAAACAGTTGAGTATGAGCAAAGGTAAAGTGTTTTAGGTCCCCTCCTACCTCCCTCTACCATGACACCATGCTGATACCCTTTTCTCTCTATCCCATTCTTCTTTTTCCCTGCCCCCCTCCCACTATTATATCCTGTTTCTTCCAAAATTCTTCTCAATAGCCATTATTGTATTCTTTCTATTTTCCAGGTTTCCGAGTACCAAAGTGTGAATCCCACTGGTTTACAACCCTGTCTACCTCCTTCTGTCACATGAGATCATGGGATTACAGAATCAGAGGTTTCTTGGTGACTATGGTAAAAAAACCAAAACACTTTTTTCCCTCATTCTATGAGGTTTTTCTGCCCATTCAGTCTGCTTTTCAATGAAATCACATCCTGTCTTCTTCAGTGAATAGCATGTCACATGCCGTTGTAACAGCTTGTCATGCACGATGGTGACCCTAACCCAGAGCACCACAATGGTGAGTCACAGCCACGGTCATCATCATAATCTTCCATAGAAGGAAAAAGTCATGGAAAATTTGATCATGATGAAAAGAAAGAAAGAAAAAAGAGTTACCTGTACACAATATAGTTTTATATTTCTTCTCACTTTTTATCTCATTATGAATTACAAAATTTGTATTCAAGTGTCCCATCCTTTAGGTCATTATGTGATTTGGGGCATACTAATGAAGCTCAGCTAAATTAACTATAAATTTTGAGTTGATGATATATATTTTGCCTTATTTGATCGTTATGAATCATGTGATTTAACGTGAAACGAGATAAAGTATTTAAGAGCTTTGTAAACTTTAAAGCCCTATGTAAATATTAGCTATCGCGATGAGGATAATGCTGTATAAAGCTCTTTGGAATCATGACATTAGAATTGAAAGAGCACCAGCTCTGGAGTCAAGGGAGCATGCCTACCCCCTGTGTGACCTTGGGCAAAGCACTCATCATCCCTGGACTTGGTTTCTTCTTAAATAAGTGGAGGATGGTGGACTCAATGATATCTGAGTTTCATTCTAGCTTTTGATCAATGATCCTATTTTCTCAAGTGCTGTTTTAATACAGAGGCAACCTGGTACAATTGAAACTTGGCTCTCTGCCCCTTACCTAAAGTACCTGTGGGATCTCAGGGAAGTCAGTTCATCTCTCTGGGTCTCAGTTTCTTTATCTGAAAGATGAAGTGATTGGACTGAATGCCCTCTGAAGTCCCTTGGGCTCGAAATTTGTAATCCTATGATCTTGTAGAGAAAGGTATTGAAAAAAAATACCTCATAAACTCATGTAAATCCATATGAAAATACAACATTGACTGTTCTCACTAAGTCATGGTATTCACTTTTCAATCCAGCAACTTCATAAAGAGTTTCATACCACCTTTTCTTGCTCTACTAACTCAGTAAATACCTATTTTTAAAAGCTAATTAAGTATGATTGATAATTAATGGGATACTAATACTAAGATCTAAAAGTGACACTACACTGTTAATTAGGTAGGGAGACAGAGAGGGTCTGTGAAAATTTTTTATGTTGTAACCCCTTCCCCTAAAGGTTGGTAACCGGTGTTCATGTTTATAAGACTATGAGTTTGGCAGGGGCAGCTATTCCCCTGTGGCAAGAAAGAGGGGACTGAAGGGAACATTCCTATACCCTACTTCTGGTTATGAAATTCTTGGTAATAAATATATCAGCATGTTCTCACTAGAGAATAACTCATCTTTTCTCGGCCCCTCCCACCTGACAAATAATGTATTTCAACTGTATTGTTTCTGGTAAAATAAAATGCTTTTCTGCTTGTTGACTTCAGGGTGGCAGTTGTAAAAGATGAGGTGTTTTCCTATACTATTTTGCATCTTTACCCACCAGTTTGGCACTTTGGCGGGCACTTCCTTGGGGCTTCTATCAGTTTTTTTCCTTTGAAACATTTGCAAAAAAAAAAAAAACCCCTCACCTATCCCTTCCCTCCTTATGACTTAGTTTAAGATCTTATTTTGGGGGTTTTGTCTGTCCACTCAATGACTTCCATGTAATCCCGGTCCCTGGCTCCATCTTGGAATTTTTGTGGCCTATTATTCTGCCCTATTATAGAGGTACTGGTGATGGTGTTGCTTTTTTCACCAACAGACTTACTTACATTTCAATCTTTATATTTTTATTTTGCTGCCCTCTGCATGGCCAGTCTTGTTTAAGGCAAGGAATAGGTGGATGGGAAATTTCAGGTTGGGTGGGTAAAGCCACTGGTTGTTTCATGGAGTATCCATCAGATTCCACTGTCTTCTTTGATTGTTCCCCGTACTTGGGATGAAGTCAGAAGCATGAATGGAGGCCTAGGTGGCCAGGAAGGTGCCATTGTGCTCATGGAGTCTGGTGCCATAGGGACTAGAAAGGATGGTTGATCCTCCTAGAAAGGTAGTTGGGAGCTCCTGAAGCACTGGGGATAAAGAAGCCAATTTTCTTCATAATTTAGACGCCACCACTACCACCACTGTCACTACCACCGCCACCATCACCGCCATTACCACCACCACCACCACCAACAAACAACTAGGTTGTCAAAAATACAGAGAATGAGAGGGTCCAGAGAGTTTTTTTAAAAGTTATATCTTTAGTAGCAGATAGGATTAATATGTCAAGGCCAAAATGAAGGTCAGTGAAACTGGATAATTGGCAGGTCAAAAGAAGGGTTTCAACTCAAGCAAAGAGTTCTCACAATTTGCTACAATCAGCAAATGGGACATGGGAATAGCGCATACTTTCCAACTATCTAAATGAGATGAATATACCTCTTCCGTCCCCTTCCTGAATCTGCTACCTCATGAGAATGGAAAACAGTTGAGTATGAGCAAAAGTAACATATTTCTCTAAGTCCAACTGATTTCCTCCTAGCTTTACATTTTCTAGCAGAGTTCTCTCACTTCGTAAACTCTTCATCTCGATTCCTAGTCCAATATCCATTTCAAAGATCCCATCCCTATCTATCCCTTAATCTACATTTAGATTGTGTGTGTGTGTATAAATATGCAAAATTGCAAAATCACTGTAAAATTACATGTGAGATGTTCACATGGATTATTTGAATGTGTAGATGAAGTTCATGGGTTTTATAGGTGGCTATGATCCGAGGCCTGGCCAAGCTTTGTGGGGAGAATCAGAATTAAAGCTAGTGCCAGCCACGCTAGAGTGAGGGTGGGGAGGGGAGGTGGGCAATTCAGGAGAACCACTGAGGATGAACCTCTTCGCTCTGGTCTCTGAGGCTGGTGTCAGGCTAGAATTATGTCCATCTGCCACATTTCAAATCTGCGGAATCTAGGGGCACAAAAAGTTCTGGACAAAATGGGCGAGGGGGAGAGGGTAATAATTACCTCACATTTGCCTACTTAGTTTTTGCCTCACAAAACAATGATTACAGAAAAGACCATAACAAATAGCAAAATTATGAAATAAACTCATTTATTCAAGCAAACAGCAAGTGGAAACATTAGAAGTTACACAGATTAGAACATACCAAATAAGATATAACACTAAATGAGTTGTACACCTGGGAGTGAGGTAAGTATTCAGTTCAAAGTAGGAGAGAAAGAAAGAATCTTACCCCAAGGAGGACAGTTCTAGTAGTTTCTAGAATTTCAATTAAGTCCCAAGACGTTATGAGGTTGGCTTGTCATTGCATATCTGCTGTTCCAAAGTCCTCTTGCTTCTCTTTGGGATATCCTCTGTCCATGTGTCTCTCTAAAGAAGTCCCAGAACCAGCTCAATAATTTCCTCATGATGGAATGCAGCATTGAGCTCAGAATTTTCTCCGTAAATCAGGAGTTAAATCTCCCTCAATGTACTGCCCACAACACCTGGCTGTCCCTTCCCTACCAGACTCGGAGGGCATCTGCGTTATATACATAGTTTCTCTCTTTCACGAGTATAAGCATCAATCGTTTCAGTGTGCGTGCATCTATGATCAATCAATCAACAAGCATTTATTAAGTACCTACTGTGTTCCTGGCACAAAGACAAAAATCACATAGTCCCTCCTTTCCAGAAGCTTGCATTCTATTGGGAGAAAAATACGTACATGTATAAGAATGAATGGAATAAATACCAAACAAATACAATGTAGTTTAGACAGGGTACCTCTAGTTGTGGAAGTGCAGTGGACAGGAAACACTTTGTGTAGAAGGTAGTGCTTGAGCTGAGCTCTGAAGGCACAAGGTGAGAAGGTGTACCTCCAACAGCTGCTATACACTGGTAAAAGGAGTGAGGTACCCATGCCAGTGATATCACTAGTCTGGGGAGGAGATGCAAAATAAAGCAATACAACATGATAAGAAAACTTAAAGGAATTGGAAGAAGACGACCTGGGCTTTTCTACGTGATCTTGGGTAAGACATTCAGCTCTTTTTTTGGAGCCATTTATAAAATGGGGATAAATATACTTATACCATCTACTTTACAGTGTTTATGTGGGGATATAATTTTTGAACAACTTAGAATGCAAACTCATTTGAAAATCTATTGGAGTCTATTTTTTGTATATGCTTCTCAAGGCCTCACAAGGTACAGAGCCCTAAACACAGATGATGGCTCACCTAGTCAATATAAATTATTAACCTGGATGTCTTTCTCTGTTTTCATGTAGGAAAGACTGCAAACTCTATTCTGAAGGGAATGGTAAAAATGGACCTTACAAGGTCCTTATATTTCATTCCTTCACTAGGTCCTGTGTTTCTGATGAGACATAGTTTCAGGCTTCTAGATCACTTTGCAACTCTGGGAGGTTTGCTCTTTGTTATTCTCTAAGATCTCTTAGCTCCATTTTTCAACTCTCCCCAGATCACAGAGGAATACTTAGCATGTTCTTTCCCTTCATTTTCTGGGAAAAGTTCCTTAATCAGCTGTTGACCAGGATGATTACAGGCTGCCAACACAGCCTCATTCCCATTGGCTCACAGGCATTATAAGAAAGGGGCTGCTGTCTTGGTAAAGCAGTCAGGTTGCCATCTTTACCCACCTTTAGTGGTCTTTTCATTTTATCGGGGACTAAAGCAGTCCAAGTGAGGAAAGTCCCTTTCTCATTACAGCTTGGTATCTTTTCTGCAGCTTAGCCTTAAAGAACTGCCTGAGGTTACTGGGTTAAGTTACTTGCCCAAGGTTACATAACCAGTATGCATCAGAAGCAACACTTGAACCCAAGTCTTCTTGGCTCTGGGGCTTCACTCTACCATGCCACTCACCTCTCATTTTAGGAAACAGAAAATGAGACTTTCTTCTAAAAAAATTTGGGTTTCCTTGTTTGATGTCCTCTCTCTGGTTCGTTTTATGAAGCTTTATTGTGCTAATTTCTAATACCTTGAGGTTGCTGTGAGCAGTAAGAGCAACATCATTTCCCCAGAGGTTTGTTTTTGCCTTTGAGTTTCCTGTCTGTGTTCATAAAATAAATTCTTTTACTTGTTAACTAACATGATGAGCACCTCTTTTTTTTCACATGCCACAAGTTTCCTGTCATCTATCAGAATCACAAAATCAACCATGTAAAAATACTCTCATACTCAGGGGACCTGGAGCCTTCTTAAGCATGTATGGGGAGAGAACAGAATTAAGATGAAGTCAAACAAGATTCTGTCCCCAAAGCTCTTCCTTCCTGCCCTTTCTTCCTGTCATTTACGTGCAAGGGCTAAAGCAGAATGAATTATTTTGTAGGAGGGAGGAGGATGAATGAAAAGCAATTTTACTTCTCACCATAAGGTGCTTATACAAAGCATACAAATTGTATGTATTAAACATTTACTTAGACCAGTTGGGCTAGAATCTAGAGTACATGAGGGGGAGCAATGTGAAATTAGTCCAGAAAGTGGGATTGAATCTGGATTGTAGAAAGTTTTAAATGCCAAACAGAGGAATTCACATTTTTATCTTGGAGGCAATGGGGAATTACTGAAGATTATTGGGCACAAACTTTCATTACATCAATTTGGGTCCCAGAGAAGCCATCCTCAAGACTCACCTCTGATATCCATAGATGGTTTCTTAAGTAAATATAATTCCTTCCTCCTTTCCCTTCCAGACATTAGGCCTTTCTCTTTGAAATTTAGTTTGAATGTTTTGGGGAAGAAGGACAAACCACTTCCCCCAAATAATGCATATCTTTTTACACATACAGACTATTTGGGTTTCCTATTTCCTATGTCTTCTATGGCCATAGATATCACTAGTTCAGTGAACTCAGCTGTATTCCATATGTCTTGTATGGATGGATGAATGGTTGGAAGATGAATCTTTATCACTTATTTGGGTTATTTGGTGGTCTCAAAAAATGAGTTCTATAGTCTTCAGGGCTGTCCAGAATCATTTATTGTCACTGTTTTGCTTTGTAATCAGCATTAGCTAATATTCAGTAGATACTTTGAAGAAAAACAAACATGGAAACTGAATAAATAAATAAACAAAAAGAGAGGCTTCACTGCAATGAATATAAACTATCAGGAATAAAAGAAAAAAGAATACTCTAGATTCTAGGATAAAAGGATAATATTGAAATAGTAAAAACTAAATCCTCAGAAATAAGAAACTACCATGTGAACATCAAGGGTCAAAGGAAAATATTAGGAAGGAAATTAGAAATCTTAAAGAATTTGAAAAGACAAGAAAATGAATAACAAAAAATAGAGGAAAGAAATTCTGATGAGGTAAAACCTTTTTGGAATTTTTGGAAACAAGAGTGGGAAATCTTAAAAAAAAAAAGTAGTGGACTTTCTGAAAAAAGAGAAAATACAACACAAAAATGACAAATATCAGAGCAGAATAAAAGAACAGCAATATTGAAAGAATGTGTGTGGTTTCTAAAAACCAAAGCAAATGACCTTGAAAAAGCTCAAAAAGACAATTTGAGAATCATTGTCTTTCCAGGAAACATCATTAAACAAGCACTATAAATATCATATTTCAGGGAAATCACTATACAACATTGGCTGAATGTGTTTGGAAAATGTGTAGATTGAGGGTTCTTAATTTTTTAGTGCATCATAATCCCCTTTAGCAATATGGTAAAGCCTATGGACCTCTTCTCAGAATCGTGATTTTAAATGAATAAAATGAACGAGAGTTACAGAGTATGTTACACACACACACACACACACACACACACACACACACACAACAACAACAACAACAACAATAAGTTCCTGAACCCCCAAGATAAGACCCTTACTATAGAACAAGAGAATCAACAGCACAATGTTAGAGAGTAGCCCGTAGTTTAAATTATCCAGAAAGTTAACTAAATTCTAGCATTTTAGTGTTGAAGAAAGTCTTGTAAGCATCCCCAAAAGAAGTAATTCATATATTAAGGAAAGCCAGGTCAAACAAACATTATGTACAAGAAATGAAAGTTTGGAACTGATAAACAAAGAAAAATAGCTTATACCTCAAGATAACATATTCTGCAAAGTTGACTTTTCCTATATGGTAGCTAATATTTATATAGCACTTTTTGTTTTTAATTTTTAAATATTTTTTCTAATTACATGTAAAAACAATTTTTTAAATTTTTAAATTTTGAGTTCCAAATTCTCATTTGATATAAATTATACATGTGCGGTCATGCAAAACATATTTCCCCATTAGACAGGTTGTGAAAGAAAACACAGACCCCTCCACCCCCCTCAAAAAAAAACCCAAGAAAAATAAAGTTTAAAAACAGCATGATTCAATCTGCATTCAGACTCCATCAGTTCTTTCTCTGGAGGTGGATAGTATTTTTCATCATAAGCTCTTTAAAGTTGCCTTGGATCATTGTATTGCTGAGTCATTCACAGTTGGTCATTTTAAAATATTGCTGTTACTGTGTACAATGTTCTGGTTCTTCTCACTTCACTTTGTATCAATTCATGTAAGTCTTTCCAGGTTTTTCTGAAAGCATCCTGCTGATCATTTCTTACAGCACAATAGTGTTCCATCACAATCATATTCCACAACTTGTTCAGCCATTCCCCAATTGATAGGCAACCCCTCAATTTCTAATTTTTTGCCACTACAAGAAGAGCTACTATAAATATTTTTGTACATATAGGTCCTTTTACTTTTTAAAAATCTCTTTGGGATACGGACCCAGTAGTGTTACTGCTACATCAAAGGGTATGCATAGTTTTATAGTCCTTTGTGCAATTGCTCTCCAGAATGATTGATTCTGCCACCAACAATGCATTAGTGTCCTAATTTTTTCCACATCCCCTCCAAGATTTGTCATTTTTCTTTCTGTCATATTGACCAATCTGATTGTTATGAGGTGGTATTTCATTGTTGTTTTCATTTGTATTTTTCTAATCGATAGAAATTTAGAGCATATTTTCATATGACTATGGATAGCTTTGATTTCTTCTTCTGAAAACTGTGTGCTCACATCCTTTGACTATTTATTAATTGGGGAATGACTTGTATTCTTATAAATTTGACTCTATTCTCTATATACTTGAAAAATGAAACCCTTATCAGAGAAACTTGCTGTAAATCTCTCCCCTACCCCCAACAATTTTTGTAAGATTCTGGTTTTTATTCCACTCTGCTATCTGCTTTCATTTTATATGTAACTTTATGCCATTCACATTCACAGTTATGATTACTGTATATTTTCCTTCACCCTATTCCGCGCCCCCCCATTTATCCTTCTCTCCCTCCTTTCATCCTGTCCCTCCTCAAAAATGTTTTGCTTCTGACCACTGCCTCCCCTAATCCTCCTTCTCTTCTTTCACCACCTCCCCTCCCATCCCATTCCCCTCCTACTTTCTTGTAGGGTAGGATGAATTTCTATACCCAATTGAGTGTGCATGTTATTCCCTCTTTGAATCAAATCCAATGAGAATAAGGTTCAAATATTGCCTGCCACCTTCCCTCTATCCCCTCCACTGTAAAAGTTCTTTTTTGTCTCTTTCATGTGAGATAATTTACTCCATTTTATCTCTCACTTCCCCCTTCTCCCAATGCATCCTTCTTTTTCACCCCTTAATTTTATTTTTTGGATATTATCCCATCATAGTCAACTCACACCAGTGACCTCTGTATATGTTTATTCCTTCTAACTACCCTAATAAATGATAAACTTCTTAGGAGTTACAAGTATTGTCTTCCTGTGTAGAAATGTAAACAGTTTAACCTTATTGAATCCCTTATGATGTCTCTTTACTGTTTACCTTTTTATGCTTCTCTTGAGTCTTGTATTTGAAACTCAAATTTTCTATTCAGCTCTGGTCATTTCATCAGGAACGCTTGAAAGTCCTCTGTTTCATTAAATATCCATTTTCCCCCTGAAAGATTATACTCAGTTTTGCTGGCTAGGTGATGCTTTGTCATAATGCTAGCTCCTTTGCCCTCTGGAATATTATATTCCAAACCCACTGATCCTTTAATGTAGAAGCTGCTAAATCTTGTGTTATCCAGACTGTGGCTTCACAATATTTGAATTGTTGCTTTGTGGCTACTTGCAATATTTTCTGCTTTATCTGAGAGTTATGAAATTTGTCTATAATATTCTTGGGAGTTTTCATTTTGGGATCTCTTTCAGGATGTGATTGGTGGAGTCTTTCAATGTCTATTTTGCTTTCTTGTTCTAGGATATCAGGGAAGTTTTCTTGGATAATTTCTTGAAATACAATGTCTAAGCACTCTCTTTTATTTATTAATTTTTTGATCATGGCTTTCATATAGTCCAATCATTCTTAAATTATCTCTCCTTGATCTATTTTCCAGGTCAGCTGTATTTTCCAATGCGATCTTTCACATTTTCTTCTATTTTTTCTTTCTTTTGACTTTGTTTTATTGTTTCTTGATGTCTCATGGTGTCGTTACCATCTACTTGCCCAATTCTAATTTTTAAGATTTATTTTCTTCAGTGAGTTTTTTTTTAACTTCCTTTTCCATTTGGCTAATTCTACTTTTTTAAGGAGTTCTTCTTTTCAGTGAATTTTTGTACCTCCTTTTCCACTTGACCAATTCTGCTTTTTGAAAAGTTCCCCTCTTCACTAGATTTTTATGCATCTTTGACAATTCTGTTTTTTTTTCCAGGTGTTATTTTCATCAGTACTTTTTTCATCTCCTTTACTAACCTCTTGACTCTCTTTTCATAGCTTTCTTGTATCTCTCTCATTTCTTTTCCCAATATTTCCTCTACCTCTCTTATTTGATTTTTAAAATGCTTTTTGACTTCTTCCAGGAATTCTTTTTAGGGCCTGTGATCAATCTTTTTTTTTTTTGTTGAGGCTTTGCATGTAGCTATTTTGACTTTGATGTCTTCCTCTGAGTTTGTGTCTTGATTTTCCCTGTTACTATAGTAACTTTCTATGGTCAGATTCTTTTTTGTTGTTGTTGCTGTTATTTGCTCATTTTTTCCATCCTATTGCTTGACTTTGAGGCAGCAGTCAAGTTAGTCCTTCTACCGAAAGGAAGGATAGAAGAAGTGGCATAGGAGGTTTGAGAAGAATGATTTTTGAATAGCTATTATGCATAGTGTGATAGAGAGTTAATCAAGAAAGAAAAAAAGGATTGCATGCAGCAGCAAGGGCCCAGTTGAGATTAGATGACATAAATTTGTAACAGGGTTTAATTGGTTTAATTACATGACTTTCTCCAGATGAATTTAGTGACATGGTAGAGGAAACAGAGATAATAAATGGTGGAAGTAACCTGAGTTCAAGTTGGGCAAGAGGTAGCTGGTGACAGGACAAAAGGACAAGGGTTATTCAATGGTAGTTGGTAATGTATAATCAACCATATAGTTGAACAGAGGTGATTAGTAAGACCAGAACAGAAATGATGGACTCTGGGGACAAGAGGAGAGCCTAGAGATCATGATGAGGAATGAGACAAGACAGATTGGAAGATAGGAGCTTGTGGTCAGAGAGAAGAATCTTAGAGCTCTGAATCATAGAGATGGAAAAAATTATTGGTAATGGCTGAGGTAAAGTGAAAATGGAGGTCATGGTAGTTTAGAAGGTTAATGAATCTTCAGGTGATGGTGTTTGAAGGGAATTTGTTAAGTGTGAAGTTATGGATGTTATGGATGGAGTGGAGAGGAAGACTATGAATTGGGCACTGAACTCCTTGAGAAAAGTGATCTGGAACTCACTAGATGACTGATGGAAGGATTTGGACTGGGAGATAAAGATGGATGGAGTAAACCTCAGAGAAGAAGTCATTTTGCAATGTTGACGTAGGGAAAGTCTGGAAGTTTGAGTGAAGATTAAGGAGAAGGCCTACTTCTCCTCCTTGCCCTGGGCTTCAGGGGCCATGAGAAGGAGCACCATGAGAAGCAGGAAAGGGTGGCTAGACATGCAATGCAGTGTCTTCTGAGGAAATAAGTGCAAGAAGAAAGAACTTTCATTGTATTATTGTAATGATAATCAGGGCAGGGCTTTTTGTAGTTGTTCTCTTAAATGCCTTTAATGATTCTGGCCTTTGTTTGAATGGGGCTGGTAAAGTGGGATCTTGTCTTGGGATGGTTCTCAGCACTAAGACAACCAGGAATCATTGACTTGTATAAGATGTGATACTGGGGATGGGGAACTTTCACACACCTAGCCTGGGTGAGAATAGAGCCCTCAGGTCTCTGAACAGGATATAATTGAGGGGAGCTTTGTGTTTGACTTTTGGGACTCACTCATGGAAGGAGTGTTGAGACTCTGGGAAAGCTGTTGTGACTGCCCCCTGGCTTTGTAACCCAGATAGATGTTGGTGCTTCTGTGGCAATTATGAATTGTGATTTGAATCAGACAAGGTCTGTCCGTTGATGTTTGTAATCTCTGTTTGTATTTGCCTTGAAGTTCAGGGGGCTGATCTTTTCCTTCTGAACTAAGTGATTGATATGTGTATGTTTAATTAAACTGAGATTGTTAACCCCTTAAAGTTGCTTTCCAGTAGAAAAGCAGATCAAAGAACCTGTGTTAGTGGCCTTCTGTGTGCTGGTTGTCTTTGGTTTTACACGGCCACAGTAGCTGCTAGCAAATTGTTGCTACGATTATTTTTTTGATGATTCAAATATCTATAATTTTTGTTAGCGTGGCAGCTCCTTCCACTGGGCCAGAATGAGACCCTAATAAGTTTTTGCAGATTATTGTCAAGTGTTATCATGGCTAAAAGTTTGTCACCCTGACACCAACTTAATGATGAGTATCTCCAGACTTAACTAAGCTGTCCTCAAAAGCAGACACACAGTTGGTTTTTCAACCCTTACTTGATGACTTTTCTGGCTTGCTAGAACCTGCTTATGAAGATTTGTATAACAATGGCTGGCTCTTCTCAGTGTTTAAGTGCCCACACTGGGAGGAACTGGTGGGACGGCCACTCCCTTCAAGATGTTTTTGAGAGAGCAGGCCCTGATCATTTGAATAATCCAACATGGGTGTCCTGGGTGAAGGTAGGTGAGGAAACAAGGTTGTAACTGTTAACCCCATGACCTAGGTGATGTGAGCAGATGTGTTGGCCAGACCTGGGGGTTGGGGGGAGGGAGGAGTCAGGTTGCAATGACTCACCATAAGCATGCATGAGATTGGAGACAGTGATTCACTTTTACCATACAGGAATGAGGGGTTCCCAGAGACACTAAGGAAGCCAACTGGGTGAGATTTGGGGCTGTGGGGACTATGTGGAAAAGGAACTTTAATAATAATGAGGATGTGTTGTTGGCTTTTTTTTTTTTTGAGCTAAACCCCTCACAATGCAAGACTTGTCCTTATAGGACCAAGTTAGAGAGCTGACCTCTTAGGAAAAGGGTCAAGAAGATGAGTTTGGGGAGAGTCAAAGGGCCGAACCTCAGAGGAGAGCATGATGATCAATCTGATGAGCACCACCTGATGAAAATTATGAATGAGAACAGTGATTCTCAAACTTTTTGACCTCAGGACTCCTTTAAAACTCATTGAGATCACCAAAGAGCTTCTGTTTAAGTGGGTTATTTCAGGTAAAAATCAAGTATTAGAAATTAAAACTGGCAATTTAAAAATATTTAACTTTTAAAAATAACAATAATTAACTTACAATATGTTATGTAAGAAATGGGAGGAGGAGTTTTGTTTCCACAGAAGTAAAGGTGTGCTTCCCTGCCCTCCCCCACCCCAGCTTTAGCAGAGACCAGGCCTCAAGGTTGGTCAGGTGAGAAGTCAGAGTCTTGTACGCATGTGCATACTTTTTGAGAAGGCAGTCTGGGGGATTAGAGAGGCCAAACCCACTTGAACCTGTTCAAGCTTATCTAGGGTCTGCTCTTGGTCAAGAATCCAGGCCTACTGATTTGCATCATTTGCATATGTTAAAGAGGGAAAGTAGGGGAAGTAAAAGAATATAGTTCAATCCTAAACTAAGACAAGGAAAATCTAGTTAACTTCACTTTTGCTTCTGTATCCTTATTACCCTATTTATATAAACTGTATAACCTAGGAAAACTATGTAAAAAACAAAGATTGTAAACTAACCATGACTCTAGCAGGAGTGGAGGGAATGGTTACCCCTGCTCCTGCAGCTGTATCTGTGTGAGTGTTCCCGCGAGCATTGCACCCGCTCTCCCCCGATGTGTAATAAAATGCCTTCCTCTGCCCACTGTGGTCCTGAATTCTTTGGGTGTGAATGGGCAAATCACATGGATTTTCCTAAGGTCAAGTGAAGGGAAGCAACAGGCAGTGGAAGCTCGCCAGGCTTACTCCTGGATCTTGTCTTGGGGTGTCCTGTGATCCCCACTGTGGTGTTAAGAGGGCTACCACTCTGGATTCCCTTGGGGAACCCTGTGGTCTGCATGGCCTTCTTAAGGGTACATCACATGGGACTTCTGGCCCTGTCTCGGGAGCCTTGTGATCTTACTGCCATCCTAAGGGGCCATCACTTGGGTCTTCTTTAGGGTCTGACCCCTAGGAGGCCCTGTGATCCCCACAGATTAAGGGATGGCTACCACTTGGTCTTCCTCTGGGAGTCCTGTGGTCTGTACAGCCTTCCCTAGGGATTATCACAGGGTTCTTCTTCAGGACTTTGGCCCTGCCTAGGAAGTCCAGTGATTGCCAAAACCATGTTTCTCACATGTTATATAAATAGCATTTTTATGAAGAATATGTTTTAGGGTGGTATTGTTTTTATGTATTTTTGCAAATTTCTTTAACGCCTGGTTTATTACCTGGTAGTGACCTCCCTTGGGGAGTATCAGCTGCTGAACCTCCAAAGTTCTCTAGATGGGGGTGATGAGGGCACAGTCTCTGGGAACCCCCTTGAATCTTCAGGGGCAGGGTGACATTGAAGAGGTTTTAAGGTTGAGGGGTGCTCGGCACCCCGAAATATTGGCACCGGGTCCTGCCGAAAGAATTTGACTCAAGCCTTCTCAGCCAAGGGAAAAGACAAAGTTTATTAGGGATTCACCACAATGGGCTGTCTTAAGAAAACCCCCCCTTTGTGACGCCTGTTTCCACAAGCGGGCCAGATTCAACCAACTGAATTAGATTGAATCTGAGCACCTTCATGGAGGCAAGATGGAGATTATATACACAAAGATTGTAGGAGGGATTGAGGGGTGGTCTGGGGTGACTAGAGGAGGGGTTTAGGGAGGGTCTTGAGGGGAAGTCCAAGGAGAGCAAGGTGAGGTAATGGGATTAAGGGTGGGGAAGTAGCTGGACAACAAAGGGCGAGGCTAGGTAGAGAATTGGGCCTAATGATAATGTGAGGCTTGTGGCCTTAGGGGAAGGCCAGATCCAGTTGGAAGATTCAAGGACAGTTCAAAGGGGCTCCCAGAGACTGTATTCCAGATTCAAGGGGGTTCCCAGAGACTGTGCCCTCATCAACATGGCCAGACTTGTGCTTTAGGAAGTTTACTTTGGCAATTGAGTGGAAGATGGACCAGAAAAAGGAGAGCCTTGTGACAGGCAGATCAATCAGCAGGCTATATTGCAATAGTCCAGGCTCATATGAAGCGATAGGGGCCTGGACAAGGGCAATGGCACTCTCAGAGGAGAGGAGAGTGCATGTGTGAGACAGGTTACATAAATAAAATTGACAGGCCTTGGCAACAGGCTGGATATGAGGGGTGAGAGAAAGTGAGTAGTCAAGCATGACATATGGATTGTTAGTCTGGGTGGTGGCAGTGTTATTCACAGTAACGGGAAGTCCAGAAGAAAGGACAATTTGGGGTGGGAAAATACATGGTAAGCCTCAGATACCTACAGAACATCCAGCTTGTAATGTCCAATAGGCAATTGGTGATGTGAGACTGGGATAAGCAGAGGGGATAAGGCTGGAGAAGTAGATTTGAGAATCATCTGCATAAAGATGAGGTCATCAAAAGAAAATAGTATTGAGAAAGAAGAGAAGAAGGCTCAGGACAGAGCTAACACATAGTTAGTAGACAGGGCCTGGATGAAGATCCAGCAGAGGAAACAAAGAAGGAATGGCCAGATAGGTAGGAGGAAAACCAAGATAGAATTGTGTCACAAAAACTCAGAGAGGAAAGAATATTAAGAGGGTGGCTGATAATGTCAAAGAGATCAAGAAAAATAAGGATTGAGAAAAAAAACATTATATTTAATAATTAAGAGATTGATAATAACTTTGGGAGGGCAGCTAGGTGGCACAGAGGAGAGAGTGCTAACCTTGGAGTCAGGAAGACCTGAGTTCAAATCCAGCCTCAGATACTTACTAGCTGTGTTACTCTGGGCAAGTCACTTCACCCTGTTTCCCTCAGTTTTCTCATCTATAAAATGAACTGGAGAAGGCAATGGCAAACCACTCCAATCTCTTTGCCCAAGAAAATCCCAAATGGGGTCATGTAGAGTCGGCATGACTGAAATGGTTCTTCAACAACAACAACAAAGCAACCTTAGGAAAAGAGGTTTGGTCAAAAGATGAGGTCAGGAGCCAAACTGTAGAGAGTTAAGAACAGAGTGAGAGGTACCTACTATAGATAGCCTTTGCAAGGAATTGAAGCCAGAAAACAGGCCTCAAAACCTGTAGGTGAATCAGAGTGATGTCTACCCCAAGCACATGTAGACATCCTCCAGTTGAAGAGATGGAGGAGAACAACTCGGAGCGCCTTGAACTTGGTCAGACATTGAAGATGCCAAGGTCATTTGCTGCATCCAGGGCTTGGTTTTGACTTTTTTCCTACCACAGGCCTTCAATGACTCGGGAAGAGAGAATGAGGCTGATGACTTTGTGTAACTCTGCCTCACTTAAATACAGTTCATGAGCAAGTCTAGACACTATTGGTCCATTTTGAAAATGAGGAACAAAGAACAGTAGCAGATGGTAGGAGAAATGTGGGATGACAGCTACAGGGAATGGGTGGCTCAAGAGAGGGTTTTTTTGAGGATGAGGGAGACATTGGAATTATAGTCTTTCTATATCTTGCTGGGCAACACTGTTACTTATAGGCCCTTGACCAAGATCCAAATTAAAATGCCTTTTCAAGGAAAGTTATCTTTTCCAAGGCTGTAGCTTCAGAAGGGTGAGACTTGGAGCAGGCAGCCACTTTAAGTCCACTGTAGTGATAAATGTGGCAGATCACCCTTCCCCCAACCCCCTATTTGTGCTGTATGTATCTCTACATGTATTTTCAAGGCATAAAAATGCTTAGGTTAGCAGAAACATCTCTCTGCCACCCTCAGCACCCAAGCCCAAGAAACAACATACAGCTAAAAAGGCCAATCATGAATACGGAAACTACCCATTAGACCCACCCTGAGCTAAGAGGTTCTTGAGACATATTTTTTTTTTCAAATGCATCAAACTCTCTTCAGATGTCTTTGTCTCATCTGATTATGCATCCTGCAGAACAAAGGCCAAAATGTCACCTCTAGGGGGTTGCCCGATCAAACAAAAAGTAAAAGTTGACAAATAAAGGGAAAGGGTGGTAAGGCTCAGCCTCCTCCCATCTGCTGTGGAAATCTGTGCTCAGCAGAACTGAGGAGGGGAAACACCCGCACCTTAGGAAAGATCAAAAGAAAAAGGCCCCTGCTAGTCTGTTTGTTTGCAACCAGGTGAAGCAGATCTTTTATCACCCAGAAATCTGTGGGGCAGGCAACCCCCTGGGATGGCTTTCACCTCCCACTCTTGGAAGGAATTTTACCTGAGAATAACCTATTGGTTTTTCTTATGCCCTATAAAGCAGAAGTTTTTACCTGAAGTCTATGAATATCTACATCTATACACACACACACACACACACACACACGCACGCACGCACGCACGCACACACACACGTACGCATATGTATGTTTTTGTTTTTCAACCTAATTTGTTTCCTTCAAATGTTATGTATTTTATGCAATGTTATCTAGTGGGATTACTAGCTGGGCAATAAAAATTAACTTGTGAGAGTATCCATTTAAACGACTGTCACGTGTCTCACCTACTGATTTGGAATTTTTTGGAGACAAGCTTTCAGCACCACTCAACTCTGTTCACTCTTTCACTTGTAAATTCTTGATTTCATCCATTTCTTGTTAACTTCCATCGCTTTTTTTTTTTTTTGAGACTATGTTGGGATATTTCACTCAGACAGGAATACAATGGCTACTTACAGAGTCAATTTCACTACAGATGAGTGGAGGACCTTGAGCCTATTTGATTTCTGACTAGGGTCAGTTCACTCCTCCTTAGTCAGTCATTCATTAAGGGCCCACTATGTGCCAGGCACTGTGCTCCTTAGACAGGCTGTTGACCCATTGCTCCCAGGGGCCCACCATACTGCTGCTAGCCTGGTATGGATACCCAACTAGCTCAGTGTGCTACAGTACAGAACTCCTAATATCAACCAAACCAGCAGGCTGAGCCTCTCTAGTAACTGGTATTAGAAAAAATGCATTAGGGGAAGCTAGGTGACACAGTGAGTAGAGCACTGGACATGAAGTCAGGAAGAACTAAGTTCAAATCCAACTTACTAGCCAAGTACTTACTAGCCAAGACACTTAACATCTTCCTGACTCAATTTCCTTATTTGTAAAATGAATATGATAATAGCATCTATATTTTAGTGTTGTTGTGAGGTTAAAATGAGATATCTGAAAAATACTTTGCAAATCTTTTTAAAAATAATATTTTATTTTCCCCCAATTACATGTTAAAATAATTTTTAACATTTAGCTTTTAAATTTTTGAGTTCCAAATTCTTTCTCTCTCTTCCTTCCCTCCCCCCTTCCTTGAGAAGGTGAGAAATTTGATATAGATTATATATATGTAGTCACACAAAATATATTTCCATATTAGACCTGTTGCAAAAGAAAACACAGACAAAAAAGAAAAAAAAACAAGAAAAATGAATTTAAAAAAAAAGTATGCTTCAATCTGCATTCATACTCCATCTGTTCTTCCTCTGGAGGTAGATAGCATTTTTCATCATAAGCCCTTCAGAACTGTCTGGGATCATTGTATTGCTGAGAATAGCTAAAGTCATTTACAGTTGATCATCATACAATATTGCTGTTGCTGTGTACAACATTCTCCTGGTTCTGCTCACTTTACTTTGCATCAGTTAATGCAAGTCTTTCAAAGATTTTCTGAAATCTTCCTGTTTGTCATTTCTTATAGCACAATAATATTCCATCAGAATCATATACCACAGCTTGTTTCAGCCATTCCTCGATTGATGGGCATCTTCTCAATTTCTAATTCTTAGCTACCACAAAAAGAGCTGCTATAAGTATTTTCGTACAAATAGGTCCTCCCCCCTCCCCTTTTGATGTCTTTGGGATATAGACCTTAAAGTGGTATACTTTACAATTTTTAAAGTACTTTATAAATGCATTGGAAGAGATGGCCTCTATTATGGAATAGGTGGCCTTCCCACTCTGAGGTCCTGCCACCTAGATGTCCTTTTTGTTTTGGAGGGGAGAAGCAAAGGCAATTGGGGTTAAGTGACTTAGCCAAGTTCACACAGCTAGTAAGTGTGTCAAGTGTCTGAGGCTGGATTTGAACTCAGGTCCTCCTGACTCCAGGGCTGGTGCTCCACTCACCATACCATCTAGCAGCCCCTTTTTTTTTTTGTGGGAAGGATTTGTTTTTATCTTGTGTTCCCACTCTTTCATAGGTCAGCTCCCTTAGCCTTTATGTTTTAGGGGAGGAGATAAGAAAAGAGGCAGGTTGTGCTGGGCAGGCTGCCCAGCAGGATGGAGCAGAACACTTACTTACTCAGACACTGCCCCCTCCACCCCAACACACACACACACACACACACACACACACACACACACACACACACCCCCAGGTCACCTGTCAACCAGACCTGATGTGTTTGTGGATCAAGAACACTGCATACACTGCACTCCATAGAGCAAAAGGCAGTTCATGAGCTTGGTTAGAAGCCCTCCAGGTCACAGTGCAAATCAGATTCCAGAAATGGGGACTGAGGAGACAATCCCACCACCCTGGGGCCCACTGTCCTCATGCTCAGTTCAGTAGTCATCATTAGGCCCTTTGAGGGCTGCATCCCCATGGCAGAGCAGTGATGGGCGCCTGCTACAAGCTGGAAGTCTGGCACAACCCACTCCCAGCCATGACTCCCAGGCCAGTTTTAGGGCCAGGGCCACTGCCTCAAGGGAGGAAGTCTCAACATGGGTCTCTACCTTCAGTCCTCCTTCCCTAGTGCCCGTTGGACCCTGAGGAGCTACTGCTCCCTTGCCAGGACCCAGTCCATCTTTGCTCTCCCCAACAAAGTATCAACAACAGCATCAAAGGAAGCAAAAGGAGCCAGGCCAGAGGCCTGGTGGGGATGAGGACTGTCCCTTCTACCAGGAGCATGGACTTAAAAACACCAATCACTTCTTTCCTTCAATAATAAAAATGCCTCAAGCAAACAGAGGGGGTTGGGGGAAAATACCCACTGTTGCCCTCAATTTATTTCTGGGGGTTGGCCCAAAACCTCATTGACTGATTTGGTTTCTGAGATACAAAGTCAGGACAAATAAACTTGGAAAGGGGCTTGTGCTGGAAAAACACTTTCATAAGTCAGTTGTTGCTGGACATAAAACCAATGTGGCAGCTCACTTACTGAAGAGAAGGCAGCACCTCATCTTTGCCCCCAAAGCTGGAGCTCTGCTACCTGCCCCTTCACGTCCAACAGAACCATGAACCAGAGCCATATTTCTTTTTGAGTCTATGGGCTGTTCCCTGACTCTGTCCCCTCATCATATGGCAAGATCAGCCTGTCTGAATCTGAAGATATATTGGAATAATTCTTCCTAATTCAATGAAGAGATTCACATTCACACACTTTTCCCCTCTTGAGAAATGCATTTACTTCATCAGAGACTACCAGTCTTACTGGTTTGTTTTTTCTTTTAAGCTCTGTATTTAATACTGAGGTGCTAATAATGAATTGAATTTTATTTGAATTGAATTTTAAAAAATTATTTCTTTAAATTCAAATAAAGACATCTGGCACCGGGCTAGGTATTTGGGTGGAGGGCAGCCATGGTGCTCAGTTTCTTGGCAGGACACATTATGATTCTATAGGCATATTAATGGAACATCAGTTTGCCACCTTCAAAGTATGCTCAATAGATAGATCACAACATAGAGAAACCTCCTTACCAAAAGATTCTTGTTTCCAGTCAGTTGAAAAGCAAGAAAGCCACTTAAAAAAGGCTTTTGCTTTTATACCACAGTTATTTTCCAATATTAGCACCCACCATAGAACCTTCCCTTATAACAAAGAGAAACAGTTAAGCAACTCAGCAACCCTCATCCCCCCCCACCCCGAATACCTTGCATAAAAAAAAATCATATCTGTGATTTCCCTGAAGTAGGCAATTGCTCCTGAGGAAACTTTCCCCACCTATGTAGATTATTAGCAATTATTCTATGATCCACAGTCTTAGAGTTGCCTGAGTTTAATGGAAGATTAAATGACTTTCCCAAAATTATAAAGTAATATGTGTTAGCAGGAAGAGTTTAACTCAAACTCTGAGACCAGCACCCTGCCCACTATACAACATTCCCTCTTGCTTTACACAGTAGGCACTTAATGAACATTTGTCAAATTGAATTGAGGTAGAAGTGACTGGGTCTGGGAGCATATGTGATATTTTGCCCCAGTAATCTCTCAGGACCTACTAAGAAGAAGGAAGTGTACTTCACCATCTGTCCTCCAGGGGCATCATTGGTTGTTGTATTCAGTATGAGTTCAGTTTTAGTGTTGTTTTCATGTATATTATTTTAGGTAACATGTAATTTGCTCTCTTTATTCCGCATCAGTTCATACAAACCTCCCCACGTTTATCTTAATCCCTCCTGTTTGCCATTTAATACTGCACAATAATATTCCCTTCATACACCACAATTTGATCACCCAGCCCTCCAAAAAGCTGCTTTTCACTTTTTCTTTGTGAAAAGCAGCCATCCAATATGCATCACAAACAATCCATTGTTTGTTCATGTTCCATTATGTTTTACAATGATTGTGATAAGTAAATACCCAAGATCTGTAAGGATAACCTGCACTGGGGATATGCCTGGACAAGGATTTTAAAATTTCAATGCTGAGCAAAAGAATACACCCAGAGGTGAAATTCATGAATATTTATTTGCATGATTGCTTATTAACTATCCTTGGGAGAGCTGAATCACCCAGGGAGAGAATCTGGGGCTGATTATGAGACTTATTATTTCCATTGAGCAAGATGGAAGATTCCCCCCTGTTGGGTATGGCTGCTCCCAGCTCACAACCTGAAATATGAGGAACAGAAATCCCTTCTGAGCTGATATGGTGAGGGTTAATTTAATCAATTAACCAGTCAGTTAAAGTTATTAAACTAATGTTCTTCCTGTTCTACCCTGTATGCACTGTGGGTCTTCAATAAAATAGCAAGCCACCCATTTGAGTGTCAGGCAGCTGAGAGGAGGGGAAGCGATTCTAGCCAAACCCCTGAGAGGGAATTTCTTGGGAGGAAGGGGAAAAGACTTTCTGTCTTTTTCCTCACCACTTTGACCTGAAGACCTTGTGAACTTTGGAGAATCAGAAGATTTGGATTATTCATTGGAATCCTAGTGACATCCCTAGGACAGCAGCAGGTGGTGGGAGCCAAGACACACCGAGGAAAGGCAGCTTAAGGACACAATAAAGAACTCAGCAGAAAGCTATATATACCATGCCAAGGGGGAGCTTTGTGAGCATTCTGTGAAGAGGGCAAAGGGACTCCAGCATGGTCTAAGCTTGAATCTGCTTTCTATTGGACTTCGCATCTACTGGTGGGAGAGTGTGTCACAGACTTCAGGAGGGAGAGGATTTTTGTACCTGCTGTTCTTACTATAGTACATTAGGAAATACCCTTTCATAAAAGCTAATTAAGTATGGCTGACTAGTTGATATTAAGGGATATAGTACAAGAAGAGATACCCCAGACCCTCGGGGGTCTCTTGAACCTTGAGGGGAGAAGTAACCACAGTTCTCTGGGAGCCAACCTGACAGTGTGAGTAGCTTTTGGGAGAGTGGCTTGATAGGATACATTACACTGTGATGATGCAGAGATTTTTAGATTTTTAAAGGATGTAGGAGTGACCCTTTCTTGACCATAGATCTAGACCCACACAAGTAGGTAGTATCAGAAGTGAGTTCAGGATCTCTGATTCTAGAGTCAGTACTCATTTCACTGAGGGACTATTCTCTCTCCCCAAATGTTTCCCCTGAATTAAAACTACACCATTTGATAGGAATTCCTTTGGAATCTTCCCATCTTTTCCTATTTAAATGCAAATACATACACCTGGAAGTGGTTTGTAAGAAATTAAGTTTCTAACAGTAGCTCTCTAGTATCATAACTTAGCTCAGAGTAAGGGCCTCAGAGAAGCCCTAGCTAGCTGATGTTCTTAGGCTTAAATCTGCCTACTTTGAAATCTCTTTTCTGGTCTCTCAGGACTGTATTTCTCTCTTGGAACTCTTTCCAGATTAGAATCAGAAAGTCTATATAACTCATTGATTGAGGACCTTGTACCCTCACACTCGTTACAGGAGAGTTCTACCACAGATACCCCCCAGAGATATGTAGTCCGAAGCATCAGTGGCAGCTGAGTTAAACCCTCTTTAACTCCACGAAAGCCCTGTAGTTTCATTCCACTTACTACCAATGTACTTGTCCATCAAAAATCCCTCACAGAATTATACAGAGTTAGAATGGATCTCAGGGTTCATGTGGTCCAGCTGATTCCTGAAAAAATGAATGAGCTGTCCAATGTATTGGACCAAGTGGTCATATAACCTCTACTAGAAGATGTTGAATGAGTCTTAACACTTTAACTCCAAGGTATTTTGTTTTACTTTGGGCTCCTTCTAAATGTCAAAAAGTTCTTCCTGATGTCAAGCCTAAATCTGCCTCTTTGAAGCGACTCCAGCTCATGGCTTCTAGTTTTGCCCTCTGGATCCAAGCAAAAAAACCAGTTAATCCCCCTCCCACTTAAAATACTTAAAGACAGCAATCAAGTCAAGCCTGAGTCTTCTCTTCAACAGGCATCATTCAGATGTTTCATCCAATTCTCATCTGGCATCATCTTGAAACCTTCACCATCTTGGTTGCTCCCTTTAAAACACTCCCTCCCCCCTTCCAGTGTTTTATGGAAGCTCTTTTTGTTTTTGTTTTTTTACTAATTACCTCTTCCCAATCCTACCAATAGACACAAGGACATATGAGAGAGAGAGAGAAAGAAAGAGAGAGAGAGAGAGAGAGAGAGAGAGAGAGAGAGAGAGAGAGGGAGAGGGAGAGGGAGAAAGAGAGAGAGAAGGGATCAGAAAAAACTGCTGGTCATTCATTTAACCCAAAGAGCACACTCTTATCAACCACTTGCTCATAGAAAAGATAAAAATCCATGGAACTCTTCACAGTTCCATCCTCCAGGGGAAAAGGAAGACAGAGAGATTTCTGTTCCTCTGCCCACCTTGAAGAAGCAAATGTGTTGGAGTGCCTAGCACAAGGCTCCCTACCTTCTTTATTGAGAGAAGAAAGAACAAGTTTGAAGATCTGTCTCAAAGCCTAGCTATCAGGCCTCTAGGTGGCGCCATAGTGCATACAGCACTAGCACTAGATTTAGGAAGACCTGAGTTCAAATTTGACCTCAGACACTTGCTAGCTATGCAAGGCTGGCCAAGTCATTTAACCTGTTTACTTTAGTTTCCTGTAAAGTGGGGTTAATAATGTTACCCACCTCCGAGGGTGGTTGTGAGGATCAGATGAGGTAATAGTTGTAAAGCACTTAGCACAGTGCCTGGCACCTAGCAAATGCTATATAAATTACTATTATTTATTACTTCTACTAATACTACTACTACCAGCTGAGTGACCTTGAGCAAGCCACTTAACCAGTTACCACTTTACTTCTGTCTGCCTCAGTTTCTTTAACTATAAAATGTCAGTAATAATATCTCCTACCTTCCAGGGTTGTTGTAAAGAAAAAATGAGAACATATTTGTAAAAGTGCCTAGAACAGCTCCTGACGCATCATAAGTGCTATTATTATCACCAGTTGTATGAGCTTGAGTAAATCATTTAACCTCTGTCTGCCTCAGTTTCCTTATCTGTAAAATGGGGATGATATTGGCACCTATTTCCCAGTGTTGTTGTGAGGATCAAATGAAATAATAATTGTAAAGAACTTAGCGCAGTGCCTCAAACATAGCAAACACTATTTATGTGATAGCTATCATCACGTCGTCATCATCATCACCACCACCACCTCCAGTTGAGTGACCCTGTGCAAGTCACTTAACCATTTAACCTCTGCTTGCCTTAGTTTCTTTAGCTATAAAAATGGGATAATAATATCACCTACCTTCCAGAATTGTTTTAAAGAAAAATGTGCTTAGCACAGTGCCTGACACATAGTAGTTACTTCATAAATATTTGTTTCCTTCCTACTTCTGTTCTAGTCAGACCATGTGTCTGTTGGCTTTGGGGCCACATGCAGCCCTCTGGGGGGGTGCCTCTTTTGTTAAATGAATGACCATCAGCTTTTTCATCCCTTTTTTTTCTGATCCCTTCTCTCTCCTTCTCCCTCTCCCTCTTCCTCTCTCTCTCTCTCTTTCTCTCTCTCTCTCTCTCACTCACTCTCTCTCTCTCTCTCTCTCTCTCTCTCTCTCGGTCTGTTGAGCTCCTTCCCTTCAAGGTTTTGAGGCAATCTTTTTTTTTTTAATTTTTAATTCCACGTTCTGTCATATCTGAAGGCCAGTGATGGTGTCTTTCTACCCTTTTCCAAGGGACAAGTAGGTTGTCTGTCAAGGGGTTCCTGTCCTATTAATGTACCGAAGGCCACCTTCTCAATCTACTTCTTGGGCCCCACTTTCCTGAAGGCAGTTGAGCCACAGAAAGGGAAGTTATAACTTACCAGATAAGCAAGCAGATGAGAGTTGTGACATTGAAAAGGGGTAGAATGATAGAGAGATGCAGAGTGGAAACAGTAGGAAGAAGATAAGGAAAAGTTATTTTTTATTGATGATGGAAATTTCCTACACTTAGGATGGTAGAGATTTGTGTATCATATGATTATTCTGAGAGGACAGTTTGGGTAGGATGTGTCTAGGATGAGAGAGAGAAAAACTCAGTTGTCTGCCCCTGTGGTGAAGTCTTTGGAATTTTCCTTTCTGTATTAGGTGGGAAGGAAAAGATGCCCTGCTTCTCCATCACCCACAGATACCCATGCTGTGATGAACACTTGGTGCTGTGACATTTAATTAAACCACACATTAGCCTGATGTTTTTCTAGTCTAGCTTGTTAACAGGCTAGGGGAAAAAAAACCCAAACATGAAGAAACACAACTGGCTTCTCTTGCAAGTAGCTCATCCCATCTCCAGAAGAGATGGGAAAACTGAAAATGAAATGAGTCCATCAGGATCCAGTTATATGTTAAAGCCTATCCCTGCATGTAGTTCTTTAGAAACAAGTGGAGGTGAGAGAGTAGTTAAGGAGGGAGCTTTGCTGTCTTTTCCATTCATTCACTCATTTAATGAGCATTTATGCGCAAGACACTGAGCTTGTAACTGAAGATACCAAGACCAAAGAGTCCCTGTCCTCAAGGTGCTTAGATTCTAGTAGAGCTAGATTGACTTTAGAAGTGAAAGCAAAAACAGAGAGATCAGTGCTGACTTTTTTTGGGGGGGGGTGAAGAATAGGGGTTTGGTGTGGCAGAATCAGTCACTTCTTTTCTGATCAGTTCCAGCCAACAAAATAGACCCAATCACATCTTGTTGATTGAAATGAAGAAGGAGTGTTCTTTTTGTTAATGGGTAAGATCTTTCTGATTCAAAGCTGGTTTATCCTTTGGAGGAGGTAGTGGGGAGAGGGGGAGGCACCTCCATTGACCTTTAGATCTTTCAGAACTTGAAATAAAGCAGATAAGATAGTGCCTCCAATATTTCCTTGAGGAGGCACAGCTTGGAAGGACTAGTCAGGGGTGGGGAACCTGCGACCTTGAGGCCACATGGGGTCCTCCAGGTCCTCAAGTGCAGCCCTTTGACTGAATCCAAATGTTACAGACTTTAAGTTTGGATTCAGTCAAAGGGCCGCACTTGAAGACCTAGAGGGCCGCATGGAGCCTCAAGGCCATAGGTTCCTCACCCCTGGACTAGCTTCTTAGCAAGTGTTTTATTTCTTCTTTTCTCCCTACTCATGAATTCAATAGCATTTGTTTAAACAGAGCCAGTTTTATCTAGCATGCCTCTAACTTTATTTTCCTAGCCAGGAAAGGTTATGTTTAGAGAGGCCAAACTCTAAACCAAAAGAAAACTTTCCCTGACTGTTAAAATAAAGTTAGACGAATGCCAGATGAGGCTCTGGCCCCATTTGAACAAATGTTATCTCATCCATGAGAGGGGAGAAAAGAGAAACGATAATATATTACACAGAACACAAAGTTATGAAAAGGGCAACGCTGATCTCTCCCATTTTTTCACATCTGAGGTCAGTATCTGATGACTATAAAGTTCCTTCTACTTCCCTGTCACCCACACAAGCAGTGATGTATTAAACCAGGGAGCTTGAAGCCTGCCTCCACTAACCACCTAGATTATCTTTTTCATCATAAACTCCTACACAGGTGGAATAACCCTGTCACATGAAAGGCATTTGGGCTGAAAGAGAGAAATCTCCTGGGGAAATACTTGCACCCTAGCAATTCTGCACGTTGCAGAAAGAATTTGATTCTTTTTTCATCTACCCACTCACTGTCCAGTTTTTTTTTTCCTCCTGGAACTATCCCAATATAGCAAAATAACTATACAGCCCAGAGAAAAAAAATAACCTGAATGATTTGATCACTTACCCTGACAGATAGCATGGCATAGGGGATTCAATCAACAAACATTTATGAAACATCTACTAGGCATCTTTCATGTAGCAAAGTGGCATGGGAAATGGTGTGCTGGGCCCAGAGACAGAAACACATGACTTAAAATCTGGTCTCAAACACTTAACTGACTGTGTGACCCTGGACAACTCACTTTACTCTTAAGCTGTTTTCTCATCAGTAAAATGGAGATTATAGCACCCTCCAGGGTTGTTGTGAGGACAAAGTGGGACAATATTTGGAAGATGCTTTGCAAACCTTAAAGCATTATATAAATGAGAGTTATTATGTGCCAGGCAGTATTCTAGGTGTTGGGTATATAAAGACAGAAAACCAAGTATTCAATCAATAAGTATCCATTAGAATCTGAAATGTGCCAAACCCTGGGGACAAAATACAAAGAATTCTTGCCCTCAAGGAATTTGTGATCTGTCAGGGAAGACAACATATTTGTATATAACCATATACCAAATAAATACAAATTATTATATGTAATAGAAAATATGATATTATATATATGTAATATATATGTGTATATCTTTCAGCAGAATGTATTGGGAGAATCAAAGTCTTCATGTACAAATGTCAACTGAGCTAAGTTTGAAGGAAACTAGGGATTGGGTTATACCCTTAAAGTCAGGAAAACTTGGGGTTAAATCTTTCCTCTGACTAGCTGTGTGATAATGGGCCAGTCATGTAACTGTTCTGAATTTCCACTGAGATAAAATACAAAAAGTTTTTTGCAAATTTTAAAGCACGATTACAAAAGCCCTCTATATTATTGTTTCTGAAACCGTCTGAATCCACTGGTAATCTTCAGAAATGCTCAAGCTTGCCTGTTTTCAAACTAGGTAAATTCTTGGTTTACTCTGGCATTGTTTTTCAAACACTCACAGATGATCTTATTCCAGTTTGAACAACCTCCAGAAGGAAGGACTTTCAGGGCTGACATTTCAGGAAGAGACTTTGGAAAACTATTATGGTTGGTCCAGTGATAGGATGCCACGCTTGGAGTCAAGAGAACCTGAGTTTAAATCTGACCTCAGATACTATTTATGTGACTTTGGACAATTAACCTTTATTTGTCTCAATTTCCTTGATTGTAAATTGAGGATTACAATAGTACCTATCTCACAGGGTTGTGATAAGGAACAAATGAATTGATATTTGTAAAAAGTGCTTAGCACATTGCCTGATACATGGGCACTATACATATATATATGTGTGTGTGTGTGTATACATATATACATATACATCCATCCATACATACACACACATATACACACATATACATGCTTATTCTTTTTCCCTTCCCCTGCTTTTGTTTCTTCTACTTAAGCATCACAGGTAGATGAATGTCTATCTTATTTCTAAAGCTCTCCAGGGAAGGACATTTTACAACCAACCTCTCTTCTCCATCACCACACCTAGGCAGTACATTTCACCTCGCTCTCTACTACAATCTCTACTTTCCTTTAAGACTAGGTTTATTTGACACTTTTGACATGAGGCCTTCCTGGATACCCTCAGGTGCTAGTGACACATCCCTTTGCATTTTGTATATTCAAGTATAGATATATGAGGCAATATAGAATGAGTGGCCTCAGAGTCCAGGAGACCTGGGTCACAGGTAGGTAGCTACACTGGATGGAGTGTTGAACCTGGAGTTAGGAAGACAAGTTCAAATTTAGCCTCAAGACACTTACTAGCCGAGTGATTTCTATTTTGTTGTTCAGTTGGGTCCAACTCTTTGTGACCCCTGGTGGGGGTTTCTTGGCAAAGATAGCAGAATGGTTTGCCATTTCCCTCTCCAGGTCATTTTACAGATGAGGAAACTGAGGCAAATAGAGTTAAGTGCCTTGCCCAGACTCACACAAGTAGTAAGTCTCAGAGGCTGGATTTGAACTCATGAAGATGAGTCTTCCCCATTTCAAACCCTGTGCTCTATCCACTACAGCGCCACCTAGCTGCCCCGGCTGCTATTAGTAGCTTCATTTTATCATCGAGAAAACTTAGGCAAAAGAGGACTTGTTCAGGGTCATACAATTAGTAAGAGTCTGAGGTCAAATTGAACTGAGGTCTTCCTGACTCTAGGTATAATAACATATAGAGTATTCTATCATTTGTCCTGATGGTTAGTTTGTGGGGCTGGGGGGAGGACTCAGGACTCTTAGCTCAAAGCCTTATTCTTCTTCTACTAGCTTAACAATTACAAATCTTTCTGTGTAAGAAGGGCCCCTTCTTTAACAGTAAAAAAATTTACAGACCTCCATATGATAGTAGTTGTACTATCATTATCAGTTGATAGAAAAATACATGTTGTTGAAAAGTTATAAATTCAGTAGTGTTTTTAAATTAATTTGCTATTCACCATGAATTTACAGATTTTAAAAATATGTATACACACTATATATGTATACATAATACATGTATATCTAATTATATATACATAATACATTGTATATATTTATGCATACACATATATACACATATGGGACAGATAGATGGTGCAGTGGATAGAGTGCCAGGCCTGGAGTCAGTAAGATCTGAGTTCAAATCCAGCCTCAGACACTTACTAGCTGTGTCACCCTGAGGAGGACACTTAACCCTGTTTGCCTCAGTTTTCCTCATCTGTAAAATGACTTGGAGAAGAAAATGGCAAACCACTCCAGTATTTTTGCCAAGAAAACCCCAAATGGGGTCATAAGGAGTCAGATACAACTAAAACAATGACTCGACATCAACATACACATGCCATATATAATATAGGTATATATAATATAATATGTATAACATATGTATATACCTATAATATATGTGCAAATAAATATATGCAAAATATGTATATGAATATACATAAACAAATTTGTATTGTTGACAGACCTCTTCAGTCTGTAGAAGGTGACTTTGCTTATTTATTCTATAGCACTAATTAATGAAATGGGCTCCTCATAATAACCTGGGGAAACTGGGTCCACAGGTCAGAAAACATCCCATCATTCCCCACCACTACTCTTCCAAGCTCCTCAACCTTTGGGGGACAGTGAGCTTCTCTTTTTAGCCGTGTCCAACTCTTCATGACCCAATTTAGGGTTTTCTTTGCACAAACTTTGATACTAAGTGAAATGAAGCCCTCAAAGGTCAGTGCATATTCCTTAAGCACAGAAGATTAGCACCTAACCTTGTATTCCAAACTCCAAATTAAACAGGCAGTTCTAATACAAGAAATTCTGTCCTAATTCTATTCTAATTCCTTTCTTTAGGCAAGTTAAGTGACCATTTCTATTTATATTTGTGGATGAACTTTGGGATGTGATCATTCCACTGAAAGAGATCTTGAGAATTCACTGAATTCACTTGGAAAGTTCTTCCTTGTTTTCATATTAAACCACAAAGGTGGGCTGGGTGGCAAAGGGGCTGGAGCCCTGGACCTGGAGTCAGAAAAACCTGAGGTCAAGTCTGGCCTCAGATTCTTACTAACTGGGTGACCCTGAACAAGTCACTGATCTTTTCTAACCCTCTTTTAAATGGGGACAATAACAGCACCTACCTCATAGGGCTGTTATGAGGACCAAATGAAATAACATACAGATTGCTTTGTAAACTTCAAAGTGTTACATAAATGCTAGTTATTATTATCAATTCACTTAACTCACTCCACGTTTCTTTTTTTTTTTTTTGCAGGGGGGAAGGCAGGGCAATTGGGATTAAGTGATTTGCTCAAGGTCACACAGCTAGTAAGTATGTCTAGTGTCCGAGGTTGGATTTGAACTCAGGTCCTCCTGACTCCAGGGCAGGTGCTCTACTCACTACACCACCTAGCTGCTCCCACATTTCTCATAGCACCATAGTTTTCCATCAAACTCATATTCCGCAATTTGATTAGCCATTTCCCAATAAACTGGACCCCTTTTTGTTTCTCGTTCTTTATTACCACAAAATTGCTGCTAGTAATATTTCATTATACACAGTTCATTTCTTTGGATGTTTTTAACATGAATTATGTACCTAACAGTGGATCAAAGTCACCTCCAGCTTTGGTCACAAAAATTATTGTTCAAGTGGCTTTTGCTTGTTGTTGTTGTTTATCCTTCATTCTAGAAGAGGACCGTGACATCAGGGAGGTGATGCCATGACCTGCAAGCGAACTGGATTTAAGCGATGTAGGGCTGTGCAAAGTCACCAGCCTCACTTTTTCCTCCAGAGCCATCTGGGTCCAGCGGCCAGATACAGATCAGATGACTGGATATGGCCCTCGGCTTTTGCTTAGCTCATAATTCAAGGATGAACTTCTCAATTTAACATAACAGCTAACCTTCATGCGACCTTCACTTACTCTTACTGGTTAACGTGGTCAAGTTGTCAGTATAGAATGCTTTCAATAGTTACATTTATGTCCCCAACAATGAGTCAAACAATGATCATATATTAAGCACCTACTATGTCTCAAGTGATAAGTTCTAGGTATATCAAGTAAAAAAAAAAGTCCCTTCCCTCAAGGAGCGTATAATCTAGGCAAAGGAGACAACATGCATATATAGACATAAATAAAATATATGCCAAGTGATTTTTGAGGAGAAAGAGCTGTGAAAGGCTGTCTTGAAGGAAATGAGGAATTCAGAAAGATGGAGGTGAGGAGCATTCTAGGCATGGGTAACAACCAGCAGGAAGGTAGGAAGATGGACTGCTGTGGAGGAGGAAAAGGAGGGAGGCCATTTGATTAGACTAAAGTGTTTATGGAGTGGAGTAATGTGAAGTGAGCATGGAAATGTAGTGTATAAAGAGTTTTAAATGGTTCATATCATTACCCTTCTTCTTGGCATAAATCATGGCATTAGTTAATGCTTTATCTTTCATCTTCCTCCATCTTTTCCTCAATAGGGTTTTCCTCCTCCCTTCCCCTTACTTTCTCTGTCATGTGGTTGGAAAATAGTGGGGGAAACTCATTGTTTTGCTCCTCTTAGGGAAGATCTGTTCTAAAGACAAAACAACAAAGAAAGCCAACTCGATGTTTGAAAAATAGAGGAACCTATTTTGAGAAAACAATGTCACAAAAGCTAAAGTTAAGTGCTCGGCTGCTAGGGTATCCCTTTTCAGCTTGGTTAAACACCAGCCTGAGGTTTGTTTGGCAAGAGTGGAAAGTGGAGAACACTGAAGAAATGCAGACAGAAAAGGTCAGAAAGATAGCAAATGAAGGGTAATTTAAATAATTAAGTTGAAGCAGAGAGCCAAAACATTTCCATATTCACCACAGTGTTTGGTTTCTAAGAGATAAGAACATGTTTTCCTGTTTCAAGAATATATTTGGAGGGAAATTTCCCAGTGGATGGTACCCCCAGATTTGGCAGTTTTTTCAGGGTCTTTCTGGTGGTGATCATGGGTCAATGGATCCTGGTGGTCTAAGTATGAAAAAATATTCTTTTAGGTTATATTATTATATTGTGGCGGTTCCTCTTAGACATGGTTCTTAGATGATATGTTTTGAATCCCACCCAGAAACTTTAGGAAATGTTTTCTTCCTCAAACCCTCCCCGCCCCCCAACAATATATCTAAAAGAAGTTTAGCAATAAACAGAATATATTCTGTTATAGACAAACTGCAGTGTTCTCAAAATCTCCAGATGTTTCATGGTGTCCTAATGTCACTTACAGTCCCTGGATGTCTAGAGTTTTAAGTGTGCTGGTCCCTTGTAACTGTCAAGCCTCTTCTCCTCACTCTATAGCTCAACTATGTGCCCAGAGACCCTGCCCATTGTGGGAGGGTGGTTATGTTTCCTCATAGATTGACTCCCTCTCCTGCTTCATTTGGAGCTCATCATTTTCTCTGAGCTAGAGGAGAAGTAAAGGCACTAATTATGCAAACAGGGTGACTGACAGAGAACTGGTCCCTCTACTCATGTTGTAGAATCTTTCAGACTTTAGAGACCATTGAGCTCAATGGATCATTTTACAGATATGGATACTGAGGCCCCAAGAAAGAAAGTGACCTACTTATGGAGAACAAATGGCAATTCAAATCCAGGTCTTCTGACTCTAAATGAAGTGATCTCTCTATTATGTATTCTCTTTTCTACCTGCATTCCCAATGATAGGATCATGGATTTAGAGCAGGAAGGTCTTTCAGAAGTCATCTAATATAATCCCCTCTTTGTACATAAGGCAAACTGATGCTTAACTGATGGTTAAGTAAATTGGCAAGATTGCGCAGCTAGTAAGTGGCAGAGCTGGGATTTGAATCCAGGTCCTTTGAAATGGAATCCAGTATTTTATACCACTGAACCACATCTAATCAGTCAATAAGCATTTATTAAGTGCTTACAAGGTATCAGGCACTGTCCTAAATGCTGAGTATGTAAAATGCAAGCAAAAGAAAGACAATCCCTGTCCTCAAGGACCTTACATTCAAATAGGGGAAAGATGCCACATAAATGTACAGTGGCATGGTAGCTTCCCTCAAACAGATATTTCAGGAAGAACTCACCAACGGGAGAAGGGGCCTGCAGAAGCAGAGTCAGAAGACAGCTGAGGCAATGTGTCTGAGTTTGGAGAATCAGGGATAGCTGCTCTGGGCCACATGCTACCTCTTGGGGGAGATTGGATGGAATTTCTCTAAAAACCTTCTCCTTCCTTCTCCATGTTGTTGTTCATGTTGTTCAATCAAAGTCCATGGGGGTTTTATTGGCAAAGATACTGGAGTGGTTTGCCATTTTCTTCTCCAGGTTGTCCCCATTTTTACATATAAGGAACTGAGGTAAATAGAACTTAATTGACCTGCCCAGGGTCACTTAGGGACAGCTAGTAAATGTCTAAGGCTGGATTTGAACTCAGATATTCCTGGCTACAGGCTGGTGCTCTATCCATGGCAACACCTAGTTGCCCTTCTCTTAGGCTGGAACGATGCCTCAATTCTTTTCCAATTAATGCTTGTATAGCATCAATCAACTCACTTAGAATTCTTAATACTATTCTCCATCCACCATTCCAGCTGAAGTAGTATTCTCAGCACCTCCTGAAGTCTATGTGTTTTAGAAATCTATGCTCAAAAATTTTCAACTGGACTGGAAGGAAGAGGGAGGTCAAAGCTTGATATTTTTATGATGGTTCAACATAGGCATTTTTTTTTTGGCTAGAGGTATTAAAAACAAGTCATTTGGGCAAGACCTTGAAGATACCTTTGCCCCGTGCCGTGCCTCTCCCCCCCCTCCCCCCGAATTTCCTAAGTAGCTGGGAATTCTAAAACTCTAAAATGGTCTCGGGCAAGGACTTTTAGAATAATCTTCTAGAAACTGTCAAAGGTTACATACAGTAGCAAGTGGTAGAATCAGGATTTTAACCTATATCCTTTGACTACAAACCCAGCACTGGACCTGAGAAGTGGTGTGACATGGCACAAACGGTGCCAGTCAAAGGACCTACCCAAGTTTGGATTCTGGCTTTACCACCTAGTACTGTATCCTCTTCTATTCTTCTCCTTCTTGCCCCAGATTGTTGACCTCTGTTTTATAGAATCCCAAGAAGGATTGACATAGAAATGTTAGTCTCAGAGGGGAATCAAAAGAACTATGTCTCTTAGATGTAGCTGAGTGGCCCAAGGGGTAGAGCACTAGGTGTAGAGTCAAGAAGACCTGAGTTCAAATCCAGCCACAGGTACTTACTAGGTATGTGACCCTGGGTAAATCACTTAACCTCTGTCTGCTTCAGTCTCCTCAATTGTAAAAGAAGGATAATAAGAGCACCTACTTTCCAGAACTGTTGGAAGGATCAAAAGAAATATTGTTGTAAAACGTAGTAGGTCCTTAATAAATTCTTGTTCCCTTTCCTATTGCCTCTCACCAACTGGTAGTATTCAGACATCTGCATTGGAGTAGTGCTTCCCCCTCTCAGCTCTAATCTCATTTCATTACACATGTATAAATCACAATTCTTTGAGTCCATGTCATTTTCCTATTAATAATAATAGCCAACGTTTATATAGCACTTACTATGTGCCAGCTAAGTGCTTTATGGTAATTATTTCATTTGGTCCTCACAAGGGAGATAAGTATTATTATGATCTCCATTTTACAGTTGAAGAAACTGAGGCAAACAGAATGACTTACCCAGTGTCACATGGCTAGTAAGTGTTTGAGGCTGGATTTGAACTCAGGTCTTCCTGGCTCCAGACCAAATGCTCTATCGGCTGTGCACCACTGACCTGCCCCAAAAGAAACAATATTGGGCTACTAATACTTAAAGCAGCTATGGGTGCCACTCGACTACTTTCCACTGTATGGTTCTCTCTCCTCTCCTGGTTCTTCTTTTTTTTCTTCTTCCTGTTCCTGTTCCTTTTTCTCATTCTTAACTTTTTTGCTTCCCCAAATGCCCGTACTATCTGCCTACTAGTGACATCTAGTGGCATAGATTTTGCTTAACCTGAGCCATGGGATAGAGTAGACCAAAATCTGAATAACTTGGAGACCAAATACTGCCTTACCTTTCCTATTTCTCACACTCAGAGGTGGGATGTTAGGACGTCACCAGAAATGCCTAAATAGAAAGTGCCCAGATTTGGTTATCTATATGCGAGTTGAAGAGGCGGTTGTAGGACTGATCACAATTTAGAGACTGAAGTGGTCATCAGGCCAGCTCCTTCATTTTATAAATGAAGACTGAGGCACCAGAGAAATTAAGTTACATGGCTAATGCTATGCCACTAAGAAGTAACAAAGCTGGGATTTGAACCGAGGTCCCTCACTACATGGACAGCTAGGTGGTGCCATAGCGCACAGAGTGTAGTTGGGAAGACTAAACACCTGGGTAAGTCACTTAACCCGGTTTGCTTCAGTTTCTTCGTCTGTAAAATGAGCTGAAGAAGAAAATGGCAAACGATTCCAGTTTCTTTGCCAAAAAAACCCCAAATGGGTTTATGAAGAGTCTGGTATGACTGAAAATGATTGAACTACCACATACCACTTCCGACTACAAATACCCTAAGTCCCAGTGGTTTTCAGTAAGGAGGATTAAATTTTTTTTTTTGGTAACCAAAGACCCACTGGATCCAGAAGGACTCTTGCCCTCTCTCACTGAGGCCCTGGTTCTGGGATCATGTGAGGTCTGGTTCAAGTCTTCAGAGTGGCCTAACCTGTAAAGAGAAGAGTCAAGTTCTTTCTCATTGTCTCTGGCTCTTTTTGCCACCTCTTCCCCCAAACTACCTTGAAAAGCCCCTGAGGAGGGAACCACTTAAAAGTTAAGTTTGACTGATATCTAGAATCTCCTCAAAAAGGGAACCAAAAAGTACTATAGATCTGGTATAGGACAGCTATTTATTTCCTCCACATGAAAGAAATGTTTGCAATGCAAAAGATTCAAAAGTGTGCATTGCATTGACAAAGACTTAAACATGAAACAGTAACCTATAAATCCTATTATACTTTCCTGGAAGGTTGATACTTAAAATATTAAAACTTGAAACATTGTATGGGAATACCAAGAAACCACTTTTTCTTCACTTGGTTCTGCACTATATGATATTAATAATGGAAAAACCAACGATAATAACTAATATTTTTATGTAGTGCCTACTATGTGCCAGGCATTATGCTAAGCTCTTTAAACACATTATACCATTTTATTCTCACAACAACCCTGGGAGAGAAGTGCTAGTGTTACCCCATTTTACAGTTGAGGAAACTGAAGTTAAACAGAGGTCAAGTGGCTTGCTCAAGGTCACACAGATAGAAAGTATGCGAGGCTGTATTTGAAAAACAAAAACAAAAACAAACAACTTTCTCATTAGTACATGTCTTCTGGAAAGCCAAGTCAGGCGCTGGGCTCATTGTTCTGTCAGTGGTCATCTTCACGACCCAGAAAACTATTTATATTGCCAATCATCATTGACTGAGGCATCCAGGAATTCTGAACTCCTGGGTAACTACTTCTGGAAAGTCCTTCTCTCATATTCAGTCACTGATGCTCAGAGAAAGAACAACAAAGCAGAAGAGGCAGCCCAGGCCTGGGCTTAGCTAAAGGAGCATATGTTCCAGTCACTCTAAGGGGAGGAGAGCCCCCACTCCACCCCCTAGACGTCCAAGGGACAGCTGTCTGAAGCCACAGCTCAGGAGAGAGGAAAAAGAGAGTCAAGGTGGAAATTGTCTCTCCCTTTAAAATTCCACCAATAGAATGGTTCTTCCCAGTTTGGTGGTCAATCATCTGTAACACCCTTTCCTTCCCTTCTATTATGGGTACTAAGGGATTACTGCATTATCTCTAACTTTCATTGTGGAGAACTGTGCGTCCCCAGCAGTGGCTGGGGGCTCAGTGCATGCTCCATAGGAGGTCTCCCCCACAAGCCCATCCATACAGTCTCCACCCCTGTTCCCTCTCTCCTAGTCTACATTAACAATCACCGTTCTCTTGTGCCAGCCTGGGAATATTAACTAGTGGTCTAAAAAGTGAGTGTGGAGTGGGAAGCGGTACGAGGACAGTGTGGACAAGCTTACCCTCAGCTGCATTTCTTCTTCACTCTACGTCATTCACTTTGAAGTGAAGTCAGATTCTCAGATCCACCATGTGTGCAAGAACCATAATTCAAAGACACTAAAAATGCACTCACATTTTAATGTGAAAGATAGTGATCTGGAAAGACCATAAAATCCGAGGTTTGACAAATCACCATTCTCCATGGTGTTTCCATTAGATTTGGGTCAGAGTAACACTCTCATTTTACTTATACATTTGGAAACTCAAGCCAAGAGAGGTGAACTGAATTGCCAGAAGTTGCCTGCTACTTAAAGTGGCAAGGCCAAGACTAGGAAATCCAGGTGATTTTATCACAGAAGAGGGAAGATGACCCCATAATCATCACCATCAGGAATAACTTGACAATGACCCCTCAGTGACCTTTTTTAAAACGCCTCCAGCATAGCCGATGAAGCACTACAAAGTTGGAAAAATCTGCAAAAATGTGATGATGAACCGTGATGCAATGGTCATGTTTTTGAGAAAGTCAGCATTGCAACTACAACCGTGTATTTTGATTTGTATCTCCATTCCCTACCCCTTCATTTATCAAAGGGAACTTGTATGTGATAAGTACTTTAATAAGTCTTTGTTGAATGAAAGAATGAATGTTATTTGCGTACTGATGTGATCAAAGCATCCTTCAGAGGACGAACTTGAGCTTGCGATGTAATTCTAGCATAAGGCCACTAGATGGAAGTATAAGCCAATGAATGTCAGTTTGGTTCACACACCACCCCCACCCACCCCCCTCCATGGGAGGAGTCTTTTCACTGTGCGGAATGTTACTTTGTTTTTGCAAGGACTCCCAGCTGTATTCCGGTTCATTTCAAGTGAGCTCAATTCAACAAACATTTATTGAGGTCTATTATGTGCAAAGCATTACCAATTACTGGAGATAGAAAGATACAAAATAGGAGTCTGCCCTTAGTGATCTCATGGCAAGACAGGAAGAGAAATTAGGATGCTCTAAGTAGGATGCTCTAAGTAGGATGTTATAAAGACTGGTCTAAACCAGTGCTTCAGGGATGGGGGGCGGGGTCCCCATGATCCTTTCTTGGGATCTGCTAGATCAAAGAAATTTTCATAATAACATTAAGATGTATACGCTCTGGCTCCATTTGCTCTATCATCCCTCCTGGTTCTAGGGGACCAGGTTTGCAGAGTGTTTCTTTTTCTGCTTCCATCAGCTCTTAATCTCTACCTGCCCCCGTCCATTTTGTCACTGACCCAATTTTAGAGGGACAATAACTAGCACTTGAAGATAATTCTTCTGGGCAGATAAAATAGAAGCAAAATTAAGGGCTGAAAAAAATTAAGGACTGAATAACTCTACCTTTTAAGATGAAGCTATGTGGTGCAGTAGACAGAATGCAGGACCTGGAGTCAGGAAGAGCTGAATTCAAATGTGACCTCAGATATGTAATAGTTGTATGACCCTGGGCAAGTCATTTAACTCCTGTCTGCCTCGTCTGTAAATGAGGACAACGTTAACATCTACCCACTGGAGTTGTGAGGATCAAATGAGATGACATTTGTAAGTCGTTTTGCAAACCTTAAAGTACTGCATAAATGCTAGCTGCTGTTATTGTAGTTGTTTCTTATTATTTTCTGCCTTATCTCTTTTCATCTTCCTAGAAGCAGTCCTCTTGCTTCTCCGATCTTTTTCCTCAATATAGCTTAAAAACCAAACAAGTGAACTCACAAACACGCCTGTATCTCTATTGTTTTGCACCTTCTCTGCCAGGCTCAGCTCACTTTGAGCTTCAGAATTCCTGACTTTCTTTTTTATCTCCATACCATGCTTTTTTCATTGAGCTTTATTTGCCCTATTTTTCTTCCATCTTTTGTGTATGTATGTCTTTTACAAATTTAAGTTGTTGATGACTTCGTGTGTCTTTAGGCAACTTCCCGTTTTCCTCTTCATCAGAGTTTGTGTTTCTTTGTTCTTTAAAATGTAATTCTTAAGTTTCTTACCCCTTCTAGGATGACTTCTATAGAATTAGAATTTTAGAATGAGATTTGAGCTAGAATGAATTTTAGAATTAAAATGGAATTTTAATTATACTTTATCGGAACTCTTCAAAATTTGCTTTCCTAAAATTTAGGGTACACTGCTAAATTATACTGATCGACCCATCCTCTATTGCAAATTCTGAGCAGTCGTTTACCCCCAACTGTAAAACCCTCTTTCCATGATTTGTTTCCATGGTTTCCATGATTTCTGCTGAAATGACCAGTTTTTCCTTGCTGCTGAGAATCAGATCACTATTTACTTTCGAAAGGACAAAATTATTATTAATACCAGTTAAGAAGTTGTTAATCTTTTTTTTTTTTTGGTGAGAACACTTCTTTAATCAATCAACCAATCAGAGCTAGGAATGAGCAAAGCTTGGATACCGCCTTGAAGTGATCAAAGACATTTCAGCCAGTTGTGACAGGTAGTGTACTCTGATTGGGTGAAGGACTCAGTAATACCTTGTGAGGCCTGTATACAATCAAGGAGTGAGTTGAGAACAGAAGAAAATTTGAATGTCTAGGAATGGAGAGAGAGACGCTCTTAGAAGAAATTGCTTTAGGGTTGGAGAGATGAGGTAGGAGGTAGGAGGGGAGTGCCTTGACCTCTGTCTTGGCCTCTCCCCTCACCTTGGCCATAGAGAGATCTTATAAGCTTTCCTTTCCATCAGCATCCTAGCAAAATTCCCAGGATAGCAGTGGCTAATGGTTGATGTCTGTATCAGGAGCTGAAGACAGACTGGATGTGCTGATGAAAGAGGACATTGTCCTGCTAACAAGATAAAGAGTGGTGGCAGTGGGTAGTTCCTTGGGGTTTCCAAAGCAACAGTGGGGCTGACAATGATGATGTATAGGCCTTTGAATGGCCTTTCATATTCATGGGGCAAAGTAACTGGTGAATTAGAAATGAAGCTCAACCTAAAAATGCCAAGGGTCAGTTAGTTTTAATCTTAAATGGTAAACTTTTATACATCCCTGTCTGCAAGAGTCATCCTAGATAGATAGCTCATTTATTCTTATAGCTTTTGAGAATAGACTCAGAGTTTCCCACTTGCACTCATACTTTGTTTTGGTTCCACAACTCCCCATCCAAATTCTTTCATCCCTAATCTCTTTGTCTTGTTTTTGATGGATGGTTATTATTAACAGAAATTTCTAGATCTCATATTCCTCATCTGAAAAATGAGAGGCTGGGTTTCCGGTCCTCCAAGGTCCCTCTCAGCTTTCATGACCTTTGAGTCCTTGAGTCTATGAGATGATGGAAAATTGTGATTAGGAATACAGGATGTTTGTCATCTGTCTTCCTTCTCTGACATTATGGTAACCAAAACTAGAGGGTGAATAATCATAAAAGACAGATGTTTTGATAGTTCCTTCTGCACCCAAATACATGAGGACTTCCTCTTTGTCACTTCATTAGTTGCCTTTACTACCTGAGATGAATTTAACCAAATATATGGATACACCTCTTCACCAGGGTAGCCACTAAGCAATAAATTCTTTGGCAATGAAACTTGTTAACAGCAGAGCCAAGATGATTGGTCATAATGAGAAGCCTAAATTCTCTTTCACAAATAAAAAATTTATTTCTATGCAGAGACAAAAAGAATTATTTCAGGATTCATATGTGCATGCTGAGGAAGATTTGCGTCATAAGCAAATGATAACTCAAAGACTAAAGTTCAACCTTTTAAATTATTCATAGATGACCTGGATGTTCTCCGTTCTCTCTACTTACCTCCAACTCACAGAATCCCCTACTTCCTTCAAGACCCAGTTCAAGTACCACCTTCTATAAGGAATCTTTCCTGATCCCCCTAACTGTTCTTGCATTTATTTTATATTTATTGTCTATGATCTCAGGGGGCAGCTAGGTGGTGCAATGGTTAGAGTGCCAGACCTGGAGTCAGGAAGATTCATCTTTCTGAATTCAAATCTGACCTCGGATACTTGCTAGCTGTTTGATACTTCAAAAGTCACTTAACCCTGTTTGCCTTAGTTTCCTCATCTGTAAAATGAGCTGGAGAAGGAATGGGCAAACCACTCCAGTGTCTTTGCCAAGAAAACCCCAAATATTCAGGACGAGTTCAGGAAGAGTCAGACAGGATTGAACATGTGATCCCAGAAGGCAGTGTATGCACACATTATCTCCCTTGCTAGAACATAAGATTCTTGACAATAGGAATTGTTTCATTTTTTGACTTTGTATCTCTAGAACTCACAGGTACTTAATAAGTGCTTGTGGATTGGTTGATGACAGTGGACTATGTGGGACAAACTGAATCATTATACAATAAGTTACAATTATAATGTGCTTTAAGGATTATAAGGCACTTTTCTCAATAGGCAGAGCAAATATTTTTACTTCTGACTTTACAGATTAAATAGTCTCAGAGAGGCTGTGATTTGCCTTTGGTCACACATATGAGGTAGGATTTGAATCCAGATTTTTTGACTTTACATTCAGTACTATTTTCACTTTGCCGGGCTGCTTTTCTACAAATGAGTGTAACCAGAGGCTCAAGTATATTTGCATGAAACTAACCTTATTGGTGGCTCTTGGTAACCATGCTTGGGTGAGGAGCAGAGTTGGTGAGAGTCTGGAAGAAGGGAAAGCTCGATCTTCTTGTCTCTAGCTTTTAGAGAGAAAACACAAGGTTCCAGATTCTCTTAAGGGACTCGTCCCTGAAAGGAGAGAAAGACTAAACTCAGAAGGCAAATTGAAAGAGCTGACGAGCTTTCTAAGTTTTGCTTTGTTCTGCGGGAGTTCTGTGGATGTTGGAGTCCAGAAGAGACCAGAGAGTCAGAAGCAGATGGAAGACCAAGGTCCTTTAAAAAAAGTGGAAGACCCGCGAGGAACTCACAGTTTGGAGAAGGGGCTCGAATGGCAGGACGTTCAGGTGTGAGGAGGCCAAAAGGGCTAAGTGAAGTTTCAGGGCGAGAAGGCAGCTGAGGCAGGGGGGTGATTATTGACTGAGAGCATACTGCTAACTTTTCGGAATCTCAGTTTCTTCATCGATAAGATGGAGATAATAACACTGTCCTATTATCTTACAGGGTTGCTGTGCTTTGTATGAATTACTATATTCTTCTCCCAGCATTCAAATGTGGGACAAGCTCTATGTATCAGTGTTCTGATTGATGAACACTGCCAGGGTCAGCTGTCATGCGACCTAAATTGTGACTTTGTGTATGATTTCGTTTTTCTTGGGGGACATAGTGGGGACTTGTCTTCCATTTCTTCATTCTCCTCCTTATACCCATTTTTTCTTTCAGGTAGCCAACGTCTTTGGGTCTTCTTCCTTCCTCCATGCTATGAGAGGAAGACCTAATCTAAGGCTTTAATACTAGGGTGTGAATCTAAGTTCCAGTGTCAGCCTTGTGGAGAGGGGATTTTTTTCAGTCCTTGCAGTCATGTCCCACAATTCGTGACCCCATTTGGGTTTTTTTTGGCAAAGATAATGGGAGTGTTTTGCTACGTCCTTTTCCGGCTCATTTTCCAGATGAGCAAATTGAGGCAAACAGGGTTACTTGCCTAGGGTCACACAGCTAGTAAGAGTCTGAGGCCAGACTTGAACTCAGAAAGACAAGTTTTCCCGACTCCAGTCCTGGCTCTCTATACATTGCTCCTCCTAGAGGGGATATTTGCATTTGTGGATTGGAAAGGTCTGTCCCTTGATGTAGGAATTTATAGCTTCAACACAACAAGCAGGTGTGTGTGTGTGTGTGTGTGTGTGTGATAATCTTGGAGGCAGAACATCCTCACCCCTGAAATCACAACGTGTCCCACTTCAAAGGCTACAATTTATCCCTATACAATTAATTTGTGTTCCTAATTCTTTGACAGTGGGGTATCAGTGGAGTAAAGAGGTTCACAGTGGCTTCTAGAGAGTTGTGTGATTCTGTTGTAGTTACACTTGGTGGCAGTAAAGCATCACAGAGAAAGCCTGTTCCCAGGTTCTGGTGACCCCGGCTCTTCTCATTGGCCAGTCTGCAGGTGGATGCTGTTTGGAACGGGGGTGGGGGAAGCCTGGGGAGGACGGCTAAATGGATGGCTTAGTGCAAAACTCTCATACCTCCCAGAAGAAACAACAACAAATGCCCCACAGATCCCTGACCTGAGTTCAAATACTGGCTCTGTTCTAATCTGTGACCTGGGGCAAGTCACCACTTCTATGGGCTTAATTTCTTTCTGCATAAAATGGAACCTCAGGAGTCTTGTCCAACTCTATATTCCATAATGTTATGACGGGCAAGGCAGGAGTGTCTCCATTTGAAATTATAGTTTTAAAGCTGGAAGGAATCTTAAAAGTTACACTACCCAATTCTCTCGTTTTCTAGATAAGGAAACTGAAACATAAAGGTTAAATGAATTATCCAAGGTCTTATGGGTAAGAAGAAGCAGAGCTAGGGTAGGAACTGATAGCTTTTTACTCCAGTTATGTAAATTCTCTTGTTCCAAACTGACTCATTGGTAAATTAGGGTGGATTGTTTTTTTTAGGAGGCAAACAAAATGAAGTGACTTGATTAGGGACACACAGCTAGTAAGCATCTGAGGCTAGATTAGAACTGAGGTGCATCTTGACTTTAGGGCAGGTGCTCTCTCCACTGCACTACCTCCCTTCCCTTGCATGGACAACATAAAGGAAGATAAATTCCCCTGCCACTTGATTTGTAACTTGCCACAGGAACTATGGCTGATTAGTGAGTCCTTCAGCCTGGAGAAATCCCCAGCAGGGGAACACTAATGGAAAGTATTCTCTTGGTGACCTGTAAGTTCTTTGAGTTCTATTCAAATGAAGGGCAGGACCCAGTTTCACTATGAGGAGAGCTGAAAGGCCCCATCTGCAGGAAATACCTCTCTCCTGCTCATGGCAGTGCCTAAAATTCCATTCCCATCATTATGGTCCAATATTTGGGATGTGTCTTTGTCTACCCAGAGGATGCTACTCTGTGAAAGGCAAGTGATCTTATCTGAGAGGGAGGCACCCACAACATTAATCACTGTTAATAGACATAAATTTAGATCCATCCAAAAGTGGAGTAAGCTTTTTTGAGCCCAGTAAAAGGTAATTTTCCATTGCTATAGATGTCTTCTCATGAAACTGAAGAGCCAATCATTGAGGATATTGCAGAAGGGACCCGAATACAGGTACAGGTCAGACTATGTGACTTCTGAAAATAAAATCAGATCAGATGATTTTGTGACCTGTCAGTTTGCTATTTATCAACTAACAGAGAGCAACACTCCAGGGTGAATGGGATATTGCCGTTGTTACCACCACTACCACCACCATTATCATTTTTATATTTGTAGAATGCTTTAAGGCATGAAAAGTGATTTACATATATTCTGATATTTGATTTTTATAAAAACCCATTTTATCAATATGGAAACTGAGGCTAAGATGTTAAGTGACTTTCCAAGGGTCACACATCTAATATCTGTTTAAGGTTAGATTTGTACTCAGGCTTTCCTGACTCCAGGTTTTACAGTTTGTCCCCTGTACCAACTTACTTCTATGTGGAATAAGCTACATTTAAACGTCAAAGAAATTTACTTATTCTTGTTCTGGTTGGGGGTACGCGAGTGGAAGGGAAGGGATGACTCAGTAGATACCTTTGTAGAATAGGGACCAGCAAGAGGTAATGAGGTTCTTGGATGGATAAAGCAAATGTAATGAAGACAGAAAAACTAGGACTTTGCCATAGGATGCTAATATTGGGTGGGAGTGGGGGTGGGGTGGGGAGCAGGGAAAGGAATGCTTTGCTAGTCCTGCAACCAAGGGTACACTAGTAAATATTTACCAACTGGCTCTCCAATAAATGTATAACAAGATTCACTTTTAAGTTTAATCTTCATTAACCTATTCTCCATGACTATCTTAAGCCTAGACAATCAACAAAACAATAAATCATGCCCTGATTTATAGCATTTGCTTATTTCTGAAGTGTAAATTCTCCCAATAGAAATTTAACAATTGCCCTCACCACCTCCTGGGAGTTGGCTGTAGTCACCCATCATCTTTGGACCTTAAAGTTCTCTGCCAGCTTGGGCTCTGCAGGCACAATTACCTCTCATCTCACTCTGGGCCCCCATCCCCTGGGTCCTATATCCATGATGCCCCTTTCCCTGAGCCTGCGTTTTGCCACCTTCACATGCCTTGCTTCTATCCAAGGTTGGAAGTCTGAGATTATTGCTACGTATGTAGTCAGCAGCCTGCATTCTCTGCCCCACCCCAATCCTCCCAGTTTGTACTGGTGAGGGCTGCCCTCTGAAATAAACACCTCCCCCATCCTCTACCTAAATTTGCTGCTAGTTTAAGAATTCCCACTAAGAGTCCTTGGAGGGGAGAGGGGGGAGAAACAACAAAACAAGAGTGAGAAATGCTAAAAAGAGAGATCTGAAACCACCATGGACAAAACTCATCTGCTTAATAACTTTCCCTGGGGATGGCCCTGATCAGATGTGATGGTAGGCCCAAAAGGTGAATGCAGTATGTGTTTTCTTGTGAATTCTGATACTGTTCCATCACCATCATCTGCAGCTGCCCCTATCCTCATCTTCTGCTCCCTCAATAGTTGAGGATTGGTTCAGCCTCACTGCCTTCTCCGTTCCTGTTAAGCAGCTGATAACCCTTGATGTGGTTTTTGTGGTTATACAGTGCTTGGCCCAGCTCCTGTGGACATGGTATATTTTTGGTTTTTGACAAGATGTCTCTCTCACACACACTTTCCTCTTGGGTGTATAAGGATCCTTGTTCTAGGACTACATGTCTAGAAATGAGAAATGCCAGACAGTGTTGGCCTGTTTTCCTGTGAGGCATATTGCTGGGTTTTATCGGCGGTATCATCAAACTTCATTCAGCTGTTTTGCCTTAATATGAAGAAATAGTGATTAGCACCTTGGCCAAACTTCATCTGGGTTCAGTTCAGAGACTTGCAGAAAGCATCTCATGCCTGAACAAAAATCCCCTCTACAACATACCAAACTGTAGCTGAGATTAGGCTTGGGGCAAATTCAGATAGTCTGAGGTTACCTTTCATCTATTCCGTAGTACGTATTTTGCATATAGCTATTTATTGTTCTGGTTACCTTCTTCCTTAGAATATAAGCTCCTTGAGGGCAGGAACTACTTTTTCTTTTTCTTTGAATATTTAGTGCATAGTATAGTGCTTGAGGCAGCTAGGTGGTATGGTGGATAGAGCACTGGATCTGGAGTCAGGAAGACTTGAGCTAAAATATAATCTCAGACACTTACTACCTGGGAAGTCACTTAACCTCTGTTTGCCTTAGTCAACTGGAGAAGGAAATGGCAAACCACTGTAGTATCTTTGCCAAGAAAACCTCATGGTCAGTATTGGCATCCTGTGATCCACAGGGTCATGAAGAGTGAGACCTCATCTTCTTGATGATGCGTTACTTTAGTCCCGGTGCCAGATCACCACATCTTAAGGTAGCCCAGCCAAGCTTTTTATTTTAGTCCCAGCACATTTTCTCATCTGTTCCACCTCCCCACGAGTTGCCTTAGTCTCCAAGCCCCACATGCAGATACCTTCCATCCCCCTCGCCCATGCTTTCCATTTCTCCTTCATGGTTTGTTTTATTCTCTTCAAATACATGCACCTTTAGAATAGGGACCCCTTGCCTGCCTTTTTAAAAAATGCTCGGTGCTTAAAACAATACCTGATACATAGTAAATGCTTAATAAATGTTCTATCTATCTGTCTGTCTATCTGTTTAGTCTATCTCATTTCTACTTATTCAGGTGATTTTTAAAATCCAAATGTAGCACTCTACGTTTATCTCTCTGAAATTTCATCTTTCTCCTCTTTGGGCTCCTTTTTGGTTGAGTTCTAATAAAAATCTATCAGAACTTCGCTATCATAATGGTTTCTGAGTGTCGTGCTACAGGATGGCCTTATCGGCAAGGCCACTTTATGAAAAGAGAACCTGAAGTAACTTTCCTTGAACTGAGTTCACAAAAGAGGAAGTGGTTCTTTCCACGAATTCTATTCTATTAATTGCTCAACAAGCACAAATTATTTACTATGTGATTAATATACACTGAGTGTGCTATTTCCCATCTTCTCATTATTATTAGGGCAGGGCACCTGGAACAACTGAGGTCTATGGATGCTTACAGAGCCAAAGACAGGCTAGACACAGATTGGGAGTTCTATAAAGTATCCTGCAGAAAACTATACCATGCCTAAGGGACATATCTTGAAGACTCTAGCAAACAAGCTTCTATGAGGTATAAAAAGCCCTGCATTTAATTTTTCAGTCACCCTGGTAAGAAATAGCATAGCCTAGATGGGAATCTGACTCCTAAACCAGTGCATACCCTGTGTATCTCCTGCTTGTTTTCTACCTTCCAGAGGGAAGAGAAGAGGACAGCACTTTACCATTCTAAACAGCCAGCTCCTGACAGGTCTCCATGAGTCTCTTGCTTGGTCACTAGGCTCCCTTAGAAGAATAGAACAATTCTAGGCTCTGGCAACTATGGTGAAGAGAAAGGGTGCCATTTTAGCACTTATCTTGCCTGCTTTCCAGTCTCCTGTTGTCCTGATCTATATCTCCTCACTGAACCCAGATGGCTTGGGAGGAGAAAGTGGGAAGAGGAAAAGCTCCCTTCCAACACACCAGCTCCTTCTTTCATGTTCCTCCTTATCTCACATCACCCAGATGCCTTCTTCACCACTGTGTCATATAATGAGGTGACCCTTCGCATCATCAAGATGAAACCACTCTGCATGCAATAAGGATCCCATTGCATCCTGTTTTCTCCAGCGGATTGCTCCCTCTAGTATTCCCACTCTCACTAATCTTTAATCTCTTCCTGTAACCTGGTTACTTCCCTACTACCTCGATGTTTATATCTACCCCCATCCTCAAAAAACTCTGTCTTGATCCATTCATCTCCATGAGCTATTGTCCCACATTTTACAAACACCATATTGGGAGAAAAAGGAGATCAAAGAAGGTGTAAGACCTTTGCTTGGAGCTGTTTAATTTTGACATTGCTTCTGTTTTCCCTGCTAAGGAGAATGATATTTACATCAGAAATAACAACAACAATTGCTAAGAGGGAGTTGATAAGACAAGAGAACGAAAGAACACCTAGCTGCTCTTAATGAATATAAGTTGCCCAATAACTTCTTGATTTGAGTGAGTAATAATTTCATCTTGATTTGAGTAACAATTTCATCTTTCAAATGATGGGGACGAAATGCATACTCATGTATTAAAAATGGTCACTTTCAGTGACATTTGGAGGATCCTTGAAAATGAGAAAGATACCACAAAATTGGAGAAGGGCAAATGCCTTGAATTTTGAAGAAAGAAGACAACTGAGCCTGCAAACAATAGGTCAGTGAACTTGACCATAATTCCTGGGAAATCTCTAGTATGGGGTATGCAAATAAATGGTTGGCAAAAATCTAAAAAGGGAAGATGAGCCAGAGTGGCTTAATCAAGAACAGATCATGGCATATTTGCTTTAGATTTTTGTTTTTCTTTTTTTTTTATTTCTAGTGTGTGCATACATTCATGTAAGTGTGTGAGAGAGAGAGAGAGAGAGAGAGAGAGAGAGAGAGAGAGAGAGAGAGTTGCAAGAGAAGGAGTTACAGATAAGGTAGCCAAAAAGAAAAGTCATTGGAACATATTTTCTTTTAGAAAATGCACAGAAGAGAACAGAAAGAAGGCCAGAAACAATCAAGAACATGAAGGACGACTTTGAAAGTCACATACTGAATATCTTAAATATTTAAAAAGAATAGCAACCTATGCACAATTTTATGTATGTACATGTTTCTTTTTCTTTTCTATTATATAGAGGAAATGCTCATTTTATCAGGTATTTTAAGTTCAAAATAAAAATCCAGAATGTAAAAAAATATAAAAACAAAAAAGAGCAGGTCTAACCTCATTTTTCTCTCCTCTCCTCTCCTCTCCTCTCCTCTCCTCTCCTGTTCTCTTCTTCTTTCTCTTCCTCTCCTCTTCCTCTTCCTCTCCTCTTGTCTTGTTTCATCTCCTCTCCTCTCCTCTTCCTTTCCCTTTCCTCTCCTTTCCTCTCTTCTTCCTCTCTTCTTCCTTTCCATTTCCTCTCCTCTCCTTTCCTCTCCTCTCCTGTCCTCTTCCTCTTCCTTTCCATTTCCTCTCCTTTCCTCTTCTCTCCTCTCCTCTCCTCTCCTCTCCTTTCCTTCTCTTTTCTTCTCTTCCCTTTTCTTTTCTTTTCTTTACATGGTTGTTAAACCAGTGGATGAAGAGAGTGTTATGAAACAGGTCATTTTGATTTTAGCACAGCTCTTGATCAAGTACTGCATATTATTCTTTTAGAGAAGTTGGGAAGACTATGAATTAGATGAGAATCTAAGTGGATTCAGGCCTAGTTGGATACTGGACTCCAAGGCTATTTGTTAATGTTTAATGTCAATGTGGCAGAAGGTCTCCAATGGAGTGCCCCAGGGATTTGTGCTTAGCCCCGTGCTGTTTAATCTTTTTGTTTTCCAATTGGACAAGAAGATGTCATCAAGTAGAGAGGGATAGTAAACACATTGATTAACTCAATCAAGATCCAAAAGGTTCTTGATAGGGAACAATTCTGGGATGAATCTAAGAAGATGAAATTCAATAAATAAATTCTTATACTTGGGTATAGAAAACTGACTTTGTAAGTACAATATGGGGGAGGCCTGTTTCAGTAGCTATTGTTATGGAAAAAACAACTTAAGGGGGTTTTAGTCAGCCAGTCAATGAACATTTATTACACACTGTGTACCAGGCATTATACTATGCTCTAGAGATATAAAAGGAGGCGAAAGACAGGGGTTCTTCCGACTTCCAGGGGTTCACATTCTAATGGGGAAGACAACAAGCAAAAAATAATGTACAAACAACCTATATAAAGGATAAATAGGAAATAATTAACAGAGGGAAGTTCCTGGAATTAAGAAGTGTTGGGAAAGAAGATGGGATTGTAGAAGATGGGATTTTATCAAGGGAAACCAGGAGGCAAAGATGAGGGTAGAGCACATTCCAGGCATGGGGCACAGCCAAAGAAAATTCCTGGAGCTGAGACATGAAATGTCTTGTTTGTGGAAAAGCTTGGAGTGGAATTAGAGTCAGAAATATTATGCAACAGCCAAAAAATCCTCAACCAAATCCCTAACACAATCATAAGCTTCATTAGAGGGGGAATAGATTTTAGGAATCGGTAGGTGATAGTCTCACTGTACTTTGCCCTTCTCAGACCTAGTCTGAAGTATTCTGGGTGCCATGGTTTAAGAAGAAAACTGATAAACTGGGCAGCATCCACTGGAGGGCAACTGGGATAGATGAGGGGCTTGAGGTCATGTCATATGGGGATGAGATGAAAGAACTGGAGATGTTTAGCCTGAAGAAAAGAAGACCAAGGGGGCAGTGAGAACTATGTTCATATATGTGAATGGCTGTCATGTGAAAAAGGTAAAGTGAGACATTCTCTTTGGCTGCAGAGGGCAGAATGGGGAGAATTTGCAAATTGGTCAATGTAGGCTAGATGTATGGAAAAAACAAACAAGCCAACTTCCTAACAATTAGAGCTGTCCAAAATAGAATGGACTGCCTCACAAGGGAGTGGGTTTCTCTCCATCTCTCCCACCGCCATCCCACCTTTGGAAGTCTTCAAGTTAGATGACCCTTTGCTAGGTAGGTTATAATGAGGAATCCTTTCATATATAAGTTGGACTAGACGGGTACTAAGGTTCCTTCCAGTTCTCCAATATCTTCCATGTAGCACTTTTGGTAGGGGGCAGGGCAACTCTATAGGCCTGTGATTCCCTACTGTAAGGAAATCCTGGTGTGAGAATTCTCTTTACTGATATAGATACGCACCTTGTCTGTACCTAATAGTCTTTGTAAGTTGTCTCTGAAACTGCAATGTTAAATGATTTTCCCATTGTCACATAGCTAGCATGTGATAATCAATTAATCAGAGAGAGGAGTTGGACCTAGGTCTTCATGGGTCTAAGGCTTGCCTGATATATAGATACCATACCAGGTTCCTCTCCTTATCCCTTTCAAGTAAAAGAGCTGACAGGTTCCCAAAGTGCTCAATATACATTACCTCCTTTGAGATACACAACAACCTTCTCAGGAAGTTGCTGAAGGTTTTATCTTCGCTTGGGGACCAGGGGGTCAATCTCAGACAGGTTAAGTGACTTGTCCATAGCCATACATCAAGTAAGTGCTGGAGGCAAGTCTCCATACTAGGCTGATCCAGACTGTATTTTAACATGCAGCTTCTCTTTCAAAACATTGCTCAAAACAATTGAGCTTATCCATGGTTATATGAGTGAAGAAAATATTTATTAAGTACTTGCTATGCACAAAGCACTATGGTAACAGGTGGCTTCTCTCTGAAAACATTAGCCTCTATGATCTCCCTTAGAAAACCCCAGTGAAGTAGGGTGGGAAACTGGAGCACAGAGAAGGTAAAATGATTTGGTCAAGCAGACAAGCTGGGATTAGAACTCAGGTCTTCTGCCTCATAGCTCAGTTCTCTTTTTTATTACACTGTGTGAAATTGTATTCCAATGAACTTTTCCATGGCTATATGAATGAAGAAAATATTTATTAAGTGTTTGCTATGCACAAAGCACTGTGCTAAGTACAAAAAGAAAAGTAAGACAGTCTCTGCTCTTGAGGAGTTCACATTCAAATGGGCTATAAGTGAGATGGAAAGATCCCATGGTCCCTAGGGTACAGTGGCAGAGAAGATGTCTCTTCTCTCATATCATTTCCATTGATATAGGCGATAAGAGACAAGCATGATGTAGTGTAGAAAGCCCCAGATTTATAGAGGATCTGGGTTTGAATATCTGCTTGGCTTTTTCCTACCTGTGTGATTTGGGCAAGTTAACTCAATACTCAATTTCCTTATCTGTAAAATCATAGGGTTGCACTACATGATCTCTAAGGTCCCATCCAGATTTACAGCCTGTGAACTTTAGAAAGAAAGAAAAACTTAATGGTAGCCCTTTGGAAATAATTGCCAGGGAGGTAATCTTCAATAGCTGTCCATGAAAAACTGTACATTTCCCAAGAAATAACCTTCAGAAATGCCTTGTCAGAATAAATCCCTTGCTTAGCCCTGGTGAAAAGCTTGGGTGGAGAAATAGAAAATTAGATGGAAACCCAATTCCTGTTCTTCATGATGGCCTTTAAAGATGTAACCATGAAACTCACATGACTGTGAGTTCTCACCAGCATATTTCCTGCTCTTGCCTGGCGTGGTGAAGATTCTAGTGGGAGGTCTTTGGCACCAGCACCTTGTCAGACTGTTTAGCCTTTTTTCCCATTCTCTGGTGGGCTTAACAAGTAAAAACTGAAGTCACCAGTCAAACCACAACAGCGACCTTCGCCCCAGCCACACATGTTATTCATTGCCACCCCCCTCCCACACATAGCCCCCTTTTGTTGCTGGAAGTGCTAATTATGTTCAGCTTTAAAGAGGCTTGAACTTCTTGGCATTCTGTTAGACATGGTGGGGGTTTCTGGGATTTCCATCCTAAAAATGAATCGGTGGAATACGTAATCAAGTATAGTGCTGTCAACAGTAGAACCTGTGACCTATGTTATACTCCGCAGATAGACAAAGACCTTCAGAAGAACATGGTGACGTCACCAATGAAGTGAAACTTTAAACGGCTGAAAAGAAATGAATGACACTGATTAAGTTAATAATATTTGTTAATTTATCTATTAAGTTAATTGATAAAGTTAATCAATTAACTGATGTGGGATGGCACTTTGAAGAAAAAAGTTAAATGTCAATGTAGTAGAAAAGGTACTGGTCTGTGAGTCAGGATATCTGAGTTCTGTCTGGTCCCAGATCTGCCATTATCTACCTGTGGGACCTGTGGCAAAGTCACAGAACTTCTCTAGGCAGAGTTTCAATATCTGCAAAATGAAGAAGTTAGTCTAGATGGTCTTGAAGGTACCTTCCAGTTCTATTCTATGATTTTGTGTTTCCACATCAAGAAAGCATGCTAATAACAGATACTTAGTTTAATCATAATAACAGTAGTTCCTGTGGCCAGTGCTAATCAAATCCAGATTCTTAACCATTTCTATGTCTCCACCAGCTGTCAGTGAAATGGAACACTGGATTTGGAGTCCAAAGACCTGGATTCAAATTGTCTCTGTCACTGGATACTTGCGTGATCTTGGGCAAATCACTTAACTACTCTGGCCCTCATTTTCCTCAACTGTAAATTGAAAGGATGAGCTAAGATGCCTTTAAAGTCTATGATCTTGTGTAATGACTTTTTATTATCATAAAGGTAGTTTTCTGTAATACAGGATTTTCAATTTAATCTTTACTTGACAATTATGCTCACTTGACTATTTATTAAGGCAAGAAAATGGACTAATACTTTTTAGAATCATTTTTGACAACCAGGATTATAATAGGAACAGATTAAGCTTGTTAATCATAAAATTGGCTAGAATACCCCCATTTCCATGTTTTCTGTTTAATTGATATTTTATTGCATTAGTTAATATATTGTTAGAGATTCTTTTACTAGGAGGGGGAAAAGCTTGGCCTTGGAAAAATAGTTTAGATGGATTTGTGGAAGAGAAGGTCATCATTTATAGGTACAAAGACATAAGAAATTTGCATAAGTACATAAACATGCCTAAGTACAATCTGTCACTTCATTGACGAATATTTTATATATCTAAAATAAGAGAATCAGAGTAGATGATCCCTGAGACTGTTTCCAATTATAGGTCCTATAATTCCAAACTGTATCTGCATTTGTATTATTCCCTTCTTTGTCTTTCTTTCTTACTTTACTGTGAAAATTATCTTCTGCTACGCTTTTGCTTCTACAATGGACCATGTTTTCCTTTTAGTTCCATGTCTTATTGTAATATTCTTCTCTCCTCAATCCCAGAAAGTCTGAATTAAAAGGAAAACTAAGTCATGAAAGGAAAAATTAATTAATTAAATAACTTAATTAATAACTATTAATATTTATACAATTTATATAATAATAAATTGGTTGGTTGGTTGTTGTCTGTTCTCGAAGAGGACCAAAATGACATCACTATGCTAGAGTCAAGTTTCAATGTGTCCAACTGTGGCTGATCAGATCAATGTGAGCTCAGAAAGCTCTACCACAGGACAGGCACAAATAGTCTGTGTGAACATTTGGGGTGGATACTCCAAATTTATGCATCCTGTGTTTCCTTTGAGCGATCTCAATTCTGCTTTGCTCATAGATCAAAGTCATAAAGGAAAAATTAGTCATGAAATCTTTATCATCCTAGTAGTCCATAGAACCTATTATATCCTTATGAAGGAGAGAGGAGGAGACATTGTTATTTTTGCTTTACAGGAGACGTTAAATGAGCTGACAATCCAGCTATGGGACTAGAACTCAGATATCCTGATCCCATGCCAGGGCTCTCTCAGCTTGCACCTTCAAAAAACTTCTTTAGCAATGAGGGTGTAAGCTGGGTTTACAATGTTGCTTCAAGGAAATCTCTCTTTTCCTCTTTTCTCCTCTGGATTTCAGTCCCCACCTTTGCTTTTGTTTTCTAGGAGATAGAGAGAGATAGAGACAGACAGACATAAAAAAAGACAGACAGACACAGAGAGACAAAGAATCAGAGGGAGATTAATGAAGAGGAGATAGAGATGGAAAAAGGATATCAAAAACATAAAAAGCACATCCTCAAATAACCTATAGACAACTTAGATTAGTATAACAAGACACAAACCCATAAAACATGTAATCTACTATATCTCAGAGTGTGGTACTTGTAATAGGCACATTGTCTAGAAATTCAGGCAAAAGATTAATGTTCTAGAGTGGCCAAGGAAGGCTTCATCAAGCAGGAGAAGATTTAATTTAGTCTTTGAAGGATAGGCAAGATATCTGGAAAGGTAAGAAAAAGGTATTTGAGACAAGGGGAACAACATAAACAGAGATACTTGGAAGAAGGTACATGTATGGCATATTGAGGAGACAGTGAGGAGACAGGAATAACGAGAGTAGAGTGCTTATGTTGAAGAGGGACTGAAGAGCTTTTAACTTCTCCTAGAGGTGGGGTCAGCCTTCTCTTCACTTTCCAATGCCACTTTCAGATCAACAAACAAGATCAAAGGAAATAATATGTGGAAAGTGCTTTGCAAAACTTAAAATGGTCTATACATGTTACCTACCATCATCAACATCATCAAACTACCTTCTTTCAGCTTCTGGTCAATGGAAGTCCATATTGTCCCTCTTCAAATCTCATTACTGCTTTTGTCCACTATCCTTTCATATTCACTTCTACTTTCCTAGGTAAATATTGTACCTGGCTTATATTCTTCTGCCTTACCCTATCCTCTCTCATCCTTCTTGATGACCCATTGGATCCTGTGTTTAATTCATACTTCTTTAGCTCTTTAAAATCTATAGACCATCATCTTCCTTCCACATGAGCCATGGGGTCTTGTGTAGTTGCATTCCTTTCCTAATATCTCAACTTGTATGGTCCTTGTTCCAATCAAAACTTCCTCATCTTCTCTCTGACCCTTTGCATCTGTGGTGCCAATTGTCTGTTGTCTGTTCCCACTGGGATTTACAATTGATATAACAATCCTTATCTTGTTTAATTCACCCTTTTCAACACGGTGAACTCCATGCCCGTGCCACACTTCGTGGTTAATGGCTTTAAAAAAATTATTGACATCTTTTATTTTATGTAAATATCCCCTATATTTCTTAATACATCATTTCCTCTCTTCTCCCCAGAAAGCCATTCCTCATAACAAAGAATTAAAAAAAAAAGAAACAGTCAATACAGAAAAACTAACCAACACATTGGAAAAAGTCTGAAATCAATCTAGCAGCAGATCAGAGCAGGAATGCAAGGAGCGCTTTGTGGGCACAAAGGCAAATTCTCTTGCTGTGCCCTGCTTGGATCTGAATTGTGGTCCTGGTTGGCAGTTCTTGGGGGAGGAGGAACGCTGCTGTGACAGAGCCTGGGGTGATGATGGAGTAGAAGTAGCTCTGAAAACAGCAGTGCTTGGACCCTAAAGCTTGGAACAAAGTACACTCTACTATACAAGCAGTCATATCCTGACAAAAAGCTCAAGGGTCAAGTAGTTGGCTGGGAACATGAACAGGCAGTGAAAACGAACTCAGACTCAAACTCAAACTCTAGATTCCTATTTTGGTGACAAAGATCAAATCATACAGCCAGAAGAAGTCAACAAAGTCAAAGAGCCTACATCAAAAGCCTCCAAGAAAGATATGAATTGGTCTGAGGCCATTGAAGAGCTCAAAAAGGATTTGGAAAAGCAAGTAAGAGAAGTAGAGGAAAAATTGGGAAGAGAAATGAGAAGGATGTGAGAAAACCATGAAAAACAAGTCAATGATTTGCTAAAGGAGATCTCAAAAAAATACTGAAGAAAATACCTTAAAAATAGACTAACTCAAATGGCAAAAGAGCTCCAAAAATCCAATGAGGAGAAGAACGCCTTGAAAGGCAGAACTACCCAAATGGAAAAGGAGGTTCAAAAGACTACTGAAGAAAATATCACCTTAAAAATTGGATTGGAGCAAGTGGAAGCTAGTGACTTTATGAGAAATCAAGATATTATAAAACAGAACCAAAGGAATGAAAAAATGGAAGACAATGTGAAATATCTCATTGGAAAAACCACTGACCTGGAGAATAGATCCAGGAGAGATAATTTAAAAATTATTGGACTACTTGAAAGCCATGATCAAAAAAAGAGCCTAGATATCATCTTTCAAGAAATTATCAAGGAAAACTGCCCTGATATTCTAGAACCAGAAGGTAAAATTGAAATTGAAAGAGTCCACTGATCGCCTCTTGAAAAAGATCCCCAAAAGAAAACTCCTAGGAATATTGTCACCAAATTCCACTGTTTCCAGGTCAAGGAGAAAATACTACAAGCAGCCAGAAAGAAACAATTTGAATATTGTGGAAACACAATCAGAATAATACAAAATCTAGCAGCTTCTATGTTAAGGGATTGAAGGGCTTGGAATATGATATTCTGGAGGTCAAAGGAGCTAAGATTAAAATCAAGAATCACCTACCCAGCAAAACTGAGTATAATGCTCCAAGGCAAAATATGGATTTCCAATAAAATAGAGGACTTTCAAGCTTTCTCAATGAAAATACCAGAGCTGAATAGAAAATTTGACTTTCAAATACAAGAATCAAGAGAAGTCCATGAAAAGGTAAACAAGAAAGAGAAGTCATAAGGGACTTACTAAAGTTGAACTGTTATGTTTACATTCCTACATGGAAAGATGATCTGTGTAATTCAGGAGACCTTTCTCAGTACAAGGGGAGTTGAAGGGAATATAGACAGAGGGCACAGGATGAGTTGAATATGAAGGGATGATATCTAAAAAAATGAAATAAATTTAAGGGATGGGAGAGGAATATATTGGGAGAGGGAGAAAGGGAGAGATAGAATGGGGTAAATTATCTCACATAAAAGTGGCAAGAAAAAGCAGCTCTGTTGGAAGGGAAGAGGGGGCAGGTGAGGGGGAATGAGTGAATCTTACTCTCATTGGATTCATCTTGAGGAGGGAATAACATACATACTCAAATGTGTATCTTACTCCACAGGAAAGTAAGGGGAAGGGGATAAAAAAGGAGGGGATGACAGAAGGGAGTGCAGATAGGGGGAGGAGGTAATCAAAAGCAAACACATTTGAAAAGGGACAGGGTCAAGGTAGAAAATTGAATAAAGGGGGACAGGATAGGATGGAAGGAAATATAGTTAGCCTTTCACAACATGAGTATTGTGGAAGTGTTTTGCATAATGACACATGTGTGATCTATGTTGAATTGCTTGCCTTTCTAGGGAAGGTGGATGGGAAGGGAAGAGGTGAGGGAATTTGGAACTCAAAGTTTTAAAAGCAGATGCTTAAAAAAATTAAAAAAAATTTTTTTTGCATGCAGCTGGGAAACAAGATATATAGGGAATGGGGCATAGAAATCTATCCTGCCCTACAAGAAAGTAAGGGGAAAGGAGATGGGAGGGGGAATGGGATGAAAGAGGGGAGGGCTGACTGAGGAACGGGGCAATCAGAATATATGCCATCTTGGAAAGGGGGGGAGGGTAGGAATGGGGAGAAAATTTGTTATTCAAAATCTTGTGGAAATCAATGTTGAAAACTAAAATATTAAATAAAATATATACAGAAAGAAAAAAATTAAAAAAATAAAAAATTCTGAAATCATATGCAGTGTTCTACATCCATGGTCCCCTACCTTTGCAAAGAAGTGAGGGAAATGCCTTCTTATTTTTTTTCTCTTTGGGACCAAATTTGGTCATTATAATTTCACAGAATTCAGTTTCAACTGTTTTGTTATTATTATTCTTTCTACTTAGATTGTTGTGATTATTGTGTCTGTTATTCTCCTGGTTCTACATATTTCAACTTCCACATGTTCAGAGAATTCTTCTCGGTATTAGTCAAAGTATTTCTTACAAAGCAGCAATATTGCATTATATTCATGTGTAACAATTTATTTAGCCACTCTCCAATTGAAGAGGGATACTTCCCAATTCTTTGCTACCACAAAAAGTGCCACTATAAATATTTTTGGCATTGATAAAAACATAATAAGCTATAGCTCTTCATTTAGGAGAGACTTTGAGAACACAGTAGAGTGACTAGTCCAGGAATCTGAAATGTTATTTCCAGCTTAGGCTACTTCTCTGTTTTAACAGTGATGACAGGCCTTACTGATCAAACAAGGCCATAGATACTCTAAAGTAGTTATGGACTTTGCATGTTCTTTGACTGCCTTTTAGTTCTATTATATTCTGCATCTGGTTTTTCTTTATGGGCTATTAATTGTGTTAATTTCATGCTCTTGGGAATGTATAAAGGTCTCTCTCTGAGTCTTCCTCTTTAGGGAGATAAATCTCGTTGGGATTCCAGCTTTGGTCTTTCTTTTTCTACAAGTATAGAATAAAGTTCTGTTTTGTTCCTGAGCTAGTTTTATCTTGTTAGGAGAATTATTAGTTTTTCCTAATAATATATTTGACATACATACTAATTTTATATATATATGTATGTATATATATATGTATATACATACATATATATATATATATATATATGTATATATATATATATACATGGGGAGGGAGAAGAAAGAGGGTGAGAGGGAAAGGGAGAAGGAGAGAAAGTGAGTGTCTTTCTTTGGTCATTGTTTTTCTTGGAGTATAAGCCTATCAGTAGTGGGATCTCTGGGTAAAAGGGTATGTACACTTTGGCCACTTTCTTAGTCTAATTCCAAATCTTTTCCCAGAATATTTGGATCAATTCACAGCTCCACTACAACCTCAACTACTTATTCTGCTTTTATTCTCTAGTCCTTTCAAATTTGTCACTTATTTCTTGTCATGTCCAGCCCTGGATCATCCCATTTCTTCTCTTGTGCCATTTATGCTTATTCCTGCCAGAGAGCTGTAATGATCTGGAATAGATCTCTCCTTGTTGTCATAGCCAAACTCCTAGAAAGAGCTATTTGTTGCCTCTAGTCTTATATTATTGCTACCTGTTTTCATTTCTAATCTTTCCTACTAGAATGTAAGCTTATTGAGGACAGGGACTATGCTTTATGTATATCATTGTATCCCTATATCAACTAGCTTTGTGTCTTTCATGTAGCAGGTACTCAAAAATTTATACTGAAGTCAAGTATGTTCATGCATACCTGTAATCCCAGCTACTGGGGAGACCGAGGCTGGCAGATCTCTTGAGTTCAGCTCTTCTAAGCTGCAGGGATATATGCCGATCTGGTGTCAATACTAAGTTTGACATCAATATGGAGCCTCCAAGAGTGGAGTTTGCTAAGTTACCTAAGAAGGGGTGAAGCAGCTGAATTAGAAGTGGTAAAGGTCAGAATTCTTGTAACAGGTACTAGAATTAGCCCCATAAATAGTCTCTTCTTGCTGTTTGTCCCTCGTTCTCAAAGAGGACCATGACATCAGGAAGGTGATACTGTGAGATGCAAATGAATTGGATTTAAGTGAGGGAGGGCTGTGCAAAGTCACCAGCCTCACTTTCATTTCTGGAACCATCTGGTTCCAGTGGCCAGATATATAGATAAGGACAACTGGAGATGCCCCAGGATGCAGTGAGGAACCTTGGGTTTTTCAAGCTAAGGTATTTAACAGGTCCCGATTTGACTGAGGCAAAACCTATTCAGTGATTAAGGCTTAAAAGGAAATGAGGCAAAGAATAGCCTCTTAAAAAATAGATCTGGGAGGGGAAGACCATCCAGGTGTCTGGTCAAAATAGAAATAATTTCTATTTACATTCTTTCTTAGTCAATTAAAGGCCAAACTGTGACCAAGTAGAGCTTGGCCTGGGAAAAGGAAGGAAGCAAGGAAGGAAGGAAGGAAGGAAAGAAGGAAGAAAAGCAGTAGCCCCCTCACTTCCAACCTGAATGAGATAAAGATACCCCCTTTCTTAATATGTGCATAGAAGTCTCTCTCTGTGTCTCTCCATCTCAGTCTCTCTCTCTCTCTCTCTCTCTCTCTCTCTCATTCTCTCCCTCGCTCCCTCTCTCTGTCTCTGTCTCTCTCTCTCTCTGTCTGTCTCTCTCTCTGTCTCTCTCTCCATCTCCATCTCCATCTCCATCTTCATCTATATCATCTACATATTATCTATAATGCACAAACATGCATGCATACATATGTTGAATGAATTAATTTTGCTATGTATATCCCTCTATGCAGATGATTAAATATGAGCTTTTTCTTTGAACCCATACAATAGGTTTCTCTTGGTAGAATTAAGTTCTTGCCTGAATTTTTTCGTCTGTGAGTTATTTTACTTGCTATCTTTAGGACGGAAATGATCGTATTCTTCGACTTTGGCCAGTTTCGATCAAGCCTGCCTGTGACTGAGGACATCTTCAATCAAGGGTGCCATCTGGTTAGATGACATCCATACAAGAGTCGGTTAAAAAAGACAGTTTGATATCCCTTTAAATTTAGATTGTTCATGTCATGAATTTCATTATTCTCTGCATTGATGTGAAAGGTCACTGGAAACCAAGAGTTTCACAAAAATGGAGCTGAAACTGAAAAAAAAATAGTTGACCTAAATCCCTTCAAACCAAGATCCTTCTTGCATTTTTTGGTCCCCATGGGGGTTTGGGGGAGGTTGGTGGCAACAATTGTTTTTATGAAACTCTTTGGTTTTGACTGTGACCTTTACCATATGCCTATTCTTAGGGTTTATAACATCTAAACGGAAGAAACCAGGGTGGGGGAGTAAAGGAAACATTATAGGGGAACCTGAAGGCTGGGCTCAGGCTTGGTGCTTGAAGGAAAAGCAAGAAAGTAAAATTATTAGATAATGCCTGTTGCTATAGTCAGAAAATGAAAAATTCTTTCATTTTTACAACTGAAAAATTTCCATTGGCTCTGGTCAAATTTGTCAACAACCCTTCCCTACTTATAGCCATGTTTGTAATTCTGTACTTCCCATGCCACTAGGTCAGGATGACATATATGCCTGACTATAGAATACACATGTGGAATTCTTCAAATCCTCTTTTTCTTTCCTAAAACAAATGTTCCCAGGAACCACCTCCTCCCCAGTCCCTAATTTAAAACATGACTTTTAGAAACATGAGGAGGAGTTTGGAAGTCAGCTAAGTTTTTGGTAAGTCTTCTCCTTTTGAAAATCACTAGATTCAATTGGATTCATTCAACAAATATTTATTAAAGGCTGACCACACACAATGAAGCACAATAACAAGGATCTAGATTAAAATTTCATTTATTTAACATCCACTTGAGCTCAGGTAAGTCACTTAACCTCCCTCCTCCGCAGTTTCTATCTATAAAATGAAGGGGTGGCCTCAGAGGACCATTCCAATTCTCGATCATTGACTTATGATGGGCACTTGGAATGTGAAGGTCAAAAATGTTCCAGTCCCAGATCTTGAAGAGCTTATATTCAGTTGGAGGTGGTGAGGTAATCATATATACCCGGAGAAATAAATCCAATGTAATGTTAAGAATGAGAGAGTATTTATAAGTGTGGGGTGGGGAAGGCATCAAGAAAGGCCTTAAGTGAGAGGCATCATGTTAGCTATGCTTTGAAGGGAGTCTAAGCAGTAGAGGTGAGGAGGGAGTACACTCCAGACAGGTACAAAGACATTGAAGTGGGGGCTAGAATGTCCTTTATGGGGGACAGCCAGTAGGCCAGTGTGGCTAGAAGGTAGACTATAGTAAGGGCAACAATATGTGATAAGATTAGAAAGCAAGGCTGGTAGGAGATATATTGTAGAAGACTGTTAAAGGGCTGATGATTTTATATTTTCTTCTAGAGACGTTAGGTAGCCACTGAAGATTGTCAAATAAGGGAATAACATGGTCACATGAAATACCTGCTTGGCAGCTATGTAGATGTGAGAGCTATTCTTTGTTATGTTGTTCATTTTTTTATATGACGTTGGGGATGTTGCTTAAATGTTCAAGTTTCTCTTCAGTGAAATAATTCCTAGTTCCTACCTACTTTCTAGAGGCATTGTGAGGACTAATTAGATTTTTTTTTAAATTAAGAAAGTACTTTGTGATATCATCATATCATCATTGACATCACCTTCACCTTGACCCATTTATTAAGTGCCTATTAGTGAAGAGCATGACTCTAGCTACCGGAGAAGCACAGATTAAATAAGACATAGCCAATCTCTGTCCTTTGGAGCTCACAGTCTGGTAGAGGGACTTCATGTATTGACGAATAAATATAATACAAATGTAAGGAAGGGGGTAGATTGAATCCATCAATACTTACTTAGACAAACACCAACATTACCAACTTCAATATCTCCCAGAGAATTTTAATGTTTTATGTATTTGTTAAGAGCAAAATGCTTGACTGGAGCATGACTTGATTGTATTCAGGTTGACTTTTCATTTGGCCTGACTTTGGTTTTGTTTCCAAACTCATTTGCCTTCACTCAGTATCTGGCCAGAGGCACAGAGTTGCCAAAGACCTTTCCAAAAAGGAAAACTGAGCAAATGGAAAAATCCTTCCCTTACCCTTTCCTTCATAATTCCGCAGCCCTGATGGTTCCATTATGCCCCTTCAGGAGGTATATAGCTCTTGGCCAAAGCTGGGGAATTCCCTGGGTCTTTCCATTAAGTATAATTTCTGAAGAAAAGCTTGTCCTTTGTACCTGGCCAAAAGACAGACTTTTAAAACTCTGGAAAGTTATACCTCAACTCTAGAGAAGAACTTTGGAGGAAAACTCTAAAATAAAGGTTAAATATGGCTCATGTCTCTTCAAAAAGAGATGAACAGGATCCCTTGTAGACAGGTTATTCAATATATACACAGTGGTGGACATATAGTATAAGCTATTTCTTTTTCCACCAAAAAATGCTTAAAACAGAAAAGGACATATATTAACATGTATTGTATAACCCATCACCTCTATTAGAGTCAACCAGGAGGTAGGAAAGACCTATGGCAAACTTGCCGAAGTGCTCAAAAAGGTATTTATGCTTAGCTCAGATCTTACTATCTTAACATCAACTCATGGTCCATATCTTCTGGCCCAATACACATGATCCACACTCACAAAGAGACATATAGGTGCAGATGCAGATCCAGATATAGCTAAATACTGAAATAGCTACAGATACAAGATATTTTTTTTTAATTTTTTTTTGCAGGGGGGAAGGCAGGGCAATTGGGGTTAAGTGACTTACCCAAGGTCACACAGCTAGTAAGTGTGTCAAGTGTCTGAGGCCGGATTTGAACTCAGGTCCTCCTGACTCCAGGCCCAGTGCTCTACTCACTGTGCCACCTAGCTGCCCCCAGATTCAAGATAGATAAAGATGTAAGTATAGACACAGATATAGATATATAGGAATATAGAGATACATAGGTATAGAGATAGAGATATCTTACCTTTCTCTTGGAAAAGAATGCTTAAAAACTTTGGGATGGCAAATGCTGTCTTGTTTGTTCACAAGTGATTAGCTGCCTAATGATAACCAATGGTAGCTATCTTTAGGATGAGGGAGGGGCGAAGGAAGAACAAAAGGAAATGTACATAATAATTTTGTTGTATATTTGAAAGGAGTAGCAAGTTGTGCATAGGAGATTCGCAGTTTCATGTGAAACCATCTTTTTTTTTTATTATATTATGTTATACAAATGCTTGTTTTGTTCCACAAATTTGAAAAAAAAAGACAAGTGACTAGCTGCCTTTTTTCTTCCTTCATCATGCAGGAGATTCAGGGGCCCCAGGTAGCCTGGTATAGCAGAAAGAATACTGAATTTGGAGTTGTAAAACCTAGATTCAAATCCCAATCCTTCCACTTCCTTTTGGTGGAACTTTGGGTAAGTCACTTTACCTCAGTTTCTCGATTTTTAAAATGAAGGGATTGCTGGAACAATGTAGGCAGATTCCCCCTGTCTTCCCCCCTCCCCCCAGAGAGGAAGATGTAGATAGAAGTGGCTAAGCAATAGTAGTAACAGCAGCTAGCATTTATATAGCACTTTAAGGTTTGTAAAACAAAGCACTTTACAAACATTATATTATTTGATCCTCAAAACAAACCTGGGAGACAGGAGCTATTATTATTCCCATCTTACAGGTGGGGAAGCTGAGGCAGACAGCAATTAGGTGATTTGCCCGATGGGGAACAGCTAGTAAGTGACTGAGGTCAGATTTGAGCTCAAGACTTTTTGACTCCAGGTCTAGTTCTCTTCCTGTTGTACCAATTCACTGCCTGTTAGAATGACTGACCAGTCCATAAGCTAGCACTAAATGAATTTTGTTAACAACTGTTTTTATCATTAGCAAGCCTATTTGTGACCCATGTATACACAATACAGACATACACATACATATATGTATAGATATACACATATATGTATACAAATATAGATATATACACATACAGATGTGAATATAGATGCATATGTACATATACATAGAGATGCATGTGAATATAGATATATACATATACATATAGATGCATGTGAATATAGATACATATACATACATATATACGTAGGCATCTATACCTATATGTCTCTATCTCTATCTGTCTGTCTGTTTGGAGTCTGCTTATCCTCAGTGAGCACATTTATAAAGGGCTCTTGCTCCTAGGAATAAAACAGGATAAATCATCACAGGCCATGGACCCCTGAGATCCAGACCACATCTGGGGCAGGGCTGACGTCTCATGAAATTTGCTCTGTCTCACCTTTTAAGAACTTTAGAACCAGATGAAGTAAAATCCAGGCTAAGGGCCAGCACTCTGGGCAAATGTGTCCTCAGCATCCTTAGTCTATTAGTTTGGCCTATGTACCATCAATAAACATACTCTAGTCAGATCCACTGAGAGAGTGGTGCCACCTCTGGTCCTTGAAATCCACATTTGGAGTGGTAGAATCTGAATAATTTATCTCCAGTTCTACAATATATGGTCTATGGATAAGAGAAAATGAGTCTGTAGTTAGGGTATAAGAGGAAGAAAGGGAAATGTATAGAGTTGGAATAAAGCTTTTTAAAATCCCCATTCCAAGGCCTAATCAGTATTCTCTAAGCATAGACTTGTTGCAGGCAGTTAATACTGTGGTTCAAGTCTCTGGTACTTTTTCACCGCTGCCTCAACTTGATATCATTTCCCGCTCTCCAGTGGGCATTTCAGGGTTGAGACATCTGAATCAAAAACTAATAGGCGAAAAGGAATTTTAGTTAATTAATTAATTTAGGTGCAGACTTGCAATTTCATTAGTGTTGATAACTCCATGGTGTGGAAGCTACTTCCACCACTACAGATCAGACACTGGCCAGTAATTTATCATCTAAGAGGGTTACTTGGGTTCCTGAGGGGTTAAATGACCTGACCCTCATCATACAGATTACATGTGTAGGAGATAGGACTTGAACCCAGGCCCTCCCGACTCTCAGGCTAGCACTTGATCTACTGCCTCTCTGGGGGAGGAAATAAGGTAGAAAATCAAGAAGTGAAAACTTCCAGGGAAGCAGCTTTAACGTTTTAAAGAATGTCAGACGAGAAACAGACACTCACAAAGGTATAGAGGACCTTAGCATTCACTCAGTCTAGCAGCTGTATTTTGGAGAAGATTAGGTTGAGGCAGGATGGCTTATCCAAGGTTATGTACCCAGTGAGAGGGAGAACCAGGACTAATCCACAGCATCTGACTCCTAGGTATGTGCCCTTTCTACTATCCTATGCCAACTATGTAAAACATGTGGGTTGAGCATATAGTAGGCACTCAATAAATGCTTGGTGTTGAACTGGTTGACTATGCAGAAAGACTCATGGCTCTATTAAATCCCTTCTCTGAACTTATAATACTGATTTTTGGTATTGTTAACCTGAAGTACTACCTTGTGACATCTCTTACTTTTATCTATTGCATCCAATATTGCTGCATTTAGTTATTTATTCATTTATCCGTTTATCTATTTGTTCATTTATCTGTTGATTTTTCACCGATTTATCTATTCTTTCATTTACTAATTTGTTCATTCACTCATCTATGTGTGAATGTATTATGTACATATGTGTGTATACACATATACACATTTATGTATGTGTGTCTCTACATATACATACACACACATGTACACATCTATCTCTATATCTACACATCTATCTATCTGTCTTTTTGTCTGTCTGTCTATCTAATCTGTGATTTCCTTGGTTTTAGGGAACTCTTAGCAAACACTCTCCACTGATCTGTTCAGCAGCTTTTCTGTCACTTAGAGTTGCCTGGGAATACCAGAGAGGTTAAAGTTGGATTTCTCACCAGATTGCAATCCAGACTAATTAATCATCACGGCCCAGGGAATTCTTTATCCTGGAAGATTACTTCAGCTCTGCCGAAGAGTGTGTGACTGGGAACAGCTCTCAGTGATCTCCATTCCATTCCCAGGAATGTCTAAATTTGAGGCACACTCTCTTTAATCAGCACATATGGTGTGATATTCCGAAAGGGAAATCTAAGTCTTTCAGGGACAGGAATGTAAGTTGCTCATGAGGAAGATGGGCTTTCATGTGTATTCATTCATTCAATAAGCATTTATTAAATGCCTACTGTGTACAACACCTGGTTGCTAAAGGAGATCCAAAGATAAAGATGGCGGTCTTGAGAGCCCTTGTAGAGTTAGAACTCACCACCAGCAAAAGTATCTTTGATTTTCTGTGTGGGCAGTAGATAACAAGTGTGTCACCCTGGTTTTGATCTGAGTGAACTGCCTCAGTGGAGCAGTTGCTAGGAATTGATTATGCCCAAGACCGTTGGTTTCAGCCCCATTGGATGTGTTGCTCAATGCCTGCTGCAGGCTCCCTAGAGCAGATATTGCTTATGTAAGAATTTTGATTAAACACCCACAGACTCACAAGGTCTTTGATTATGTGCGGGCAGTGTATCTCCTCTTCCCCAATGTCTCCCCTCCTTGCCGCCCACAGCTCAGTGTACTGAATAGAGAAATCTCTCTTGTTCTCAGGGCCCTTGGGGCCCTATATTTCTCAGGTGGAGCAACCACATTTGAATCTGATTTTTAATGTCTTGACTTGCTGAACAGACTTCGTTCTGTTCATGCATATTGTATGTTCCCACAGGGACGCATGTATGTTCCATGGCGTGGAGCTCATAGGAAAGGGACCTCACCATACATGTGTATGTGTATGTCAAGGTACCTCTAAACTTGGTCAGGTCAGCTGCAGTAGCAATATGCCTAGAACACTTTGGGAGATTATTATTTAACAAATGCCCTTGTCCAACAGGTGCAGGGGGAAAGAATTCAACGTCTGCTCTTTCCAACGGTATTGGACTTTCCCTGTCTCAGTCCTACTCTGAGCCTTCATAAGTAAACAAATCCCTGGTAGATGGCCAGATAGGGTTTTTTTAAATGACTACTTAAAGTACCATAGGAACAAAAGTAAGTTCAAAACGCAGACTGCTTTGACCAGAAGCCAAGACAGGGACAAAAAGATTTCCCCCTACTCCCTCCTCAATACATCCCTCCTTTCACTGCATCAGAGGGAAAATGGGACTCAGCAGAGAATGAGTTGTAAATGGGGGACCTGGGTTGTTGTATCATCATCTATTACCTTCCTCTCTCTTCCCCATTCCTTTCCTTGCTCCCTCTCTCCTCCCTCTCTCTGTCTCTGTTTTTGTCTATCTCTGTCTCTCTTCCCCTCTCTCTGTCTATGTCTCTGTCTTTCCCTATCTCTCCTATCTGTTTCTGCCTCTCTCTGTCTGTCTCTTTGTTTGTCTCTGTCTGTCTGTCTCTGTCTCTCTTTCGTCTCTCTGTCTCCCTCCCTCTCTCCCTCTCTCTCTCTCTCTCTCTCTCTCTCTCTCTCTCTCTCTCTCTCTCTCTCCTCTGTCTTGGTCTCTTTCCCTCTCTTTGTCTCAGTCTTTCTTTGTGTCTCTCTCCTGTCTCAGTCTCTCTGTCTCTTTCTCTCTTTCTCTAACTCTGTCTCTCTGTCTCTTTTTCTCTCTGTCTCTGTCTCTCTCTGTCTCTCTGTCTCTGTCTCTCTCTGTCTCTTTCTGTCTCTCTCTCTCTGTCTCTCTCTCCCTCTCTGTCTCTCTCTCTCTCTGTCTCTCTGTCTCTCTCTCTCTCTCTCTCCTCTCTCTCTCTCTCTCTCTCTCTCTCTCTCACACACACACACAGAGTCTAAAGCTTTTTTTCCAGCTTCTAAGAGATGTTTCCTAGACAGGTTTGCCAGTTCTCCCCTACCTTGTTACTCCCACTCTAATTCTTCCCCATTAAAAAGGTACATGAGGTGATAATCGCCTAGGAACATCTTTCCTGATTTAAATCCTCTTTAAAAACATCACTTTTCTCTTTCTTGGAGTGATCACAAATAGAAAGGTAGAGAGAGTGTTTAGGAAGACCTGAGTTCAAATCCTGTGTTAGACACTTACTAGCTGTGTGATCCTGGGTAAGTCACTTAATTTCTATCTGCGTCAGTTTTCTCATCTGTAAAATGGAGAAAATGATAGTATCCATCTCCTAGGGTTATTGTGGGGATCAGCTGAGATAATGCATGGAAAATGTTTGGAAAACCTCAAAATGCTATGGAAACATTAGCTTGTATTCTTGTTCTGATCACCTCTCACATAATCTCCTAACTGGTCTCCCAGACTCCAGCCTTTCTTCTCTCTGTTTCATCCTTAAGTTGATATTCCTAAAGCAAAATTCTGACCATTTTACTCTATTGCTCAAGAAACTTCTATGTTCCCTCTTATTTCTAGGTCAGATATTCTTAACCCGGGGTCTCTGGTCTCATTTTTGACATTTTTACAAAAAATATTTTGATAACTTGAGTTTTAATATAATTGATTTCTTTTGTAATTCTATATGTTTTACATCATGCATTTAAAAACATTATTCTGAGAAGGGGTCCACATCTCATACATACACACACACACACACACGCGCGCGCGCGCGTGTATGTATGTGTGTGTGTGTGTGTGTGTGTAAAGAGAGAGAGAGTATATGGTGTATATATACAGAATAAACATATACAGTATATACATATATACTATATAAACATATACAGTCTATATAATATATACAATATATACTGTGTGCTATACAAACATATATAGTATGTATACTAGATAAACATATACATACTGTATATATAAGTATATAAACATATATAATATGCTGTATAAACACATATTGTATATGTTTACACAACATATATACTGTACATATACTGTACAACCAACTGGATGGGAAGGACCTTGATATTAGTGATTCTGCCTTGTTCACATTTGTATTCCCAGTGTCTTGCTGGTGTCCTATACCCGTAAGGACAAGATAAATGTTTCTTAATGATGATGGTGAAAAAAATACATGTTGTTCTCTAGAGGTGAGATACAAGCCTAAGTGCACTCCCAAACAGAGATCTTTCAGCCAATACCACCTCAATATTATCTGTTCGTGGATTTGGAGTCAGGACCAGAGTTTGAATTCCAGTTCAGCCACTTGCTGAAAGTCACTAAGCTCTCATTCCTCTTAGACTATAATCCAGACTTTCTCTTTCGTACCTGCCCCTAACTTTATCCTCCCCTCTAACCCCAACCTTTTAAGCTTCCTTTTATGTATCATCTTCTCCCATTAGAATGTAAGTTCCTTGGGATCAGCAACTGGTTTTTTTTTCCCTCTTATATTTGTGGTCCCAGCAGTTTAGCACAACATAAGGGCTTAACAAATGCTTGTTGACTGACTGCCTTAGCTTCTCTGGGCCTCAGTTTCCTCACCTATAAAATGAAGAGGTTGGACTAGATGACCTCTAGAGTCACTTCCAGCTCTGCCTAGGATCCTGTGATGCCAAGGAAGGGGGCCAAGAGTCTCCTCTTTGGCCTGTTGTCTGCACCAAATGTTGCTGCCTTAGACAGATTCTTTCATGTTGAGTCATTAGCAGTTCCACACTAATGGCACGTCATTCGGAGAGGAAGAAATGATGTTATGACAGGGTGAGAAATCTCAGCAGATAAACTGTATGCAGGCAGTGAAGTTGCAGGTATACAATATAGTCATGGAGGTCAACTTTGTGATTCTATAGTCATATACCTGAGGTCAGGGGTTCTTAACCTGGTAGCCTGGAAGGTTTTTTTCTTTTAAACATTTTTATAATTGTATTTTGACATAATTTGTTTTCTTTTTAATCATACTTTTAAATTTCTTGGCCCCATTCCCCACCCAGCTCAACCCTCTCAGTCCCAATTCACGTCTCTTGGTTGCTTAAGAAACCTTTTGTTTCTTAGTTTTTAGTCCTGCTTCCCTCCCTCCCCCCTTCAGGTTAGAACTACCTTCTCTAGCATATGTAAAATGCTATATAAATACATTTCACACTTCACAAAATCTCTCCCATTGATCTCCTACTCTCCACTTACACAACTACTACCCAAGGTTCAGGCCCACATGACCTCATACTTCCACCATTTCACTAGCCTGATAATTGGTCTCCCTTCCTCAAGTGTCTCCTCATTCCAGTCCATCCTCTAGTCATAGTGAACTTCCTATGTTGTAGGTCTGATCATGCGACACAGTGGGTCTGACCCGTTCCTCCCCACTCAGGTAAACTCCAATGGTTCTCTGTTACTTCCAGGATCAAAGATAAAATCTGTTTGGCTTTCAAAGTCCTGCACAACCTTTCCTGTTGTCTTACACTTTGCTCCACTCCATGTACTCTGCATCATGGAGACTGTGGCCTTCTTACAATTCTTCAAATATCAAATTCCATTTCTGGCCTCTGGGCATTTTCACTGTCTGTCCTCCATGTCTGGAATGCTCTACCTTCTGAGGGCCATCTCCAGTCATCCTGATCAATATTTGGCCACTGGACCCAGATAGCTCTGGAGGAGAAAGTGAGACTGGTGGCTTTGCACAGCCCTGCCTCACTTAAATCCAATTCACTTGCAAGTCATGGCATCATCTTCCTGATGTTACGGTCCTCTTTTCCAGAATGAAGGACAAACAACAACACTCCTGAGCCCATCTAGAGATTATCATTTGGTCCCTCTTGCCTCACCCTCTATGGAAATTGTTATTATTTTCTAACTTCTCCCCTGATTATCCAGTGGATCCCCCCAGTCTCCTTCAAAACTCAACTGAAACATCACCTCCTGTATTGTGGGGCCTTTGATCACCTTCCTTTTTCTTTAAAAAATATTATTTTTTTCTAATTACGTGTAAAAATTAACGTTTTTTTAAAAAAATTTGAATTCTAAATTCTCTCATTTCCTACCTCCCATCACACTGCCTCCTCCCCCCTACACTGAGAGAAGGCAAGCAACTTGATATAGGTTATACATGTCTAGTCATGCAAAACATATTTCCATATTAGTCATGTTGTGAAAGAAAACACAAACCAAAAAAAAAAAAAAAGAAAACCAAAACCCATGAAAAAAATGAAGTAAAAAAAGTATGCTTTGATTGCATTCAGACTCCATTAGTTCTTTCTTTGGAGGTGGATAGCAGTTTTCATTACAAGTCCTTCGGAATTGGCTTGGATCTCCATATTGCTGAGAATAGCTAAATCATTCGGAGTTGATCATTTTATAATATTGCTGTTATTGTGTACAATATTCTCCTGGTTCTACTCATTTCTTGCATCAGTTCATGTAACTCTCTAGGTTTTCCTGAAAGCATCTTGCTTATCATTTCTTATAGCACACTAGTATTCCATCACAACCATACCACAGCTTGTTCAGCCATCCCCTCAATTTCCAAATCTTTGCCACCACAAGAATAGCTGCTATAAATATTTTTGAATATGTAGGTCCTCCTGAGTTCAAGCCCAGCACTCTGTTCACTGCACCACCTATCTACTTTTCAATGGTGAGTGGTTTTATTTATTTTACATGTCTTTTATTTATACTTAGCTTGTATTGGCTAGTGAGAGCTAATTGTTAAATTTTCAGTGTGTGTATTTGCACTGAAATTGGCAAACATAGACATTAAAGCTTGATTTATTGGCTTCTTTAAAAAATTGTCTAGAGACTTAAGGGAGTGATATAATGAGAATAAGAAAAGAGTCAATAATGAAGTTTAAACTTAAAAGTGTTGCATGTCCTCATTTTTACCCCAGACAGCCGGCTGTTAAACACTGATCGGCACAGTCTTTTGTGCAAAATATCTTCCTTGGGGGCAGAGACTATTTCAGGTCTCCGTGTCTCCCTTGGTGGGCACAGTACTTGGCATATAGTAGGTGCTCAATAAACGCCTGGTGACTTGATTTGTCTTATTGATTGATTTGTCTTCTTCTTCCCTCATCTTATTTCTTTTCTCAGTCATCTTCTTTTATTTACTTTTGGGTGAATTTATCTCATCTTTTACATTTCTCTGGTTCTGGCTATCCTAAACACCAGTTTGTTTATTTTCTTTTCATTTGTTTCCTTCCAGTAAATCAGATGATACAATTCAGAATTGAAAGGGACTCTAAATATCATTAATTTTTACAAGTAAAGAAACTGAGGCCAGGGTGGCTTAAGCAATTAATCTAAGTTCACATCCTCTGATTTTAAGTCCAGCACCTTTTCCCCAACACCATTCCCTAAAGTCGCATACATAAATGGGGCAACCTTTATACTAATGTATTTTTGTCTATTGGAAAATCAAAAATGGAGTATACAAGATAGTTACGTAATTGAGAACACTATAACTAATATTCTCAATTACATAAGGCAGCCTGTTACTTCCTCTTTTTCATGCTGCCCTATGCTTTTAGAAAACCACCCCAAATCTACCATGATCTCCATGCAGATCGTCAGTAGCACTACATGGTTGGTGGCTTCTTTGTTCCCCAACACTGCCTATAAGAACATGACTTATCTCGCTTTATTTTTTACCCCAGCATTAGAATGAGAGAAATCATAGCGATGGCACCTCCCCATAGAGATCCAAATGCTACCTGACTTAAGAGTATACCATAATTTCACTTCAGAGTAGAAAATCACCCTGTACTGTTTAATCAAAAATGTTTTTTCTCTTATGAAACATATTCAAGGGGAGAGACCCATACTCAATCAGACAGGATTTTGATGAGGTTTTAAAATTTGGGCTTTTTCATTTTCATTTTGAGATCTGAAAATTATGCACTGCAATTTTTCATTTCCTTATCTCCATACGTTTTAACACATATCCACAAGATGTCACTTTTATTCAACAAAGCAAATGCTAGGTATAGAGACTAGCAACCACAAGAAGTGAGTGTTGATGCAAAGAGCCATCTTTAAAAAATTGATTTCTAGATGTCCAATTACAGGGAGCCTCTCAATTTCAAACCCTAGAATAAGTATTCCCTCCCCATACTAAATTTATTTGCATAAATTTATATAAATAATGACAGAGTGTAGTGTAGTAGAAAAAAGTGTTATCCTTGGATTCAGGAAGACAGTTTCAGATCCCCCCCCCTTTGACTTCTGTTCACTGTGAGACTATTGGCATCAAACATGTTAACCTGCCAGAGACTCAGTTTCTAAATATGTAAAATGGGAACCATAATACCTCTAGTTCTTACTTTATGAAGTTGTTAGGGTTGTTGTGAGACAGATGAGGTTATACATATGGATGTGTGTACATATATAAATATATGTGTATATGTGTATGTGTGTATATATGTGTGTGTATATTATATATGTATATATGCATATGCATATGTATACATACACACATATATGCCTGTATATAATATCACTTTATAAACCTTAAAGTGCTATATAAATGGGTCAGCTATTGCGTATGGCTCGAATGAGATAATTTATGTAGAGTGCTTTGGAAATATATAAATGGAAATTACTAGAATATGATTATAATGAACAATATTGATTCCATCAGAATTAGCTTTTTGACTTTCATGTCAAGGAATAGGTGATTTGATGTTGATGTGAGTATTCTCTCCAGTAATGCTGACCACTATGCCTGCCCATCTTGTGGGACTCTTGCTTATGTTCCCCCATAAATTCACCACAAAGTGTCTACTCAGTTGTGGGGGAAGGGCCTTCCTTAAGTTCTTCAATGATGAGATGGAGTCTGTGGGCTGTCTAGGGATATCTGTCGATCTCATAATGTGACTCAGTCATCTTCTCTTTCAATCATGTGTTTGTGTGATGACTTCCTCATAATGCTATGTTTGTGGTGTGTTGCATCCTGCGAATTGCCAGCATATGCATCTCCATTTCCCTTTGGGTGATCCTCAACCAAAGACTAATGGCACATGACTTACAATCCGTACACTATTACCCTCAGAGAATGTTGCTATTAAAAAGTTGATCCTTTGTTTCAGAGGGAAGTTTAGGGCCATTAAAGTCACTTTGAATGGCCCTGAGTAACTCTGTAGTAATATTAAAGACATAGAGTGGTTTACTTCTTGCATTTTTGTTAGTAAACCCCTTCCTTCAAGCAAGGTAGAATGTGGGTGATGGAAATATATACATGATAAACATATATCAAACTGCTGCCCTATGGAAGCAGCAGATATATAGATATATATGTATTATGTATATGTACACACACATATACATATATAATACATTTTTCTTTGTTGCATTTTGTTTGCAACTATTGCTGCTAGGGGAAAGATACTCTGTGATTTTAGGTCGGATGATTTAGAACGAATTCTTGTTCATTTCTTTGGCTGTAGTTAGCCTATAGTAAATTGAGAATTTTCTGTGGTAAGGGGTGGATTTGAGGATAGTGTGTAGAGCACAGAATCAGAATTCTGGGAGAAGATACTAACCTGGAGGTATATCGGTATTAAATAGATATAATAATGCTGGAAAGAATCAAGAGTCTGAGGACTTATTATCATTCATTTGAAGAGCCAAAGAAACAAAGATACCAAGGGAGATGAAACTGATTAAGCAGATGGAAGAATTTAGCGACAATTAAAAAGTGTAGTGTAAAAAGTGTAGTAAAAAGAGTGCTGGGCCTAGGGTCAGGAAGACCTGAGTGTAAATCTGACCTTTGACATGTAGTAGCTGTGTGACCTTGGGCAAGTCATTTAACCCCTGTTTGCCTCAGCTTTAAAATGGGAACATTAATAGCCCCTGTCTTACAGGGTGGTTGTGAGGATCAAATGAGATATTTGTAAAGCATTTGGCATAGTGCCTGCCACATAGGAAGCACTATATGGATGTCAGCTCTTATTGGAAAGTGGCGGATTTGATACTTCAGCTTCAGTCTTCTCACTTCAAATCAACACTCTTTCTCTTGCTTTTATCATCCTTGAAGCTAGGAATAACCAAGTCACACAAAGGCGAGAGGAAAGGGAAGGATTATTTAAACAGAGGCAAGGAAAAATAATAACTCCCAGAGGATGTGATTATGAACTTATGCAAATGTACGTGTAGCATGAATGCACCATTTCTGAATTAAAGACACGTCCTCACATGATAGGAATAGTGAATCGTTAATCAAAGGATATGGGCTCCAGTGCCAAGTAGAGTGTGCATTGGGCATACTAGGTATATATATATATATGGAGAGAGAGGTGGGGAGAGACATGGAGGGAGGGAGGGAAGTGAGGAGAGAGGGAGAGAAAGAAAGAAAGAAAGAAAGAAAGAAAGAAAGAAAGAAAGAAAGAAAGAAAGAAAGAAAGAAAGAAAGAAAGAGAAAGAAAGGAAATTGAATATGGGCCTATTTGATCATTTGGAAATCTTTCTATTCAGTCCTTAAGTGAATCTAATCTACATGAATATTCTTTGTGGTAGTGCTGCTTTCAATCTTTCCATGCTTTCGACATCCTGTGTGATGTTTTTTTAAATGTCTGAGCGTCTATAGCATACACCTTCTTTTAGCTCTTTTAACATTTCATGAGTGCCTGCCCCTTTAATGTCAAATTTGTCACCTGCTCAGTACTTGACCAATCTCCTTGCTGTCCTAATCGTGCATTTCTTGTATGATATTCCCCATGTCACTTCTTGTGCACAAATCATTATTGATAATACGCTGCAGCTTAGTTATGCTCGCCACGTTAGGCACTCTGCATTGCCGTTTTGGGCAAAGAGTGAAACCCTTCCATGAAGGTGTGACTCAAGAAGTTTCTCCAATTTCTCCAGCTTTGCTCCAATTTAGCTCTTCCTTCCAACCCACTCATTTCTTAGATAGTTCTTTTGCTTCTCAGTCTGATACAGAGCACCATCCTGAAGGAGAACCCCTCTCTTCCAGACCTTCTCTGCAGCAGGGACACTAGTTAAGTGTTTTGATGTTGAAATACTTTTCTACTGAGATGCAACTACTTGCAGTGAGTAAATGAAAAAGTTTCAGATATTAACAAAAAGTATAATTAGGCATAAGATGTCCATAAATGCCAGATTACGGTAATAGGATACTTACTGGAACTCAGATGAGAACTTTTGAAAGAAAGATAATTTCCCCCTAGAAAATAGTGAGTCCTATAGATAAACCAAAGTCTTAGAAAGGTTGCGAAGAAAAATCCCAAGCTAGCCGGATTCACAAATGTACTCTCTTGGGTTATTTCCCAGTCTTTTCCTCAAAAAAAAATTACTGCCAAAGTAAGGGAGAAATGTTTGCCTTTTTAAAGAGCCATGCCCACGATCTCTCTCCCTGTTGAAGTTCTTTATCTTTTTCATTTCTATATACTCTATATAGTTATCTATAGTGTATGTATAGATACATACATAGAAACAACTATATACACATATATATTGTTCATATATTCTTAGAAATAATTAAAATGGAATGCAGACAATATTTGTCAATTTTAATGAGGAAGGGAGGCAGACACAAAAAAAGAAAGAAGTGATCTCAGAGGGAAGATATTAACATTAAGGGTGATCAGTAAAGGCCACTAATATGTGAGATTTGAACTGTGTAAGTAAGTAGGGGCAGCTAGATGGCTCAGTGGATAGAGTGCCGGACCTGGAATCAGAAAGACCTGAGTTCAAATTTGGCCTTAGACGCTCACGAGTTGTGTGATCCTGGGCACGTCAGTCTCTGTTTGCCTTAACCTACTGGAGAAGGAAATGACAAACCATTCCAGTATTTTTACCAAGAAAACCCCATGGACAGTGTAGTCCATGCAGTCACAACTGAACAACGGCAACAAAGTAAGTAAACCATAGAAGCCAAGAGGTAGAGGTGAGCCAGGAAAAGCATTCCAGGTGGAGGGGACAGACGGGATACAGGTGGGAGATCATGCTAGAGGAAGTTAAATTGTAGTTTTAATTATTTTAATTAATTTAATATTAATTAATTAAACAATTTTAATAATTTTAAATATTTTAATTAAAATATCATTGAGTATGTGGAAGAAAGTAAAGTGTAAGAAGACTGGAATTGTGGGAAGGAGCCAGGTTGTGAAGAACTTTAAATGCTAAATAGAATTTTATATTTGCTACTAAAGATAATAGAGAGACACTGCAGTTAATTAAGTAAGAGAGTGTTGTGATCAGACATGTACTTTAGGAAGATCACTGACAGCTGAATGGAGAATGGACTGGAGGGGGAAAGCCTGTGCAAGAGATTTGGTAAGAATTGACTTTAAAGGGCACTAGACCTTCTGGAGAGGAAGGGCATGAGCAAGGAGGGCTGTGAAGTTTTGATGAGACGTGAGCAGCTTTGGTGTTAGATGAAAAATTCCCCACTGTTTTCTCAGAACCTTGGGCTTTTCATTCATTGCAGGCTTCTTGTTTGTGGTAGTGGTGGTGGTAATTGTCTTAGGTTTAAGGAAGGACTTGGCTCTCTGCAGGGTTTCTGATGAGCTGAAGAGAAGGCTGCCGAGTAGATGCTCACCTGGGAGGTGCTTCCTGGAGGGGCTTTCCATAGCTGAAGAAGGAATCATGTAGGTTATGAAGGGACCCAGCCCTAGAGAGATAAAGCCCCTGATGATCTGTGAAGATTAAAGGGGGATTTAGACAACTAGCTGACTCATTATGTCTGGTTGAATCTGTTTATGGGTGAGAAGCCAAGGATTCTTAAGGTACAGAGTAGAACATCCCCAGAAACCCAAGGAAGAGCTAATCTTGGTGGATTATATTTGGATCACTCCCTCTTGCCTCCCCAATGCTACAACTCCACTATTTCGTAGGGAGAGGTTTCAGGGCACACATTTTGTCACTGCATGAAATTTGCAGGGTAAGATGAGGAAAGAAAGAGAATTATACCCTGCCCCTCTCCCTGCCAGTGGGGATGGAGGAGGCCTAGAAAAAAATCTTGTGACACAGGGCTGCTTCCAAGCCTTTGGAGATAGTCAAGAATCATAAATACACAAAATATGAGAGGGGAAAGAGAGGGATTCTTGATACCTCCATGGTGGTAGATACATAGATTTATGACTTCATTGTTTCGTTGGAGTTGTTTGGCACAGGCCTGTGGTTTCATTAATGTAGGGAATTTCTAGTGTAGAAATTCAATTACTATTTCTTCCTTTTCCCCTAATCTATACTAAGGGTTTTTTAAAATGGAAAACCACAGAAAATAATTTTTAAAATTACATGGTATCTTTTTCATTTCTATATACTCTATATACTTATCTATAGTGTATGTATAGATACATACATAGAAACAACTATATACACATACACATTGTTCATATATACATTTTTATGTGTATATTTGGTCTGAGCGTGTGATCGATGATGGGGAACTCTTGCTGTTGAAACTCCTTCCATTACTGCTGATTATCATCTCTCTGCAACTAATAGTTTTAGAGAGTTGCCTGGGGTTCTAAAAAGTTAAGAGACTTGCCTAAGATCAGACAGATTGCGTGTGTCAGAGATAGGACCAGAACCCAGATCTTTCTGACTCCAAAATCCTTTCCAATACATGTTGCTTCTCATGGTCACACAAAGTTGCAAATATTCACGTTTTTCCTGGCTTATTGCATTTTTATGGATAATAACATTCAGCTATTTGGGAGAGGTTGTGACGGTGTAAAAGGTAGATGGAGTTAGAATAATAATGATGATGTTAATAGCTAGTATTTATGTAGTGCTTACGATATGCCAGGCACCCTAAAATATTGTCTCATTCAATCTTCACAACAACCCTGGGAGGTAGGTGCTATTTTTATCCTAATTTTACAATTGAGGAAACAGAGGTAAATAATGGTTTCTCAACTTGTCCAAGGTCACACAGCTGGAAAGTATATATGACTATATTTGAATTCAGGTCTTCCTGACTCCAGGCCTTGTGTGCTATCTCCTGCCCTACCTAGCTGCGGTCTTTTGGAAGAGATTCATATGGAATAGTGGTTCTTAAACTTCTTGGTCTTGGGATCCCTTTACGTTCTTAAAAATTACTGAGGAAACCCAAAGAGCTTTTGTTTATGTATGTTTATGTTTTTGTATTAACCATACTAGAAATTAAAATGTCTTAGTATTATAATGAAAATACTTTTGACCTCACAGACCCTCCCTTGAAAGGGTCTCAGGGACTTCCAGAAGTCCCCAGACCACGCTTGAAGAATCATTGATATAGAGGGTATATTAACATCTGTGTCCTGGGGATCAAGTTTAGGAAATTCCCTCCCTGACAGTGAGTACCACCAGATGGGAATTCCAAGATACATTTCTCACCATCTATTGTTGGTTGTTTCCAGGTTAGATTCACATTGGGCTCGTGTAGTCCCCTTCCTAGTCAGCATGTGAAAGAAAGAATCCAAGTGTGCCTGAGTTCTTTTACACATAGGATTTGCATGAGATATACTTCTGACTCTTTCTTGACTACACCACCATGACTCAGTTGTCTTCTTATCTTGGAACTTCCCTCTGCACCTGGGGGCCATCTCAACCTGGAACATCCCTCTCCCATGCTAGCCCCCTTCACATATTGCTGAGTTTCTTACATGGCCCCTCCACTTCAGGGACAGGCCCAGGCCATCCATGCTTCATTCTAGTAATTTGAGAGTTAGAGTTCTAACTCTCTCTGGACTTCACCACCATGACTCAGCTGCCTCCTCACTCTGGAACTTCCCTTGGTACCTGGGGGCCATCTCACCATAGAATATCCCACCACCATACCAGTTCTCTTCTCCTGCTGGTGACTTCCTTTCAGGGCTGCCATTTTGGTGATGGTCTGAGAATGACTACACTTGGCTACACTTCATTTACCTCCTGTCCTGATTTTGTACTTCATCACCATGCCCCTATGTGGCACCCCATCTGCTCTTCAGCTCCCTTTTAGGTTTTATCTTTTCTCATTAGAGTCTAAGCTCCTTTGGGGCAGGAACTGTCTTGTTTTCTCCTTCTATTTGTATCCTTAGTGCTTGGCATAGTGCCTACCTCACTAAATAAATGCTTGTTGTTTTATGGTACATAGTCTATATTTTTTTTAGTATTTTTTTTGAGCAAAAGGGTGAAAAACTCACAGACTCCACCCAGCCTTCCAGACAAACAGCCCAACAGTATAGGAAACATGCACAGGCAGGGTGATAAAGTGTGTCGAGTGAAAGAACTCAGTGTGGGAGTATCGGTTTTGGGCCCTTATATTTTGGCTCACAGTACATTGGCAAACTACCTTATGTAAGAGCAACTGGCTTTGTTGGTGGCACTTAATTTATTGCCTTCCACTTTTAATATCATTCTCTCTTTCTTTAATTCCCTTTTATAACAACCTGGCCAGAGGCTGCATCCTGAACTTCCTCCACCATGGCTGGCTTTTCATCCTGAAGCCCTAGTCCAACCCTGGTATTCACACTTTGGCTCCTCCCTCTGATTGGATGGCATCTCCCAGAACTTCCATTTTAGGAGGGGCCCCACCTAGTCTCACCCATGTGTCTTCTCCGGAAGCTGCATTCCAGACTTCCAACACAGGGTATCTTTGTCTCCCCCAACCCCATTTCAGCTTCTTTTTTTCTGTATTGCTGTTGTCTTGCCCCATCAGAATGGGGCAGAGACTGTCTTTCTACATGTATTTCTATTCCCAGCCTTGTTGTTCAGTTGTGTCTAGCTCATTTTATAGATGAGGACATTGAAGCAAAAAGGGTTAAGTGACTTGCCCAGGGTCACGCAGCTAGTAAGTGTCTGAGGCTGGATTTGATCTCAGGAAGATGAGTCTTCCTGAAACCAAGTCCAGCACTCTATCCACTGTAGCAGCTAGCTGGCCATAAAGCCTTAGTGCTTAATAAAACTTGTTGATTGACTCTTTTTCTCTCCTACCTACATCACCACTCCCTTTCCTTCCCCGTACCCAACTCCTTTTCTTTTTCCTTTCTTGTTTTTCCTTCTGTGCCTCAAGGAGTGCTTAACCCTGTTTGTGACACTTAGGGCTAGAAAGTTCATTGTCCTCAACTGGTGAGTGATTTTCTAGATAATTTCTAAGGAAATCAATCAATCAGGCCCATAAGCCCATGAAGCAGATTTCTGTTGCTATCCTCATGTTTTAAGATATAACATGGGCTGATGTGATAGATGCTGTTTTGTGGCAGGGCTTCTTCCTTCATCGAGATGCTGCTGAAAGATTAGATCACCCAAGTCAGGGCAAACAAATGTCAGCCTTCAAATAGAAACCAGCAGAGGTTCTAGAAAATAAAAATCGATGATCATCACCCTCTTCCATTGTCCCTGAGGGTAGAAGGGGTTTCAGTGTAGATTCCTGGCCCATTTACTGTCAAACTTCCCCACAGAGAATGTGAAGGATCAAGCAGGCAACATCCCTGGCAGATTACAAATTGTTCTAGGGAGGAACTCTGGCTACATCTAAGTTTACAAATCGAATATTGCATATAGTGCCTGATGTCCCACGGGAGCTCATTAAGTATTTTTGGATGATGACTCAACATATCCAAAGCTGACTTCATCATCTGTCCCTCTAAATATGTCTTTTCTCTCAACTTCCTCATTTCTCTTGAGGGCATCTACTATCTTCTCAAGGACCCAGGTTCAGAACCCCTAGGAATCCTTTTCAATCTTTCTACTCTGTATTCCTTCAGTTGCTCCTTAGTCTTGTCAGTTATACCTCCTCAATATAGCTTATATCCATCCTTTTGTCTCCACTTATGCAAGCCACCATAGTTCAAGCTCTTTGTCCCCCTTCTATCACCCCTTTTGTAGATTGTTGTAAAAGTCTATCCTAAGAGATCTCCTTACCTCCAGTCTCTTCCCTACCCAATCCATCCTTTGCATAATTTCCAGAATAATCTTTCCAAATTGCAGATCTTATTGGGGCATTACCCTGCTCAAATATCTCTAATGGCCCCCAATAATCCAAAGGATAAAATTCAGGCTAACTAGCTTGATTGATTTATTCCTCATTAACCTGGAAAAGAGAAGACTTATGAGAGATTCAATAGATGGCTGTCAGCAAGTATTTGAAAAGCTGCCCCACAGGAGAGGATGAAATTTGATTTTTGTCCAGAGGGCAAAACTGGGAGTGGCTATTGGGGTGGAAGACACAAAAGGCGAGTTTGGGCTTGAGGTAAGGAAAAACTGAACAATTCAAGTTGTCTAATAGAGGAGCTGTCTGACTCGAGGTAAATAGTGGATTTCCCTTCTCTGGGAGTCTGAGCAAAGAGGGGATTCTTTTTCAGGTGTAGTTTGCCCTAGACAGCTTCCAAGGTCCCTTCCAATTCTGAGATCCGATGATTTGGTGATATTTCAGGCCTTCCACATTCTGGCTCTAAGTTACCTTTCCAGGATTATTTCACCTTACTCACTTCACATTCACATGCCCAATGTTCCAGCCACTGGTCTATAAACTGTTCCTCCATCATGACATGCTATCTGTCAACCCTAGGAACTGATTATAGGCTTTTTGTTCCCTGTGTTCAAAACATATTCCTTTCTTTACCTTTCAAAATTCTCTTCCTTCAAGGCTCAGCTCAGATTTCATCTCCTCTAGAAAGCCTCCCAGCTAAAAGTGTTTTGTCTTTCCTCAAATTTCCTACAGGACTTGGCTAGAAACAATCTTTTGCCACCATTATAGTCTATTTTACATTATTCTTATCACTGTACCTAGTAGAATGTAATATTCTTGAAAGCAGGAATTGTGCCATTTTGATCCTTGTATCATCAGCACTGAGCGCAGTGTTTTTAGTCTTAGGAGCTAAAAAAACAAGACAAAACAACAAAACAAACAAACCACAAACATTGTTGAGTTGGATTGAATATTAGTGAGACTGACAATCAATGATGTTGGTAAGTCCCTGAGAAGAAACATTCTCATTTGTCATACAGGTATTTGTCTTCCTATGGGGGCTACATTTTTACCCAGTTTGGACAATCATTTAGGTTCTTTTTAGACTAAGCAAGCCTTGTTAGAATCTGCCCAGATGGAAGCTCTGGGCTGGCGCTCTCTCTCTCTCTCTCTCTCTCTCTCTCTCTCTCTCTCTCTCTCTCTCTCTCTCTCTCTCTCCCTCCCTCTCTCTCTCTCTCTCTCTCTCTCTCTCTCTCTCTCTCTCTCTCCTCTCTCTCTTTCTCTCTCTCTCTCTCTTCCTCCCCCTCTCTTGTGTACATTTGAGGACCTGTGCATGTTTGGAGAGGCTCCTCTCCAGAATGACCACTTGATGATGAATTTTTTGGTCATAGAAACTCTGGAAGGTCATCTACTATGTCATGGAAAGGTTGTGATCTATGTCAGTAGAGGGAGTGTCTGTACTGAAAAATAAAAAGTCCCAAAATACTGGTAGTATCTTTAGTACACATTAGGTAGGAACTAATATAAAATATAAATATATATAAAAATATAATATAAAATATATTTATATTTAATTAAATTGAACTGCTGTCCTAGGACACCATCCCATCACCTAATAGAAATATATAATAATCAGTCAATAAAAATTTATTAAGTGCCTAATTTGTGCCTGCCACTGAGCTGAGTACTGAGAACATAAAGATGAAAGCCACTTTACATTTTTATAAGAATATATATATATACACATAAGAACATATATAGTACATATACATATATATTATATGTGTATAGATATATATGTGTATATATAGATACATATGTATAGATATGTATTATATATGCACATAGTGTATATGTGTATATATATGTGTGTGTGTATGTATATATGTATATATATATATGAATATACAATCCCTTTCACAGCCAAACTCCTTGAAAAAGATGTCTGCTCATGTTGCTTTCATTTTCTCTTTCCTCATTTGCTTCTCAGTACTTTGCCATCTGGTTTCCCATCTCATTACTCAACTGAAATTGCTCTCTCCAAAGTTACCAGTGACTTTTTAATACCTTTTATCGGCCCTTATCCTTCTTAACCTCTTTTCTGCATTTGACATTGTTGGTCATCTTATTCTCCTGGACACTCTTCTCAGAGTTGGTGGTTCTCCTACTCCCTATCTGACCACTTTTGTTCATTCTCCTTTGCCTGTTTCATCATGTATATCATGCCCCTTAACTATGGTTGCTCCTTAGTCTCTGTTCTGGGCTCTGTTCTTTTCTCTCTCTAAACTTCCTAACTTGGTAACCTCATGAGCCCTATGAATTTAATTATCATCTCTATGCAGATCAATTCCGAATACACACACACACACACACACACACACATGCACACACAAACACACACATATACATATAACACACACACACACACACACACACACATATATATATATAAATGAATGAATGAATACAAAATAAGTGAATGAGTAAATAAATAAATAAGTACATATGCTTCTTTCTACCTGCCTGGATTATTGCATTACCCTCCTAAATTGGCTCCCTGACTCAAGTTTCTTCCCTCTCTAATCCATCCTACACAGGCATGCCAAAGTGATTTTCCTAAAGTAGATATAAATATGAAACTTTCCTACTCAATAGACTCTAATGACTTCCATTGCCTCTAAGATCCTACATAAATGCCTTATAGGAGCTTTAAAAAAATCTAACTACCTTTTGTTTTTATATCACCTGTATTTCCTAGTGTAACTCTGACTGATTTCAAACAAGTGTGATATTATATGCAATATTCATCACCTCTTGTTTCCCACCTCTCATATATTTTCATGGCCAAATTTGGTAATTATGATTAAGTTTTTATTGTTGTGTTGCTTTTCTTTATCTTTATATAATTTGTTGTATATATTATTTTCCTGGTTCTGCTTACTTTACTTTGTATCAATTCATGGAAATCTTTCCATGCTTCATTATTTTCATTATATTTACTATTCCTTATAGCACCTGTACTCAATTTCAGTTGAGTAATGTGGTACATTCATGAACATTTTTTTTTTGCTCTTCCAATTGATGGTTGCTTATTTAATTTACAATTCTTTGTTAGTACAAAAAATGCTGATATAAATATTTTGGTATATATGGGTAATTGTAGGTGTGTGGTTAATCTCCTTGGGATATATACCTACAAGTGGCATCTCTGAGTCAAAGGATATTGACATTTTAGTGACTCTTTGAATAATTACAAATTGATTTCCCAAATTGTTTGACAAATCCACAGCTCCGCCAATAATGAATACACATATGCTCCTCAAACATTGACTATTCTAATCTTTTGTTATTTTTGTCAATTTTCTGGGCATGAGATGAAACCTGAGTTGTTTTGATTTGTTATTATTAGTAATCTGTAAATTCATTTACATGATTGTTAACAATTTGCAATTCTTTTCAGAACTATTTGTTCATATCTTTTGACCACTTACCCATTGGGGAATGGCTTTTGGTGTTTATATATTTTTCCAAGGTGTCTATATCTTGGATATCAGACCCTCTTCTGAGATATATACAAATTTATTTTTTCCAGTCAATTGCTTTCCTTATCATCCTAGTTGTATTTTGTTCATAAAATTTCAATTTCATGTAATCGAAATTACTTATTTTATTTTTTGAATCTCCCTTATCTCTTTTTTGTTTGAAAATTTAGCCCCTACCTGTAACTGTGAAAAGTTTATACTTCACTTTTCTTCTTAGTTTTAGTGGTATGACTCTTAATATTGATGCCATTTTGAATTTATTGCTAATATATGTTGCAATACTTTGGTCTACATCTAATTTCTTCCAGAATGCTTTCCAGTTTCTCAGTAATTGTTGTAAAATGGGGAGTTCTTTCCTGAGTACTTTATGTTTTCCCACTAATTGAATAATGGCTTTTGAATTCATTTATTTTTAATCCTTCCTTTTCTAATCTGTTCTATTGATCTATTTTCCTATTTTTAATGAATAGCAAATTGTTTTTAATAATATAGTTAATATTATAACTTTATATTATACTTCAGTTTGACTTCTGGAAGTATTATTCTCCTTCATTCCTGCCTTTTTAAATGATTTCCCTTGGTATTCTAGATCTTTTGTTTTTCTAAATGAATTTTATTATTATTTTGCCTTTCCTTTTGGTGGTTGATCTGTTTGGCTTTTAAAGCACTTCGTAATCCAGTCTCATCCCACTTTCTTGTATTCTGCAGTCTAGCCTAACCGGTTTTCCTATTGCTCCCCACACACTATGTGTCATTTCCTGTCCCCATGACTTTGCCTAGCCTCATACCTCAATGCACTCTTTCACCACCCCCCTGTTTTAGAATTCCTTATTTATTTTAAACCTTTGCTCAAGCACCACCCTCTACATAACACCTTCCCTGGCCCTCTCCTACTAGAACCCTCCCCTTAAAATTTCGCTTCTATTTATTTTGTACGTGCTTGTGTGAGGTTGGAGAGGGGACTTCACTGGATCAATCAATCATCACTCCACTCCACACTTCAAATAACTGATAAGATGCTGATTACTTTGCGTGGTTTAGACAGAGTATATGTGATGCAGGAATACAGAGAAATGGTAGGGCTCTTAACTCTACATTCTTTGCCTTTCTAGTTAATTCTAGATTCTACAAGTAGAAATCAATTCTAAACTGGAGGTTTCATTACTTATTTGTTTATTATTTGTGGGGGTTTTTGTTGTTATTTTTTGTCCAAATCTGTGATTTCATCAATTCTGCTATGGAAACTCTCTCCACCAAAACACAACATCTACTTATCTATAACTCTTAGAGATTTATTTGGGAGCCCTGTTAGGTTGTGACTTACTTGTGACCCCTCATAGAGGCAGGGCTTGAAACTAGGTCTTGACTCTGAGGCTAGGCCCCTTTACATTACACACAAGTGCCTCTCTTTTAATATTGTTAAATAACGTTACCCGGTTGTCTGAAAGAGTGGCAAGGTGAACGTCACCAGTAAATTCCCCTCTTCACTTCTTCCTCTCCTTCCATGCCTCAGAAGGGAAGAGACCCTTCATATCCAGAACTCTCATTCAAAACTAATGACTTAACCTTGGTGCTGGTGTGGTGCCTTTTGAAACCACATCCCTCGCTTCTGTCCTAAAATGTGGGTCAGTGTGTGGTATCCCACATTAGTGTCCCCATCTCTGGTGAGGAAAAACAAGGCTTTTTTCCAGTGACAGCTGCCACTCAGAGAGGAAGGGCTGGGCCGAGAGAGTGGGCTGAAGCAATATAGGAGAAACGGAAGGTCATCTTACTCATCAGGAAATTCTCCATCCTCAATTTATGTGTTCTACAGTTCTTCTTTCCTCAGATGAAAGGTCATGGCTTGCTCCTTGATGACAGGGGCTGAATTGCTTTATCTCCATTGAGATTATCACAGAGTAGACAGGGGTAGAGTAGGTACACTTTTAATAATAGCAGAGGTACATAGATTCAGAGCTACAAGAGTCCTTAGAGCTCTTATAATAGAACCTTTTCATTTTTCAGTTGTGGAAACAGAGATCTAGAGAGAAGTGACTTGCCCAAGGTCTCACAGGTAGTTAGGTTATAAACCCTAATTTTATAGATTGACTTTATAGGCAAATGACTTGCTCATGATCGTAAGCTAATATATAGCAGAGCTGATTGGAACCCAGGTTCTGTTCAATTTCACAAATATTTGTTATAAACAATTTAGTTTCTGTGGGACAATAGATAGAATGCTCAACCTGGAGTCAGGAAGACCTGAAGTTAAATCCAGTCTCAAATGTTAGCTTTGTGACCCTGGGAATGTCACTTCACTTCTGTCTGCCTTAATTTCCTCATCTGTAAAATGGGGATAAAATTAGCACCTACCTCTCAGAAGACAAAGTGGGATAATATTTGTAAAGTGTTTTGCAAACTTGAAAGCATTGTATAAGTGCTAGTTGTCATCATCACCATCACCACCACCACATCATCATCACCACCACCACCACATCATCATCATCACCACCACCACATCATCATCGTCATCACTACCATTCACTTGAAACTTCTCTCTCCACAATATTCTCTTTCTTACTATATCCAACACACCTTCCTCAGTCTTCATCCTTCTCCCACTCTCTTCAGAGTTTGACATTGAGTGTCAAATCTCCATCCTCTTCTCTCTTACTCACACAGCCATTATTTTAGTTCAGGTTCCCATCTCTTTTCACCCAGACTATTGTAAAAGGCTCCCAATTGGTCTCCGTGTCTCAATCCCACCCCCCTCCCCAATCTCCCTCTGGAATCCATCCTACACATAAGGGCTTAGGTGATATTTCCAAAGCAGGGGTGTGACCTTGTCATCCTCCATCTTAACAAACTCCATTGTCTCTTTAATTATTTCTGGGATCCAACACAACTTCACCACCTTGCTCCAATCTAGCTTTCCAGCCTTAAGGAACATGATTACACTCTGTGGTCCAACCAAATTGACTTTCTCAATCTTTACGCAGACAATATCTCCTGCCTCCACGATTTTGTTCAGTCTGTTTCCCGTGCCTAGAGTGCACTCTCTTTTAACTTCCACCTCTTAGTTTCCTTCAAGGATCAATCAGGTGTCATCTCCTACATTAGCCATGTCCTGGCCTCCCCAGCTACTACTGTCACCTCAAAAAAGTCACCTTTTATTTATTTTGTATATACTTATATGTCTGTGTTGTATGGCAAAGAAAATGCAATAACAGGGAAACTGAGGCACATTTCTTCAAATAAGAATCAGTTTATTAACAATCTTGCATATATTTGTTAATAAAGTGGGTCAAAATGGCCCCCTCAGTCAGACCAGTGATTTCCATGAGGAGGAAAAAAACCCTCTATTGATATGTAGGAAAGAAGGTGGTTGGGGAATGTTACAGTTGACTGCAGCTGGAAAAAGTGGGTTGGCCTTCAGGTGTGGATGATCACTGCCCCTCTCTGACAAGAAGTGCTCAATGTGTTGTGGGATTCACCTGTCTCTTGCACTCTTGGCTAGGAGACTAAAAACACCGGGTTAGGTTTCCACAAATGGGGAAATCAAACTTCCCCTAATTTCACAAGGAAAGACAAGAGCAGAATTATCTTGGGGGGAGGGGCTCTAGCTTAAGCTGATTGGTTGTTTACAGACCACAAACAGAAGTTCCAGGTTAAGCTTGTTAGCAATTGATTATTCCAGGGGCCAGTTGAAGGAGTGATTACATCATTTCCTTTCAACCACAACTATAAGCCAACTTGGATTGGGAGAGATGATTTTGAGCAGGGTGAGTTGAGGTAGATGCTAACCATTATAAAAAAAAATAAATACAGGATCAAATCAATTACGTTGTAAAATTAATCCAATAGAAGTCAGAGGAAACATCAATTTCTATCTTTTTACAGTTGTCTGCTCTATTGGAATGTGAGCTCTGAGGAAAGAGCCTGTTTCCTTTTTGTCTCTATATTCCTTGAATTTAGCCTTGCTCATAGTAGGTGCTTAATAAATGCTTGATGATTGATTCAACAATAAGCACCTGCTAAGCACAAGGCACTGTTCTGGTTTCTGGCAATACAAAGAAAAATGCCTCTTTTCTGGGGGCTCATAGTCTAATGGAACGTAGATAAGTAAACATGAGATCATCTGAAGAGGTAAAAAGCAATAGACTCGGGGTCATCAGGGAAGGTTTCATGGTTGAGCTGAGCTGAGCCTTGAAGAAAGGTAAAGATTTTGAGCACAAGAATTATACTGAAGGCATGGGGGACCCCTTCTACAAATACACCAAGGTGGGAGATAGGCTGTTGAATTGGGCCAATAGCTAGTCGTCTTGTCTGGCTTGGAACTTACACTGTCTGAAGAGAAGGAACTTAGACTGTATGAATGTAAACTGAGGCTTCAGTGTAAATTGTTGAGGGGCAGGCTTCTTTGCTCCTGCTTCTGGATGCATAGAATTTCCAGATAGTTGACATCTATTTTGATTCTCCTCATCAGTGGGCAACAAAAGTCAGTCTAGAGCTGAGCAATGTTTGATTCTCAAAGTCAAGTCTACAAAACAAGAGACAGATATTTGCCTGAAAGGGCCCCTTGTGCATGGGTAGGAATTTGCCATTTCCATGGGCTTTAGAATATCTGTTTCTTCCTTTATTCCCATTTCTTTGTCTTCACTATGTGTTGTAATAAATTTCCAGTTCTATCATTAGAGGCAAATAAGATCTTTATGGATGCTAATATTTGTTGACTCTAGGGCTGGAAGCTTCTGACTCCCAGCAATACCACACTTAAACTGTTGCAGTTAAATGAAAGCCCTATTCCAAGTTTTGAAAACCCCCCTTCAGTGTTCCTACTCTAAACCAGGAGATCATAGATTGGTTTAGAGTGGGAAGGTATCTAAGAGATAATCTAGTCCACCCACCCCCTACTCCCACTTTATAGGTGAGGAAATTTTTGAGACTAGGGAGTAAATGGTAGAGCTAAGATTAGAACACAAATCCTGTGCTTTTCCCCACACCATGGTGCTATGCCTAAAATCTAGATGTTCCAAGATAGAGATACAATTATTGCTACCCTACAAGATATGTTTTGCTCTGAGGTGCCACCTCACACTTATAGTGGCTAATATGACCAAAAAACAGGGAAAATGTTTGATGTTAGAGGGGATGTGGGAATACTGGGACACTGATGCGCTATTGGTAGAGTTGTGAACTGATCCAACCATAATGGAGAGCAATTTAGAACTATGCCCAAAGGGCTATAAAACTGTGCTTACCCTTTGATCCAGCAATACCACAGCTAGATCTGTATCCCAAAGACATGCAAAAAAAAAGAGGGAGGGGGAAGGACCTATTTATAGAAAAACGTCTATAGTAGCTCTTTTTGTGGTGGCTAAGAATTGGAAATTAAAGGTTTGCCCATCAACTGCGGAATGGCCAAACAAACTGTGGTATATGGTTGTGATGGAATATTATTGTGCTATAAGAAATGACAAGCAGGATGATTTCAGAAAAATCTGGAAAGACTTACATGAACTGACACATAATGAAGTGAATAGAATCAGGAGAATGTTTATACAATAACAGCAATATTATTCAGTGAAGAACTGTGAATGACTTAGCTATTTTCAGCAATACAATGATCCGAGACAAACCCAAAGGACTAATGATGAAGCACACTGGCAGCCTGATATTGAACTGATATTGACTGAACACGGACTGAAGCATGCTATCTTTCACTTTCTTTCTTTCATGTTTTCTTTTATTCGAATCTTCTTGTATAAAATGACTAATAAGGAAATGTTTTATATAATTGCACACGTATAACCTATATCTGATTGCTTACTGTCTCAGGGAGAGGGGAAGTGAGGGAGGGAGGGAGAGACAGAATTTGGAACTCAAAACTTGAAATAAAAATGTTAAAAAAAATTGGGAAAAAAGATATATTTTGTACTGAGACTTCATTCTCATCTTTCCTCCACCCCAGAAAGATTAAAACACTGATATGTACACAACCACAGGGGATAAAATCAGCTCGGCTTTCCCCACGGGGCTTCTGTGACAACTTTTCCGGTGGAAGTTTTCTAACCTCATGGAGGCCATTCCCCGGGGTTGAACAAATCCAGAATGCGTAATTGCCCATGGTGGGCATTTTGTTGCAAAACTCTTGCTTGCTCAAAAATATATCTCATACCTCATCCCACCAGCCAGCCAAACTATTTCAGGCTTATACAGCTAGATCCTTGATTTTTATTCAGTTGTTTTAGTCAAAATCAATACTTTGTGACCCTATTTGCAGTTTTCTTGGCAGAAATATTGGAGTGGTTTGCCATTTTCTTCTCCAGCTCATTTTATAGTTGAGGAAACTGAGGCAAATAGGGGTAAGGGATTTGCCCAGGGTCATACAGCTAGTAATTATCTGAGCCTAGATTTGAACTCAAGTCTTCTTGAGTCCAGACCAGGTATTCTGTTCACTATGGTGGCAACCTAGCTTCCTAGATCCTGATTCATATGAATAAAGAGTTCCCCCAGAAGTGCTTTCATTATTTGAATTCACATTGTATTGGGCTGAAACTAATTACCACATTTTAAATAATTAAAATAATTATATAATATGATTATATTGCACATGATTATATAATTATAATAACAATTATTTGCACTTGAGTAGTGCAAATTTGAATACATGTGACCACTTTAGGCAATTTGTTATTTGTACTAATGTGGATAGAGTACTGGGCCTAGAGTCAGGAAGACTCATTTTCCTGAGTTCCAATCTGGCCTCAGACTCTCACTAGCTGTGTGACCCTGGGCAAGTCACTTAACCCTGTTTGCCTCAGTCTCCTCATCTGCAAGATGTGCTAGAGAAGAGAACGGCAAACCACTCTAATATCTGCCAAGAAAACCCCAACGGAGTCCAAAGAGTAGGACACAGACAGAAATGACTGAACAACAGTAACAAAAAGGATCTGGCTATAATCCGAATCACAGATCTCAGCCTTGGAAGGGAGCCTCAGAGTCTAATTAATATTTGAGCAATAATCCCCTCAGAACAAATCCCAATCCTCTTTTATATAAGAGTCTTAAAATGTTTGAAAGATAGCAATCATATCATACTCTTCCCTTTCCCAAGGTCTCCCTTTCTTCAGGCTAACCATCACCACATCCTTTGCTTGATCTTCAGACGACATGATCTCGAGGCCTTTCATCATACTGGAACTTGTCGGGTGTCCTATCAAAGACATGCTTCTTAATTCTAGTGATTTCTCTCTGTTCATGATCTCCTATTTATCCTATTAATAATTCCTTCGTATATACTTTTTGCATTTTGTCTCTCTCATTAGACCATTGAGTTCAGGGACTTTTACCTTTCTTGGTATCACCAGTGCTTAGCACAATGCCTGGCACAGAGTAGTTGTTTAATAAAGAATTATTGACCGACTGACAAAATATTGCAGATGTGGTTTGACCATAGTAGTATGACCATGGCCTTCCTTGTTCTAGATACTATACCAGTCTCAGCGCAGTCTACATTTGCATTAGCTTTTCTGACTATCCCAGGATACAACTGACTCATGTTGAGATTGCAGGCCACTAATACTACCAGATCTTGATCAGAAAAACTGCTATGATGCCAGACTTTGCCCAGTCTTGTTCTTGTGTTAGAAAAATTATCTGGTGTAAATAGCAGATGGGAGGCAGTGGAATGGGATAGGGAAGGGGAAGACTGTCTTCAGAAGGCTACTATTAAAATGAGGGGAAGGACAATTCTCTAGGCTTTTCTATCAACTTATTCCAAAGATCAGGTGGTCAGATAAGCAGATTCACAAATTTAAAAGCTCTAAGAGCTTTGGTCCCAAAGAAATAACATCCCCACTGAGATAGTTTATTGTGAGGGTGGAGGGGGGAGCACAGTAACTTCAAGAAAAGGTTGTGGGGAGAGAGGAGTACTATGGGGCCTCAACTAGACAAGGGAGGCCCAAGGATGCCATACCTGTGCAGATGAGGAGGAAGGAATAAAAAGCAGCTTGAGGTCAGGTATCAATATTAGTATGTGCTTTAAGAAGCACATAATTAAGCACATGCTTAATAAATACTGAATTGAATTGAATGAAGGTATTGGGCTACTGGCAAAGGTTATGATGGTAGTAGAAGCCTCTTCAGCTTCATCATCACTATCCAAAGGTGTGGAGTCCTTTCTAATGGCTACAATTGGTGGATTTACCAGTATTTATTGAATACTTGCTATATGCCCAGTGCTGCCCGAGATCCCACAAAGGGCGTTAGGAGTATGAGACAATGTCTATCCCGGTATGCTACAGTGGAAGGAATACTAGCTTTGGAGTCAGAGAGCTTGAATTTGACTCTCACTCTGAAAATTACTACCTGTGTGTCCTTGGGCAAGTGACTTAACTCTGGGCCTCAGTTTCCTCATCTGTAACATGAGGAAGTGAGGTTGGACTAGATAGTATTTGAGGTCCCCTTCAATTCCAGATCTGTGGTCCCTCAGAAGTTGAGATCTAAGGGAAGACCAAAATTTTCAGTGATTATAATTTAGTGCACAAAGTGCACAATCAAATGCTAAGAGTAGTCATACAGATTTTGAATGTCATTGGGGTTGAGAAAGGAACGTTGAGAACAGATCCCTTTCCCTTAGCTCCTATACCTTCCCTTCTGCATGTTAAATATCTTGATAATAAAAAACTCAGAGACCATAAGAATGGAAAGAACACTAGATTTGGAATCAAAAGTCCCGGGTTCAAATCCCATCTCTGCTAGAATTAATTTTGTCTCTTTGAACCTCTATTTCTTCATCTGTCAAAAAGTTGGACTAAAGTACTTTTCAGATATAAATCATTCACTACAGGCAAGAAGCCTTTCAAGGATACCTAAGTGACTGTAACTACACAGAGTAGAGGCCGACTCCAGCTTCCTTGAACTTAGGAGTCATAAGCTTTTAAGAGCCATCAGAGACCTAAAAGATTCATAGAATCATAGATTTAAAGCTGGAGGGAAGCTCAGAGGTCTTCCAGGCCAACCATGAGTAAACAGGTCCAGATAATTTTCAGTTACTTGCCCAAGTGTCAAAGAGAGAAGGAATTTAAATCTGAGTCTCCTGACTCTAGATTCAATACTCTTCTGCTATATCATGATACCTTCATCTAGACCAGTCCACCTATCTTATAGATAAGAAAAATGAGAGCTAGAGAGGCAGCTGTATGGTGGCAGTAGATAGGGTTGGGGGGGTGGGGGGGTGCACCAGGGGTGTTTGTGTTTGTGTGTGTGTGTGTGTGTGTGTGTGTGTAGGTGTGGTGGGGGTGGTGGGGTAGAGTAGGGAGGAAAAAGGTGAGATTTTATTCCAGAGATGACCTTTTCCAGGGCTATGTGATAATAAGACTTTTAGATTTAGATAGTGGTTGGAAGCTGAGCTCTCCCTGGACTATGACAAATTAGAGCAAACATCCCACATTTTGGGACAGTGAGAGGGTGTCTAGTGGCTTCAGGGAACAGATACTGAGGGTAGCTTCCTATAGTGGGAGGAAAATGAGGTGGCAGCATCAGCTGCTGCCAAAATGGACCTGAAGTCCCATGCCCAGCATGCGTAAATCCCTTGTTAAAAATCACAGGATCTCAGAGCTGACAAGGACCTCAGAGCTCCTCTATTTCAACCCATGTGTGAACTTTGTAGGCACTTAATAAATGCTTGTTGACTGCTTGATTGAAAAGGAATCCCTTCTATAATACCCCTGACAAGTGGTCTTTGGAGATTTTTGATGACTGAGAATTAATCTCTGCCCTTCAAGGCAGCCCCAATTGTTAGAAAGGTTTTTCTTTATATCTAGCCAAAACATCTTTTCTCTATCTCTCACCTGTTCTCCTCATCCTGCCCTCTGAAACCAAGCAGGACAAGCCCTTTTCTATATGACAGACAGCCTTTCATTTATATATACAAGGAGGAAACTCTTATGAATGAATAAATGAATGGATGAAAAAGCATTTAGTTAAATATTTTCTCTACCACTCCCTGCCTTCAAAGGATTCACATCCTTTTTTTTGGCTGGCAGGTGGGGGTAGTGAAGCAATGGGGCTTAAATGATTTGCTCAGGATCACACAGTAAGTATCAAATGTCTGAAGTCAGATTTAAATTCAGGTCCTCCTGACTCCAGGGCCAGTGCCCTATCCACAGCTATCACCTAGCTGCCCCCAAAGGCCTTACATTCTAATAGGCTGAAACCACACTACTATAGAGAGGAGTGGTAGGTGGCAGGGAGGGTGATTAAAGTCTTAAGACACCTAAATGACATACCCTTTCCAGAAGCAAATGAAGTGTTAATTTGGTTACTGTTCTTAGAGAAAGAGTTGGATTTGAGGGTGGGAAAAATCTTGCATAGGTAGGTAGAATCAGCAGGAAGTTGGCTGGGGAGAAGCATGGCCAGCCAGGTCTGGGGACACCTTAATATAATGAATTCATGCCAATCCTCAGGGTGGGTGCTCTAAAACTTTGGTTTAGTTCTCCCCCTTCCACCACCACCCTTGCCCCTTAAATATAACTAGTTCTTTTGACAGATCATCAAATGCCATGGCCATTTTAGGGGAAAATGGGCTAGTAGTAAGCATGCTAGATTTGGGGTCAGAGGAGTTTAGTTCAGATTTAATCCCTGATATTTACTATCTACTTGGGGCAAACCACTTCATGGCTCCAAGCCTCAGTCTTCCTATCTGTAAAATGGTTGTACTAGATAGCCTCTGAGATTCTTTCCAGTTCTGATCTTATGATGTGATGGTTTCATACCCCTCACCAATTCTGATCATTCTCCTCTTCATCAAATAACCAACAAATTTTCCTTGATCACCTACCATGTGTCCCTTCATAGCACTGTGCTAGGCACTAGAGTTAGAAATTAAAAAAAAAGTGAAACAGCTCTTAATTCAAGGATCTACTAGTGGGAGACATGTCCATAGAAATAAATATAGGATATATTAAAAAGCACACAATGAAGTAAGGGTTGGGATAGTATTATATGCTCAAAATCTTCTAGATCCTACCTAAAATATGAACTTCTTCCATTCCCTTTTGCCAAGGAATAATGCAGGAGAGATTAGGGCTGGAGACTGCCAGCCACGCCTCCCTTGTCCCTCAGCCATCTTCTCCTATACACAGCCTCAGACCGCACATTGCCCTTTACCACTCCAATCATTGTTCCTGGTCTTTATTTTCAGTACTATTGGCTGAGGTCATGTTGATTTTAACTGGAATTCACCCATGTAACACCACTGTAACACTGTAACTGGATGGAGTGAGGAGGAGGGGGGACCTAGTGTAACCCACCCTGGGTACTCTCATGCCCAGGGATCACCCCATCTGTAAGACATTTCTTTTTGGTGATGTGGTGACATTTGCAATTTGTTGCTGGCTCACCCTTTTGGGGGGGGGGAGTTTAACACTCAGGCATCCTTTGGCTCATTGATTTGGGGAGCATTAGACCATGAACTTGACACCCTTTACTCATCTGTCTCATTGAGAATGTCAGCAGGTGTCATTTATCACATGTCTGGGTAAATTAGAGCTGCCCAAGTTGGTAAATGGTGTTAGCTCTGGGGTAGATGAAATATGTGATGATGGAGGGACAGGATTAGATTAGGGTCTCATTTCTTCTCCAATCTACATCTCTTTCATCTGCTTCTCACTCTAAAGGGCCTGGGTGGAGTTCCCCTTCTCTTCCCCTTTGCTTTGTGGTGGGGCACATCTTGCTATTTTAAATAACCTAATAATGTCATTTTCTTGGGGGCCCCCTAGAAGTTGAATCCACTGTCAGAAATGTCTATTGGTTTCAGTTTCTGTCCAGTTACTGTGGACAAGAGAAAGGGCAGAGTTTCTTGGTTTTGCTTTGTCCAGTGGCATACTGATGACAGGCTTGGTTTCCCTTCCTCTTCCAGTTTCCTTATATCTTACCAGTGTAATTTCCATTGGCTCAGAAGGAATTGATCCCAAATCAATAAGTTAGCCTAATTTTGTGTAAGAGCTTCTCTCTCATGGAATCATAGCCCTGGGAGGAAACTTGGGACTCCATCCAATCCTTTTCTTTAGCCAGTACCATATCTTATCACTTGTGACAAGGGATCTATGAGAAGCAGAGTGGTTTGGTGGAAAGAGGTCAATACAAGTCTTGTAATCAGAAGACTTGTTTTTGAGTCTCCGACACTAGCAGCATGATCCAACTAGAGCATGGAATTGTAGTGCAGTACAGTGAGAAAAAGCATTGGCTTTTGAATCAAAGGGCTTGGGCTCAAATCCTGCTTTTGTCACTTCCTATTCATATGACTTTGGATAAGTCACAACCTCCCTGGGCTTTGGTTTCCTCATCTGAAAATGAGAGGTTGTACTACATGGCTTCTCAGTTCCCTTTCAGTTCTAAATCTATGAGTCTATGAATTCACTGTTCCTTAGCCGTTTCATTTCTGAAGTGGAGATTCAATGCTTAGGACTTCCTTTTTTCATAGGACTATGGATATCAAAGTGCTCTGAGAACCTTGTGTTGCTGTGCATATAAATTGTTATTATTAGAGAGAAAAGAATCAATTTCTAAATTTTAATCTTCTAATGAAGGAAAGCCCATAATCTTATCAGGTTATTTATCTACTATCTATCTATCTATCTATCTATCTATCCATTGTCTATCTATCTATCTATCTATCTATCTGTCTGTCTATCTGCCTATCTATCTATCTCTATCTAGGTGATAGCAGAGCTAGCACTAATTCTTGGTTATCCTGCCCCTGATTCAAGTGTTTTAATGGACCATAGAAAAGTGAGACAATTTATAATAGGCTGAATAAGTATTTGTAGAATATTCTGGATTATGCCTTCTAAGCAACAGAGATTGACTTGTTGCAAGTTGTATCTCTTCTCTGGGCCTCAATTTTCCCACCTGTAAAATGAAAGTGTTAGTTTAGAGCATCCCTAAGGTCCCTTCTGAGGCAGCTAGGTGGCATAATGGGTAAAGTGCTGGGCCTGAGTTCAAAGCTAGTCTCAGACACTTACTAGCTGTGTAATCTTGGGGAAGTCACTCAACCCTGTTTGCCTCAGTTTCCTTATCTGTAAAATGAGCTGGAGAAGGAAATGGTAAACCACTCTAGTATCTTTGCCAAGAAAACCCCAAATGGGGTCGCGAAGAGTCTGAAACGACTAAACAAGAAAAATATTTTCATTATGGAAGACTGCAACTGAAGAAAACAGGGAAGGTTGTGGCAGTGCTCCTTTGTTCTGAGATGGGGGTGAGGGAGGAGCAGGGTTAAGTGAGGATTGGAGAAAAACTAGTTTTCAAAGTAGTGGGAAATATGCCATTCCCACCATGACCACAAGGGGATGCCATAACTGCACAGCACCCATCCCTAGGACCCCAGCAGGGGAAAACAACACAGATAATTGGGTCTAAGAGCTTGAATTCTCCTGCATTTCAGGAGACTCCTAGGAAACTCATTGAGTTGACAATTGTCTGCCTCTGGGTCCTGACTGGAGAAGACCTGGGAAATCCCCAATTTTTCTACTAGATAACTTCCGGATGACTTAAAGTGACTTTGCCTGAAGACAAGGGAGAAACACTCAGTTTTCTTTGTGTATGTATTTACTCCCACTCTTCCAAGGTTCTCTTTTTGCAGTATCTTCCCTCATTAGACTGTAATTTCCTTAAGGGTAGAGACTGACTTTGTTTACTTATATTTGTGTCTCTAGTGCTTAGCACGGTACTTGTAACATAGTAAACACTTAATAAATACTTTATCATTCATTCATTCATGCAATCCGACTAGGGCAAATTTGATTCCTTTATTTTCTTCCCTCCCTTTCTTCCTTCCTTCCTTCTTTCCTTCCCTTCCCTTCCCTTCCCTTCCCTTCCCTTCCCTTCCCTTCCCTTCCCTTCCCTTCCCTTCCCTTTCCTTCTTTCCTTCTTCCTTCCTCCCTCCCTCCCTCCCTCCCTTCTCTTTCTTCCTTCTTCCTTCCTTCCTTCCATTCCTTTTCCTTCCCTTTCCTTCCTTCCTTTCTTTCTTCCTTCCTTCCTTCCTTCCTTCCTTCCTTCCTCCCTCCCTCCCTTCTCTTTCTTCCTTCTTCCTTCCTTCCTTCCGTTCCTTTTCCTTCCCTTTCCTTCCTTCCTTCCTTCCTTCCTTCCTTCCTTCCTTCCTTCCTTCCTTCCTTCCTTCCTTCCTTCCTTCCCTTCCCTTCCCTTCCCTTCCCTTCCCTTCCCTTCTCTTCCCTTCCCTTCCCTTTCCTTCTTTCCTTCTTCCTTCCTTCCTCCCTCCCTCCCTTCTCTTTCTTCCTTCTTCCTTCCTTCCTTCCGTTCCTTTTCCTTCCCTTTCCTTCCTTCCTTCCTTCCTTCCTTCCTTCCTTCCTTCCTTCCTTCCTTCCTTCCTTCCTTCCCTTCCCTTCCCTTCCCTTCCCTTCCCTTCCCATCCCTTCCCTTCCCTTCCCTTCTTTCCTTCTTCCTTCCTTCCCTTCCTTTTCCTTCCCTTTCCTTCCCTTTCCTTCCTTCCTTCCTTCCTTCCTTCCTTCCTTCCTTCCTTCCTTCCTTGTCAATAAGGAGAATAAAATTCATTAATGGTTGAAATTTTATATCTGTGTCTATCTATATGTACATGCACACATATACATGCACATGTATATGTGTATATGTGTATGTATACACACATTTTTCTACAGATGCATAACTATATAGCTCATTTCAATTATGGATTATATCACTGTTTATACTTGTATTCCCAGAGCACAGAGCTTGGCATATTATAGATGTTTAATAAGTACCTATTGACTGAGCATTTATTACTTACTACAGTATGTGCTAGATAAAATGCTAAGAACCAGGGATAAACCAACAAACAAAACCAAAATAATCTATGACCTCAAAAAACTTACTACTGAATGGGGGTTGGGTAGGGAATCAAACATACATAGATAAGCATACTGTATACAAAATATATGCAAAATAATGAAAAACTTTTGTTTTTTTTTTGTTTTTTTTTTTTTGGGTAGGAGGAGCACTAGTAGCCAGAAGAAATAAAAGAAGAAATGCTATCTCTTCATAGCATTTGATCCAAACCTCAGAGAGAGCTAGAGATTCCAAGAGGTGAAGGCAAGGAATGGCAGAGACAGGAAATGGACTATGGTGTGCTGAAAAGATCAAACAGGCCAGTTTGCTTGCAAAATGTGTGTGTGTGTGTGTGTGTGTGTGTGTGTGTGTGTGTGTGCTCATGTGCGTGTCGTAATGTGAAATCATTCTAGAAAGATAAATTGAAGCCAGGTCATGAAGGGCTTAAAATGCCTAATAGTGGCATAGTGGTGTTTTTATTTTATCCTAGAGGCAATAGGGAGCTATTGAAGCTTCTTGAGTAAGATTGTGACTTGGTAAAACCTATGCTCTCAGAATACTGATTTGTGAACTCTGTAGATGATAGATCAGAGAAAGGAGGGATGGGACACAGGGTGATTAATTTGAAAGCTATCATGATGGCCTAGGTGAGACATGCTGAAAGCCTAAACTAAAATTATGGCCATGTGAATGGAGAGAGAGCATGAAAATAGAGTTGACAAGCCTTAGTAACTTATTAGACATGGTGAGTAAGTGCAAATGGAAGGCTGAGGAAAATTCCTATGTCATGAACTTGGGAATGACTGGAAGGGTGTTGACAGAAATAGCAAAATTAGAAGTAGTAGAAGGAGGAAGAGAATGAGTTCTTTTTAAAACCTACTGAGTTTGAAAGCCCTAGGAGACATCTAGGCGATATTCAGCACGTAGCTGGTGATGCAAGAATGGATCTCAAGAGAGGGCTGAACACAGGATAGGAATCATCCTTATAATAATTAGGTAATTAGCTCCATAATAATTAGGTCCATGTTGCTAAACATTATTTATGATTAAGAAACGAAAGAGGTCAAGTTCTTGTAGTTTACTGAGAAAACTCACATATTTATTTCATGAACGCTTTATTCAGGAAGAGTAACACTGAATGGGAAGAACATCAAATATTATCGCCAAAAATGAAATTGACTATTTCTTGTCAGGAAATAACTGGTTGCCGATGTGGGTGTAATTTCAGAATCAGCTGTCTGTGACTAATCAGATCCCTGACTGGTTACAACAAAGGTCAAAATCAATTACAAATTAGAAGGAAGGATATAGATGAGAAGATACTGCATACAGGTACAACTCCCCCTTGACCTATTTAAACATGTTGTTGACTGTGAAAAGTTGAAAATAATAGAAGTAAAGACATTGATTCTGATTGTCACCATTTCTTTGAAAAGATTAACCGATAAAAAAGTTGAAACAATGAGGGATTCAAAGAATTCCAAGACCCTACAGTAAAATAAAACAAAAACAAACTCAAAGCAGAAACGAAAACCCTTGATCTCTTTTCCAAGCAGGAAGACATAATGGTAAAGAACACCACTGGTTTAGAGTGACAGGTCTTTAGCAAAATATTATGGATAATTAAGAGACATATCGTCTCACAAAAAAAGAGTGAAAAGCACTGGAAAAGACACAGCCTGCAGAAATATCAGTGTGAGATTCATCTAGGAAGATATTTATGGTTAAAACTGGAAGAAAGACAGCAGATAGACATAACATGGAATAGGCTAGTATTTTTGTACTAATCTGTTCTCATTATCAGTGATAATGGGTGGAACCATTACAATTTGACTGGAAAGAATTAGAAGATCTGGGTTCAAATTTTTGTGAAATGAAGGGGTTAGATTAGATATCTTCAGAAGTTCCTTCCTGCTTATTCCATCATTCCATAAACTCAGTGGTCTCTATACTATGTGAGGAAATGCATTTTGGAGGAGGATTTGGGGAATGGTGTAACCTGAACAAATACATTCAAAAGAATGTTTGTTTTAGAGGTAATGAAATATTGAAATAGAACTCATGGATTAGTTTTAAAGTATACTAAAGTTGGAAAGATTTCAAAAGCATAGGGAAGATCAGTGCCATTATTGCTAATTCTCTTCTTCCTTCTCCTCCCCCTCCCCCAAAATCACTGAGAATAGAAACTATAGTTCCATATGCTTTCTTTTAGATGCCCAGTATTTAACATAGTGCCAGGCATGTTTGTTGTTGTTCAGTCATTTCTGGCATGTCTGACTCTTTGTGATCCCATTTTGGTTTTTCTTGGCAAAGTTATTTTGCCGTTTCTTTCTCTAGCTCATTTTATAGATGAAGAAACTGAGGCAAACAGCATTAAGTGACTTGCCTAGGGACAAACAGGTAGTGAGTGTCTGAGGACAGATTTAAACTCAGGAAGATGAGTCTTCCTGACTCTAGACCTGGCTCTCTCTCCACCACACCACCTAGTCTCCTGGCACATAGTAGGTGCTTAATAAGTGCTTATTGGGCTGGGGCAGAGCCAAGATGGCGGCTGGAAAGCAAGGACTAGCATGAGCTCCCCACCGAGTCCCTCCAAAAACCTGTAAAACATGGCTCTGAACTAATTCTAGAACTGCAGAACCCACAAAACAGCAGAGGGAAGCAGGGCTCCAGCCCAGGACAGCCTGGATGGTCTCTGGGTGAGGTTTATCCTGCATGGAGCTGGGCGCAGAGCGGAGCAGAGCCCAGCATGAGTGGCTGTAGCCAGAATGGCCTTTGTTTTCTTTGAATGACTCAGCTTACCTCATTGAGCCTCTGGACACTGTGGCTTGCTCTTCCGGGGCAGGAAGCCCAAAGAGCATTCCAGGAAGCAGACAACTTCCTGTGTGATGAGTCATGGGGCTGGCTGAGGGGAGGTGTTAACGGCTACGCTAGGGGGAGGGGCCAAGTCAAGAACCAATCGGCCCTGGTCGTTCAGGCGGTGCTTGATGATGTCAAAAACTCTATAAGAGGGGAGAGGACAGCTTGAAGATCCTCTTTTCCTTTTCCGGTTGGAGCCAGAGACAGTTACAGCGACAGTTACAGCGACAGTTACAGCAACAGTTACAGCGACAGTTACAGCGACAGTTACAGCTACAGTTACAGCCACAGCCACAGCTGAAGCAGGAGCTGCCAGTAGCAGAGCTGACCTACGGGAGGAAGCTGAACAAAGACTTCAGGCCAGTGGGTAATCTTATTACCATAGAGGGGGAAACATGATTTTGCTTTACGCAATCATGCTTCTCTGTAGCCTCCTGGTTACTCTTTCAAGGCGTACTTATTGGGCCTGGAAGCTTTTGATCAATATATCAAAATGGGGTTGCTGGTTCATGGGTTGGTTACTGTGGAGCCTAAATAAATGTTTTGATTCTTCTGCCTTCTACTTTGAGAGTTTCTTATATCCGGCGGTTCCGAACGTTTCAGACATGTTTATGATCCTCTTTGAGATTATAAACTCTGCCCTCCTAATACATTTGGCGACGAGGATGGGATCGCTAGGTATAAGATCTCTATTTAGAAGCAGAACAATTCCAGAGGAAGAGATGAATATCCCAGGATGGGAGGATCCATTTTATTCCTCCCTAGCAAAAGAATTGGCTAAAAAAGCTGGACCCTGTGAAAACTGGGAACCAAGGCTACGGAGAGGAGATCCTAGGGATTTGGAAAAGTGTTTACGAGAAGTTGGGATTCAGTCAGGGGCATCACTATCTAGGCAAAGCTGGATAGTGTTATCAGCCTACCGGCTAGTATACGAAAGATTGAGATTAAGTGAAAGACATGGGGGCACTCCTACCCCACAGGAAGAAGGGGAATCTCAGATAGCAGGAGACCAAACTGACTCAAATGAGAACTTTTCTATTAATGTGGCTAAGAGCAACAGGAGACCAAAAAAGCCCAGAGTGCATTTCAACCCAGCCCAGAAAGAGCCTGACTGCCTGCTTCGTCCTAGCCATGGTGGCAGAGGAAGTGAGTGGGGAGAGAATGAGACAATGTTAGGGGCTGAGGCACAAAACACTACTGGGGTTCAGGATGTGCCTCACACAGAGAATAGGAGATGGTTAAATGATCAGACAAGGGCTCGACCCATACAAAGGAGGAAGACAGAAACCCGAGGTGAAGATTCAGTTACAAGGGAAATTCAGGAAGATTTCTCACCGCAAGAGGTCACAGATATTTTGAGTAGATTCAGCCAAAGAATAGGAGAACCATTGATATCTTGGATGGTAAGACTCAGTGATCAAGGGGCCAGTGGAATATCAGTAGATAGGACAGACTGCATGAGATTCATAGGTATCAGCCATGATCCTCTAGTTCAACAAGCTTTTAGGGAACATCATCAGCAAGGAGATGGTGATAGCAGGACTACTCTGTTGGCATTAGCCGCTGTGGGATGCAATAAGAGATATGCTACTGATTCTATGTGGCCCACTGAGCACAGACCCTGGTATTCACTTAGAGATTGTATCATGAGACTAAAGGAGGAGGTAATGAAGACTGCCATTATGATAGGAACTGCAGACAAATATTACAATGATCCAATGGAACTGCCTCATAGGAATTTAATAATTAGGACAGCTCCCCCTGCTTATAAACAACTAATTTTGAATTTATTACTTGGAGAAGTAGGGAGCCGTCTTACAACAGTGATAAATAAGATTTTACAGTTATATGACTTAGGTGACTGGGGAAGGGATAGATCTCCTCGAGAAAGAAGGGTGAATAACCAGCAAACTTGGCGCCAAAGGAGAGTAACAAGGAAAGAAATGTTTACTGCTTTATTGAGAGCAGGGGTAGGTTTTGAAATGATAGATGGAATTCCAACCAATGAATTATATAGAATGTACAGAGATAAAGGCCTTGATAACAGGAGAGATAGGGAAATAAGAACTGCTCCTGCAAATACTACAGATGTTGAACCTTCAAACCCAAGTGAATCATATGAAAGGGAATACTAGGGAACAGGCCGAGCCCCAGTCCAAATTAAGGAAATACACAGGCTGGATTGTAGACCTCACATTAACTTGACCATATATTGGAAAAATGGGTCAAGTACGGTAACTGAGGCATTAATAGATACTGGGGCCGAGGCCACCCTTATTTATGGAAATCCAGACAAGTTCAGCCATGGAACTCCTATTACCATTACAGGACTAGGAGGGACTGAAATATCAGCCAGGCAAGTTAAATTAATGATGAAAATTGGACAGTTGCCCAAGAAAGAATATAGTGTGGTTATTGTGCCTATTCCCGAATACATCATTGGAATAGACATATTGAAGGGTATGACCTTAAATTTACCCGAAGGGAAATACCAATTTGCTGTGAGGAAAATGGGCATTAATGCAGTCTTAGTGGGGAAAATCAAGATGGATCCAATCACTTTGCCCGAACCTTCTAAAATAATTACTTTGAGGCAATATCGTGTGCCAGGTGGGCAAGATGAAATTGCCAACACTATAAGAGAATGTGTTGAGGCAGGAGTGTTAGTCCCTACAACTACTCAATGGAACAACCCTGTCTGGCCAGTCCGAAAGTCAGATGGAACATGGAGGATGACAGTAGATTATAGACAGCTGAACAAAGTGACTCCTCCCTTGTATGCTGCTGTCCCAGACACGGTTACTTTAATAGAGAGAATACAAAAACGTGAAGGGACTTGGTATGCAGTTATTGATTTGGCCAATGCCTTCTTTACAATCCCAATAGACCCCAAGCAATGGAATCAGTTTGCTTTTACTTGGCAAGGCCGACAGTATACATTTACACGCCTGCCGCAAGGATATATTCATAGCCCAACTATTTGCCACAGGATTGTAGCTGAACATTTGGATGAATTAAAGTTACCTGGTGTACAGCTTACACATTACATAGATGACATCATGATACAGGGAAAGAATATAAAGGAGGTGGAGGAGAGTTTAGTATTATTAATTGACCATATGAAAAGCAAAGGATGGGAAATCAACCCCGCAAAGGTTCAAGGGCCAGCTCAAACTGTAAAATTCTTGGGGATACAGTGGAATAGAGGACTGCGAGAAATTCTCCCACAAGCTCGACAAAAAATCCAGGATTTTCCCACCCCTACCAATAAGAAAGAGGCCCAAAAGTTCATAGGGCTGTTTGGTTATTGGAGACACCACATCCCACATTTGGGACAGATTTTAAAACCCTTGTATAAAGTCACCAGAAAGAAATATGAATTTGACTGGGGACTTGAACAAAGTAGAGCTTTTGAGGAAGCAAAGGCTGCTATTCAATTAGCTCTAGACTTATGGCCTATGCAAAATGGGCCAGTGGAGTTACAAGTGACTGTACAAGATGACTATGCAAATTGGAGTCTGTGGCAAAAACAACAAAGCCGAAGTGTACCTTTAGGCTTTTGGTCAAGGAAACTGCCCTCATCTGGAGTGCAATATACACCTTTTGAGAAGCAGCTGTTAGCTGCATATTGGGCTTTAGTAGAAACTGAGCAACTAACTCTGGGTCATGAAGTGGTATTAAGGCCTGGAATTCCAATTATGACTTGGGTAATGAGTACCCCAGCTTCTCACAGAATTGGACATGCACAAGAGGCAAGCATAATCAAATGGAAGTGGTATATTCAGAATAGGTCCAGAGCAGGCAAAAATGGAGTTTCTGCTCTACATGAATCTGTGGCGAACATTGATACTGAGAGCAATGAAAAGCCCCTTGAATCTAAGCAACAGATGGTACCATCCTTAGTGAAATGGAATAATGGATATGACGGACTAAATGAAGAACAGAAGAAACATGCTTGGTTTACTGATGGGACAGCAAAATATTTAGGACAGAAGAGACATTGGAAAGCAGTAGCCTATAACCCCTGTACAAGGAGAACTCTGGAAAGTTCTGGGATAGGGGGAAGTAGCCAATATGCTGAACTGATGGCAGTGCATCAGGCCATCAGAGCAGAGAAAGGAGGACAGTGTCATATATTTACTGACTCGTGGGCGGTAGCTAATGGATTAGCTACGTGGATGCCTATATGGAGGAATCAGAATTGGGAGATTCATGGCAAACAAGTTTGGGGTAAAGAGTTATGGGAAAATATATGGGACATGTCTTCGGTTACAGATCTGTCAGTTTTTCATGTTGATGCTCATGCAACCCTGACCACACCAGAACGTGAGTACAATGCACATGCGGATCGACTAGCAAAGATTGCTACTGAATGTATTGTCCCTACTCCGACTCCAACTGATGACCCAGCCTTAGCAAGATGGGTCCACCAGACTGCTGGCCATTTAGGGGTCCAGGCCACCCATCGATGGGCACAGGATCGAGGTATCAGTATTTCTCATGCGTTGTTAAAACAAATAACAGAGGAGTGTTGTATATGCCAATTAGAAAAAGAACGAACTCTTCCTAGGATAGTTACTGGAGAAATAGCAAGGGGAAAAGTTCCAGCCCAAATTTGGCAGATAGATTATATTGGCCCACTACCCCAGGATAAAGGATGTAAATATGTATGTACGTGTGTTGACACCTATTCAGGTGTACTAGTGGCTTGTCCTTATAAAGACGCAACTCAGAAAAACACCTGTAAAACTTTAGATATTGTAAGTTTATATTATGGAACCCCAATGCAGATTCAAAGTGACAATGGGTCACATTTCAAGGGCAAAGAAGTGAAAAGATATTGTGTGTTGAATAATATAGAATGGATATATCATATTCCATATTACCCACTGAATCTACCGTGAATAGGTTATAATAATAGATTCACAGACTCCACAGGTATGGCTGATGCTGGTAAATGCCATAAGCCACTCAGAGGAAAGGTAACTTTGTGTGATTAACGGATGAAAACTTGTACATTTGGGGAAAGGCTGGGAGGACAATCTTAGTCTATATCTAGGGTGGGATCCTCTTGGCTTCCTCATTATGTTCCTTTTGAAAAGAAACATTTCCCACCTGAGTTTGGCTCTGATGTTGGATCTTTGCATAACTGAAATCTCAACCAAACTTGAGATGATTTTATTTGAAGAATTATAGTCCATACTTGTCTATTCTTTTTGTCCTTTGTTTTGGCTAACCTTGTTGCTAGTTTTGTTTCCTTCAGGCTTAAGCACCTTGCACTTTCCGGTGACTGCCTAAGCATGTAGCATTCTTGGAATTCCTGCCAGCTCGTTAAAGAAATGACCTCTGAAATGGGACTTTTTGGGGGCAGGGCCATCTCTACATCCAATTTCAGCATGAAGAAGCTATGGAAAATGAGACCTTCACCCCTCACCCCAAGATTTTGAGCCCCAATCGTTCAAGGGGGGTGGAAATGATGATAGTGTTCTGTTTACTTATTTTGTGTTATCCTTGCTGTGTTGTTTTATTGTTATGATATTATTGATCCTATGTAATGGATACAAGGATTTAGGGGTGGACATTTGAATTATTAATAATTATTTTGGGGATGATTGATTGAAGAGATTATCTTGCTGGGACCTAGGGGTGGATCACATTTGAATCGTAAACCAATATTTAGGAATGTCACCAAATGATATGTTTTGCTTTATAATGAATGATATGTTTTAGTTTCCTTTGTAATTGGATCACAATGTATGTTCTAGGATACATGGCTGATTAGATTATGTATCCTATAACAAGGGGTGGAGTGTAGCCAGAATGGCCTTTGTTTTCTTTGAATGACTCAGCTTACCTCATTGAGCCTCTGGACACTGTGGCTTGCTCTTCCGGGGCAGGAAGCCCAAAGAGCATTCCAGGAAGCAGACAACTTCCTGTGTGATGAGTCATGGGGCTGGCTGAGGGGAGGTGTTAACGGCTACGCTAGGGGGAGGGGCCAAGTCAAGAACCAATCGGCCCTGGTCGTTCAGGCGGTGCTTGATGATGTCAAAAACTCTATAAGAGGGGAGAGGACAGCTTGAAGATCCTCTTTTCCTTTTCCGGTTGGAGCCAGAGACAGTTACAGCGACAGTTACAGCGACAGTTACAGCAACAGTTACAGCGACAGTTACAGCGACAGTTACAGCTACAGTTACAGCCACAGCCACAGCTGAAGCAGGAGCTGCCAGTAGCAGAGCTGACCTACGGGAGGAAGCTGAACAAAGACTTCAGGCCAGTGGGTAATCTTATTACCATAGAGGGGGAAACATGATTTTGCTTTACGCAATCATGCTTCTCTGTAGCCTCCTGGTTACTCTTTCAAGGCGTACTTATTGGGCCTGGAAGCTTTTGATCAATATATCAAAATGGGGTTGCTGGTTCATGGGTTGGTTACTGTGGAGCCTAAATAAATGTTTTGATTCTTCTGCCTTCTACTTTGAGAGTTTCTTATATCCGGCGGTTCCGAACGTTTCAGACATGTTTATGATCCTCTTTGAGATTATAAACTCTGCCCTCCTAATACAGTGGCGCAGACCAACCAGACCAGGAGCTGGGCGGAGCGTGCCCTAGCGCCCTGAATCAGCGAGCTGCAGCAGTTACCAGACTTCTCAACCCACAAACACCAAAGACAACAGAGAAGGTTAGTGGGAAAAGCTGCGGAAGTGGAAGGAGTTCGTGGTTCGGCTACCGCCCCAGGGGCAGTGGAGGTGGGGCAACTACAGAAGTACAGCTGCAGTTGCTTCCGGCCCCAGGCCAACCTGATGGGAGGAATTAAGAGGTGGATCAGAGCAGGAGTGAAGAGCCTGCTGAAGATCTAAGTCCAGTCCAGGTTGGGGGTTCTTGGGGAAGGAGGAGTGCTGGTGTGGCAGAGCTGGCGCATCCCCCCAAGCGTGGAACATAGTACTCTTTAGTCTACAAGCAGTCATACCCCTCTGAAAAACTCAAGAGTCAAGTTAGTTGGCTGGGAATATGGCCAGGCAGCAAAAACGCACCCAGATTCAGTCTCAGACTTTGGATGCTTTCTTTGGTGACAAAGAAGACCAAAACATACAGACAGAAGAAGTTAACAAAGTCAAAGAGCCTACAACAAAAGCCTCCAAGAAAAACATGAACTGGTCCCAGGCCATGGAAGAGCTCAAAAAGGATTTGGAAAAGCAAGTTAGAGAAGTAGAGGAAAAATTGGGAAGAGAAATGAGAAGGATGTGAGAAAACCATGAAAAACAAGTCAATGACTTACTAAAGGAGACCCAAAAAAATACTGAAAGATATACTGAAGAAAACAACACCTTAAAAAATAGACTAACTCAAGTGACAAAAGAGCTCCAAAAAGCCAATGAGGAGAAGAATGCCTTGAAAGGCAGAATTAGCCAAATGGAAAAGGAGGTCCAAAAGACCACTGAAGAAAATACTACTTTAAAAATTAGATTGGAGCAAGTGGAAGCTAGTGACTTTATGAGAAATCAAAATATTATAAAACAGAACCAAAGGAATGAAAAAATGGAAGACAATGTGAAATATCTCCTTGGAAAAACCACTGACCTGGAAAATAGATCCAGGAGAGATAATTTAAAAAGTATTGGACTACCTGATAGTCATGATCAAAAAAAGAGCCTAGATACCATCTTTCAAGAAATTATCAAGGAGAACTGCCCTGATATTCTAGAGCCACAGGGCAAAATAGAAATTGAAAGAATCCATCGATCGCCTCCTCAAATAGATCCCAAAAAGAAATTTCCTAGGAATATTGTTGCCAAATTCCAGAGCTCCCAGATCGAGGAGAAAATATTGCAAGCAGCCAGAAAGAAACAATTTGAGTATTGTGGAAACATAATCAGAATAATCCAAGATCTGGCAGCTTCTACATTAAGAGATCGAAGGGCTTGGAATACGATATTCCGGAGGTCAATGGAGCTAGGATTAAAACCAAAAATCACCTACCCAGCAAAAATGAGCATCATGCTCCAAGGCAAAATATAGATTTTCAATAAAATAGAGGACTTTCAAGCTTTCTCAGTGAAAAGACCAAAGCTGAATAGAAAATTTGACTTTCAAACACAAGAATCAAGAGAAGCATGAAAAGGTAATCAAGAAAAAGAAACTGCAAGGGACTTACTAAAGTTGAACTGTTTTGTTTACATTCCTACATGGAAAGATTATTTGTATGATTCATGAGACCTCAGTATTAGGGTAGCTGAAGGGAATATGCATATATATACATATATGTTTATGTATATATATATATGTATAAGTGAATGTGTATGTATGTATATATGTATTTGTGTGTGTGTGTATGTATATATATATATATATATATTCATATATATATATATATATATATATATATATATATATATATATATATATATACAGAGAGAGAGAGAGAGAGAGAGAGAGAGAGAGAGAGAGAGAGGGGGGGGCACAGGGTGAGTTGAAGATGAAGGGAAGATATCTAAAAGAAATAAAATCAAATTAAGGGATGAGAGAGCAATATTTTGAGAGAGGGAGATAGGGAGAGATAGAATGGGGTAAATTATCTCACATAAAAGTGGCAAGAAAAAGCAGTTCTGTAGGAAGAGAAGAGAAGGCAGGTGAGGGGGGAATGAGTAAATCTTGCTCTTAGCAGATTTGACATGAGGAGGGAATACCATACATACTCAATTGGGTATCTTACCACACAGGAAAGAAGAAGGAAGAAGATAAAAAAGGGGGGATGATAGAAGGGAGGGCAGATGGGGGTGGAGGTAATCAAAAACAAACACTTTCGAAAGGGGACAGGGTCAAGGGAGAAAATTCAATAAAGCGGGATGGGTTGGGAAGGAGCAAAATATAGTTAGTCTTTCACAACATGAGTATTGTGGAAGGGTTATACATAATGATACACATGTGGCCTATGTTGAATTGCTTGACTTCTTAGGGAGGGTGGGTGGGAAGGGAAGAGAGGAGATAATTTGGAACTCAAAGTTTTAAAAACAGATGTTCAAAAACAAAAAAAAATTGTTTTTGCATGCAACTAGAAAATAAGATACACAGGCAATGGGGCATAGATATTTATCTTGCCCTACAAGAAAGGAAGGGAAAAGGGGATGGGAGAGGAGTGGGGTGACAGAAGGGAGGGCTGACTGGGGAACAGAGCAACCAGAATATACACCATCTTGGAATTGGGGGGAGGGTAGAAATGGGGAGAAAATTTATGATTCAAACTCTTGTGAAAATCAGTGCTGAAAATGAAATATATTAAATAAAAAAAATAAGTGCTTATTGACTTGACTGCAAAATCTTTTTGAAACTGGTTCACCCAAACATGGTATCTTTAGCAAAAATGTTATAAGGGAGCAAGTAGATTTTTACAGATGTTTTTCTACAGGAGAACATATCTTTATAGTCGCATTGATTGAGGTATCAGTCTGGGCCAGGCCTAATAATTCAAGATTGAGAGTTAAAATGCAAAGCATACTCATAGGCAATAAAATGTAATTAAGAACCAATTTTTAAATAGGAGATTAAAAGAACAAAGTTTCTATGGTTAAAAGGACATACACATTTCTACTAACAGGATTATAGATATAGAGCAAAAATCGACCTCTGAGGCCATTTACTCCTTATTTTACAGGACTTGCTCGTGATGACACAGACAGGAGACATTAGAGTCTAGATCTGAACCCAAATCATCAGACCCCAAAGCCCATACTCATTCCAATGGGTGGGGAAGCTCACTGTATTAGTTCATCAGTTCATACTCCTGAGCAGGCACTGAATGAGAAAACGGGTTGATCACACATTTGAATAGGAAGAGTAAATTAGGCTGGATGACAGTTGGAAAATTGTGTAGCACTTCCAAATACCCCAAGCTGCTGCCTGCCAACAATACCCATCTTTTAAAGAGAATGTTTTCCTGTTAATAGTATACAACTATGAATCATAGGGCACCATGATTTTGGAAGAATCAAAATTGCATTTGATCCAAAGAATGGTACCTAGGTGGAACAATAGACAGAATGCTAGCCTGAAATTAGTTCAATAGAGAATCAGTTCATACAGAATTGTAGATTTTGAGCTGAAAGGGATCTTAGAGGCCATGTAGTCCAACTGTCCCATTTTAAAGATGAGGAAAAAAAGGCACAAGTTAAGTCAAATGTCTTCCTAAGGGTCATATAGCTAGTAAATGTCTCAATAATTTTTCTCAAGAAGAAGTCTTCCTGAGTCCATTTTCAGTACCTTATTCACTCTACCACGTTGCTTCTTTGAGATAATCTATGCAAAGCACTTTGCAAACCTTAAAATGCTGCATAAATGTCAGACTGGGAAGTAAGGTAGAAGAAGAAGAGATGAACAGCCAGAGTTTTGTATTGGTATTCATTAAATATTAATACTAAGTCACTCAACAAATATTTATTAAGCACCAACTATGTGCCAGACATTGTGGTAAGTGCTAGGGATTAAAAAAAAGGGATAAAGGACAATCCCCGCCCTCAAGGAGTTTATAGTTTAATGAGGAAGACACAAGCAAACAAATTTGCACAAACTACGTATAGGATAACTAACAAATAATTGAGTGGAAATGTACTAGAATTAAGGAGTGCTGGGAAAGTCTTTTTGTAGAAGATTAGGACTTAAAAGAAGTCAGAGAAGCCAGGAGGTGGAGATGAAGGAGGAGAGCATTCTAGGCATGGGGGAAATTCCAGGCTAGAGAAAATGCCCAGACTTGAGAGAAGTAATTTGTTTCAAAGAGTCTTTTGGTGTGTTGGATGGATCCTTCATAGAGGAATTATGGAAGAATACGCATATGAGAATAAGGATAAGAAGGTGAGGAAGGGTTTTGCTCTATATAACTGGATCCAACAACATGTCAGAAGAAATGCAGAAAAGCAAAGCTTCTCACCTCTTGACTAAGAGGTGATAGATGAGAGGTGTAGACTAAGGCATGCACCAGTAAATCTATATCTATATCTATACACATACATATAATACATTGGTGTGTGTGTGTGTGTGTATGTGTGTGTGTATGTTTATTTTTTCAGACACTTCCAGTGTGTAACCACTTTTTGTTGTCCTTCGTTCTTGAAGAGAACTGAAATGATATTACTATGTTGGGGTCAAGGTATAGTGTGTCTGACTTGCTGATCAGACTGACATGAGCTCAGAATGCACTGCCACAGGTTGGGCACAATAATCTATATGAACATTTGGAGTGGAGATGTCACTAAATTTGTACATTTCACATTTCTTTTGAACTACCACAACTCTGTTTTGTTGATATAGCACAGTGCCTTTTTTGATGTGGACATATCATGCTGAACAGTCCTGTGCCAGTATTTCCCATGTCTCATAATTGATTGCAAAGGTCTGCAGAGAGACCATGAGAATGTCCTTGTATTGCTTCTTCTGACCTCCACGTGAGCACTTGCTTTGTGTGAATTCTCCATAAAATAGTCTTTTAGGCAAACGTTCGTTTGGCATTTGAACAACATGGACAGCCCATTGGAATTGCACTCGCTGCAACAGAGTTTGGCTTGGCAGTTTAGCTCCAGAAAGGACCCCCAGTGTCTAGTACCTTATCTCACTAAGTGATCTTCAGAATCTTCCTAATTCAGATGGAAATGATTCAGTTTCCTGACATGGCCCTGGTATACTGGCCAAGTTTCACAGGCATACAACAATGAGGTCAACACAATGGCTCTGTAGACCTTCAGTTAGGTATGCAGCATAATACTTCTTTTCTCCTACACTTTCCTTCGGATCCTTCCAAACACTGAGATAGCTCCGGCAATGCATGTGTAAACTTCTTCATCTATGTGTACGTACCTAGAAGGTATACTGCCAAGGTAAATGAACTCATCCACAGCATTCAAAACTTCTCCATTTGCTGTAGCCAATGGTTCCATGTATAGATAGTGTAGTGCTTGCTGGTAGAGAACGTCTGTTTTCTTGGTGTTAATTTTTAGGCCAAAATTAGCACAAGTAGCACAGAATTGCTCCATATTTTGTTGCATCTCAGCCCCACAGGCTGCATTGAGCACACCATCATTTGCAAACAAAAAAATCATGCACCAATTCTCCCTCTACTTTCATCTTGGCTTGTGCAGTAACTGACCTTGATGCCATTTTCATCATTGTCGAAGGAGTCTGACAACATCTCTGAAAACATCATGCTAAAAAGCACAGGAGCATGCACACAGCCCAGTGGATGGAGCATTGGTATCTAGGCAGCTAGGTGGCACAATGGATAGAGCATGGGGTCCAGATTCAGGAAGATCAGAGTTTAAATGCAATCCCGGACACTTAGCTGTGTGATGCTATGCAAGTCACTTAACTTCAATTTGCCTCAGTTTTCTCATCTATAAAATAGGATAAAGATAGCTCCTACCTCCATTGCTTTTGTGAGGATGAAATGAGATGATAATGGTAAAGCGCTTAGCATGGTACTATTAGCTAAATATTAGCTATTATTATTATTGTGTTATTATTATTGTTATTATCAATGAATCTGTTTTGCTTGAAAATGGATATTTCTTTAAAGGAAGGGCTTTGTTTTTGGTCAAGAAGTAAATTGCAGGAAGAAAGTGATAGTGATGTCAAGAAAAAAGAAAAAAAAGAGAAGCCAATGAAACTTTTTTTAAGTGCATAAAAGAGGGAGGTTCAGGAGGGAAAATGGACTAGGATAAAGGTGATGGAGCCAATGTGTTGACTTTATTGTGTATTTAATAAAAATAAGCTCTAATAGAGATTCGTAGTTTCTTGCACAATCCTCTTTTTCTATTCTTCTTTGTATATGGAATATTCATGTTTGTTAAGTTCCAGATAACAAATAAACAAAAAATTAAAAACTTGAGAAAAAGGTAAAGACAAAGACTTGGAGGTTTTAGAAATGGCAAACTCATGATGAGTCAACAGTAGCCAAAAAAATGGATGTGACCTTCAGCTGCTTGAATAAAAAATAGTTTGCCCCAGGGGAGAGTGGTACTAATCCCCCTCAGTTCACTGATGTGCTCAGATCACGTCTGGGATAACGGATTTGATTCCAGTGTCACATCCTAGGAAAGACAGGGCAGAGGAGAGCAGCCAGGAAGATGAGAGGCCTAGAGATGGCACCAAGAATTGAAGTAGCTGCCAATGGGATAGCCTAGATTATAGAAGCTTTAGGAGAGACATGGCAGCTGTCTTCACTCTTACATCTTAAGAGTTATCACATTGAAGAGAAATTTGGCTTGTTTTGTTCAGCCCCAGAAGAGGAAGAGGTGGCAGGGTGGGGTGGGAGGGGGAGGGAAGGAAGAAGCATTTATTAAGGGACTATTATGTGCCAGGCACTGTGCTATGTCCTTTAAAATATTATTTTTAAAAAATGAATGTCAAAAATTGTTATTACATGTAATTGTAAAAAATATACAAAATTTTAAAATATGGTAATGTTCTGTGTGGCTGCACATGTATGGTTTATATCAAATTGCTTGCTTCTCAAGCAGTGGGGAGAGGGAAGGAAAGGAGGGAGGAAGAGAATTTGGAATTCAAAATTTAAAAAAATGAATGTTAAAAATTGTTTTTACATGTAACTGAAAAAAAGTAATTTTTTTTAAAAAACAAAAATTATCTTATATGATCCTCAACACCCTTGAGAGGTAAGTGCTATTATGGTCCTCATTTTCCAGTTGAGGGAGGCAGACAGAGATTAAGTGACTTGCCCAGGGTCCCATAGCTGCTAAGTGTCTGATGCCTGAATTTTTTTTTTTTTGGAGAGGGGGAAGGCAGGGCAATTGGGGTTAAGTGACTTGCCCAAGGTCACACAGTTAGTAAGTATATCAAGTGTCCGAGGCCGGATTTGAACTCAGGTTCTCCTGACTCCAGGGCAGGTGCTCTACTCACGGTGCAACCTAGCTGCCCCGATGCCTCATTTAAACTTGGATTTTCCTGACTGTAGGCCCAGCACTCTATCCACTGCACCATCTGGCTACAGGATCAAGGGTTGATTTTTGCAAAAAAGCAGACTTCAGCTTGATATGAGGAAACACTTTCTAATTAAGTGCCTGAAAGTGTCTCTGTGGTACTGAGCCACCTGCCAACTCAGGAATTCTGTGAGTCTATGATTATAAGCATATTTCACTCATTTGTTCATTCACGTATTTGCTCATTAAGAATTTTTTTTCAGATTTTTTATTTTTAGTTTACAACACAGTTCCACATAATTTTGAGTTTCAGATTTTCTTCGCCCCTCCCCCCTCCCTTCCCAAGACTGCACGGAATCCAGTATATCTTCTACATATAACGTCGCATTGAACTTATTTACACAACAGTCAAGTTGTAAAGAAGAATTATGACCAATGGAATGAATCATGAGAAAGAAGAAACAAAACAAAACAAAAAACCAAAAACACAAAAAAAGGGGAAAGAAAAAGGCTAGCATAAAGTGTGCCTCAATCTGCATTCAGAATCCATAGTTCTTTCTCTGGATGTAGATAGCTCTCTCCATCATGAGTCCTTTGGAGTTGTCTTTGCACCTTGTGTTGCTGAGAAGAGCAAAGTCTATCAGGGTTAGTCATCACAGAATCCATATATCTGTGGTTGTGTATCGTTTTCCTGGTTCTGCTCCACTCGCTCAGCATTGTATCATATAGGTTTTTCCAGGTTATTATGAAGTCTGTATCATCCCCATTTCTAATAGCACAATAGCATTCCATTAACTTCATATAACACAACTTGTTCAGCCATTCCCCAGTTGATGGGCATCCCCTTGATTTCCAGTATTTTGCTACTACAAAAAGAGCCGCTATAAATATTTTTGTACATATGGGTCCTTTTCCCACTTGTGTGATCTCTTTGGGATACAGCCCTAGAAGTGGTATTGCTGGGTCAAAGGGTATGAACATTTTTATAGCCCTTTGGGCATAGTTCCAAATTGCTCTCCAGAATGGCTGGATCATTTCGCAACTCCACCAGCAATGTAACATTGTTCCAATTTTCCCACATCCTCTCCAGCATTTATCATTTTCCTGTTTTGTCATTTTAGCCAATCTGACAGGAGAGATGTGGTACCTAAGAGTTATTTTGATTTGCATTTCTCTAATCAGTAATGATTTCGAGCATTTTTTCATATGCCTATAGATATCTTTAATTTCTTCCTCTGAAAACTGCCTGTTCATATCCTTTGGCCATTTCTCAATTGGGGAATGACTTCTATTCTTATAAATTTGGCTCAGTTCCCTGTATATTTTAGAGATGAGGCCTTTATCAGAGACACTAGTTGTAAAGATTTTCTCCCAGTTTTTGGCTTCCCTCGTAGTCTTTGTTACATTGGCTTTTTTATACAAAAACATTTCAATTTAACATAATCAAAATGATATATTTTGCATTTTGTAATGCTCTCTGTCTCTCATTGTGTCATAAATTCTTTTCCATAAATTTGATAGGTAAACTATTCCTTGCTCTCTCAAATTGCTTATAGTATCAGCCTTTATTCCTAAATCATGAACCCATTTTGACTTTATTTTGAATTTGGTATATGGCGTAAGATATTGGTCTGTGCCCAGTTTCTGCCATACCATTTTCCAATTTTCCCAGCAGTTTTTGTAAAATAGTGAATTCTTAGCCTAGAAACTGGATTCTTTGGGTTTATCGAAGAGTAGATTGCTATAGTTGTTGACTACTGCATCTTGTGTACCTATCTTATTCCATTGATCCATGACTGTTTCTTAGCCAGTACCAGGTAGTTTTGATGACTGCTGCTTTATAGTGCAGTTTAATATCTGGTGTGGCTAGGCTACCTTCCCTAGCATTTCTTTTCATTAATACCCTAGATATTCTAGACCTCTTGTTCTTCCAGATGAATTTTGTTATTTTATCCAGCTCTGTAAAATAATTTTTGGTAGTTTGATTGGTATGGCACTGAATAGATAAATTAATTTATGTAAAATTGTCATTTTTATTATATTAGCTCTGCCTAACCATGAGCAACTGATATTTTTCCATTTATTTAGATCTGACTTTATTCGCGTGAAAACTGTTTCATAATTATGTTCATATAGGTCCTGGGTTTGTCTTGGCAAATAAAATCCCAAATATTTTACAGTGTCTATAGTAACTCTGAGGGGAATTTCTCTTTCTATCTCTTGCTGTTGGGCTTTGTTAGTAATGTATAGGAATGCTGAGGATTTATGTGGGTTTATTTTATATCCTGCAACTTTGCTAAAGTTGTTTATTATTTCAAGTAGTTTTTTACTTGATTCTCTAAGTAAATCATCATATCATCTGCAAAAAGTGATAATTAAATTTCTTCTTTGCATATTCTAATTCCTCCAACTTCTTTTTCTTCTCTTATTGCTACAGCTAACATTTCTAGTACCAAATTGAATAGAAGGGGTGGTAATGGACATCCTTGTTTCACCCCTGATCTTATTGGGAATGCATCTAGCCTATCACCATTACAAATAATGCTTGTTGATGGTTTTAGGTAGGTGGTATTTATAATTTTAAGGAAGGCTCCGTTTATTCCTATGCTTTCTAGTGTTTTTAATAAGAATGGGTGTTGTATTTTGTCAAAGGCTTTTTCTGCATGTGTTGAGATGATGATATGGTTTCTGATAGTTTTGTTGTTGATATGATCAATTATGCTGATAGTTTCCCCAATATTGAACCAGCCTTGCATTCCTGGAATAAATCCTACCTTGTTGTAATGTATTACTCTAGTGACAAGTTGCTGCAAACTTTTTGCTAATATTTTATTTAAAGTTTTTGCAGCAATATTCACTAGGGATATTGGTCTATGATTTTCTTTCCCTGTTTTGACTCTTCCTTGTTTGGATATTAGTACCATATTTGTGTCATAAAAAGAATTTGATAGGACTCCTTCACCTATTTTCCCAAATAGTCTATAAAATATAGGAATTAATTGTTCTTTAAATGTTCAATAAAATTCACATGTAAAACCATGTGCCCCTGGAGATTTTTTCCTAGGGAGTTCATTGATGGCTTGCTCAATTTCTTTTTCTGAAATGCGGTTATTTAGGAATTTTCCTTCCTCTTCCATTAACCTGGGCAATTTATATTTTTGTAGCTATTCATCCATATCCGTAAGGTTTTCAAATTTATGGGCATACAATTGGGTGAAATAATTCCTAATTATTGTTTTGATTTCCTCTTCATTGGAGGTGAATTCATGCTTTTCATTTTTGATACTGGTAATTTGATTTTCTTCTTTCTTTTTTTAAATCAAATTGACCAAAGGTGTATCAATTTTATTGTTTTTTTTCATAAAATCAGCTCTTTGTTTTATTTATTAATTCAGTAGTTTTCTTGATTTCAATTTCATTAATCTCTCCTTTGATTTTCAGTATTTCTAATTTGGTATTTAATTGGGGATTTTCAATTTGTTCTTTTTCTAGCTTTTTCAGTTGCATGCCCAATTCATTGATCTCCTTTTTCTATATTTTATTTATGTAAGCATTTAGAGATATAAAACTTCCCCTAAGAACTGCTTTTGCTGCATCCCACAAGTTTTGGTATGTTGTCTCATTATTGTCATTCTCTTGAATGAAGCTATTAATTGTTTCTATGATTTGTTCTTTGGCCCACTCATTCTTTAGAATTATATTTTTTAGTTTCCAATTAATTTTTAACTTGTTTTCCCACAGTTCTTTATTACAAATAATTTTTATTGCATCGTGATATGAAAAGTATGCTTTGACTACTTCTGCCTTTCTGCGTTGGATTTTGAGGTTTTTATGCCCTAGTACATGGTCAATTTTTGAGCATGTGCCATGGACCACTGAGAAAAGTATATTCTTTTTTATCCCCATTCAGTTTTCTCCAGAGGTCTATCATATCTGCCTTTTCTAAAATTCTGTTCACCTCCTTAACTTCTTTCTTGCTTATTTTGAGGTTAGATTTATCAAGTTCAGAGAGGGGGAGGTTGAGGTCTCCCATTATTATAGTTTTGCTGTCTATTTCTTCCTGTAACTCCCTTAACCTCTCCGCTAAGAATTTGCATGCCATACCACTTGGTCCATATATGTTAAACAATGATATTGCTTCATTGTTTATGGTGCCTTTTAGCAGGATGCTGTGTCCCTCCTTATCTGTTTTAATTAGATCTATCTTTACTTTTGCTTTGTCTGAGATTAGGATTGCTACCCCTGCTTTTTTTTACTTTAGCTGAAGCACAATATCTTTTACTCCAGCCTTTTACCTTTACCCCATGTGTATCGCCCTGTTTCAAATGTGTTTCTTGTAAACAGCATATTGTAGGATTATGGTTTTTAATCCATTCTTCTATCCACTTCCATTTTATGGGAGAGTTCATCCCATTAACATTCACAGTTATGATTTCTATCTGTGTCTTTTTCTCCATCCTATTTCCCCCCTGTTTATGCTTTTATTTCTCCCTTTCCCCTTCCACTCCTCAACAAAGTTTTGCTTTTGACCACTGCCTTCCTCAGTTTACCCTCCTTCTTGATTCCCCTCCCTTATCTTACTGTTTTCTACTTGCTATTTCTTCCCTCCCTTCTGACCACCCCCTCCCTTTTTTTCCCCTTTCCCCTCCTACTGCCTGTAGGACAGGTTAGATTTCTATACTTATGTTTCAACAATCCGGCTAGCAGCTGCTGTGGGGGGTGTAAAACCAACAACAACCAGCTCACAGAATGCTACAAGCCCAGCTTCTTTTGGTCTGCTTTACTAAGGAAAGCAACGTTAAGGGTTAACAATCTTACTTTAATCCAGCATACAAATATCATTCACTTAGTTCAGGGGAAAAAGCCAGCACCCTGAACTTCAGAGCAAATACAAACAAATTACAAACATCAACAGACAGACCTTCTCTGATTCAAATCCCAATACATAGTTACCAGAGTTTAACAAAGTCCCAACATCTGGTTTACAAGCTGGAGGGCTCTTAGCTACAGTTGCCCAGAGTCTCCACATCAGTGCACCACCAAGAGTGAGAGCTTTGAGCAAATAGCTCTGTCTTCTCTTTTTATACAGTTTCAGATGTCATCAAATGTCTGAGCGACCAGAACTTAGGCTCCTTCAATTGGCTGTGGTGTTAGCGCCTCCCTTCTTTGGCCCCACCTGGGGCCCCACCATAGTTACAAATTCACACCCACATAGGCTTAGCACCTAATAGTTAGGAGTTTGGGCCTAGGGTTTAGCACCCAGTAAGACTCAATCAAAGACATTGAATTAATCAAAGGAAACAAAGGTCAAACTCTTCAAGGATCCCAATACATTCCACCCCTTTCCAGGTTCCATGGAATAACAAAAATCTAAATTAAATGGCCATGGATCCTGGAACAAGTAGAACCATTATACATTGTGATCCAATTAAGCAGGAAACTAAAACATATCATTCACAACAAAGCAAAACATATCATTCAGTGTCATTCCCAAATACTTGTTAAAGATGCAAACATGATCCACCCCTAGGTCCCAGAAAGTTAATCTCTTCAATCAATCATTCCCAAAATACTTATTTACAATTCAAATGTCCTCCCCTAGGTCAAAGCAAGTTAATCTCTTTAGCTAGTACAGAGTGTCACAATAAAGTTCCCTTGGGGATGTCTCCTCCCCACGCTGCTGTTGCAGGTTTCCTCTTGGTACCCAAAGTCCCAACTCAAAGAAAAGTCCAAAGTTCTGTTGGGGGTCTGTTCTCCCCATGCTGTTCCAGTCCCTGCTTCCAAGTCAATAAAGCCAACAGGTTGGGGTCCCTGGGGATCCAAGGCACTTCCCCCACCCTACCATAAACAAATCTACCCCTCCCTCCTGGGTCCCAAACAGGCCGGGGTTGGGGAGGGGGAGGCAGCATAGAGATACACTTAGCTCCTTTCTGAAATGTTTCTATCTTGCCCCAGGACTGAATTCCAAGCTCCTGGGTTCCAACTTGCCTGGCCAAGCCTGGCTTCTGCCTGGCCTCTCCTGGCTTCTGCCAGAATGTAGGTGATTCTCCACCTTTTTGCTCATCTCACCAAAGTCAGCTCCAAGGCAGCTCAGTGCTTTCAGCTTTCCAAAGTTCCCATGCAAGCAGTCCCCTATTCCATCTGGGTTAATATGTAGGCAACCACTGTCAGCTTTTTCTCTCTAGTCTGTAGAAAGGCTGTTCTCTGCTCCTGTTTCAAAACTCCAAATACAATATAGTCTCAAAACATTCACACCTTCAGCACAGTCCTTATCAGCTTAATCCCTTGGAAGGAGGAATTATCTTCCAGGGACCCTGCTCTGGGCTCCTGAGAAACCACTAGCCTGTTTTCCTTCAGGCATTTGTCACTCCTGGGGCTCCACAGAACCATAGCCACCCCAAGTACAAAGAGCAATCCAAAAACTGGGAAACATTCAGCCACCCCAGTACTCCAAAACGCCATACTTTCCTTTTAAAATGCAGATCCTGCTGTGACTATGCCATTTGTTTCAACAATCTGGCTAGCAGCTGCTGTGGGGGTGAAAAACCAACAACAACCAGCTCACAGAAAGCTGCAAGCCCAGGTTCTTTTGATCTGCTTTACCAAGGAAAGTAACATTAAGGGATTGACAATCTCACTTTACTTAAGCATACAAATACCATTCACTTAGTTCAGGGGGAAAAGCCAGCACCTTGAACTTCAGAGCAAATACAAACAAATTACAAACATCAACAGACAGACCAAATACAATTCATAGTTACCAGCATCTGAGTTCAGCCAGGGAGCTCATAACAACGGCTGGCCCAGAGTCATGCGCACCACTACTGCTGTGGGTCAGAGCTCCGGAAAAAGAGAAAGCCAACCTTTGGTTTTATATCTTTTTCAGGGTCAAGGGTGAGTCACACATGCAACTCACCCATGCGACCTAAAATCATCACAAAAATGCAACCTAAATCCACGTGGTCTAAAAGCCTCTGATGTCACAAACATGTCACTCAAACCCATGTAAACTAGGCTTTCCCTTGAGGCAAGGAGGCCATCAAGGACTCCTAATTTAATCAAGGAAATAAAGGCCAAACTCTTCAAGGGCACTTGTTTGAATTAAGTGCTAAGAGCCCATTTTGATTGCCAATACAACTTATCAGGGTATGTTATTCTATTCTTGAACCAAATCTGATGAGAGTAAAGCTGAAATACTGCTCTTCTTCCTCTCTTCTTTCCCTCTACTATAACGTGTTTTTGTGCCTCTTCATTTGATGTACTTTACCCTTTTCTACTCCCTCCTTACCTCTTCTTCCAGAACCCTCCCTTTACATATCTTAATTATGTTTTTTATCCTTATACCAGTTATTTTATACAGACATCCACAGTCTATGTGTATCCCTTTCAATTGTCATAATAACTGTACTATTCTTAAGATTGACATATATATATGTACATATATATATATATATGTGTAAAACATATATAAGATGATATAATCCTATATAAAGATGTAAATAATTTGCCCTTATTGATTAATAAGATTTGTGGGGTTTTTCCCCCTGTTTACCTTTTTATGTCTCTCTTGAGTTTTGCATTTGAAGATCAAATTTTCCATTGAGTTCTGGCCTTTTCATCAGGAAGGTCTGGAATTCCTTTATTTTGTTGAATATCCATCTCCTTGCCTGAAAAATTATGCTCAATTTTGCTGGGTAGTTGATCCTTGGTTGTAGTCCCAGCTCCTTTGCCCTTTGGAATATCATATTCCAATTTCTTCTGTCACTTAATGTAGAAGCTGAAAGATCCTGTATGATCCTGACTATAGTTCCATGATATTTGAATTGTTTCTTTTTGGCTGCTTGCAGTATTTTCTCCTTGACTTTGTAATTCTGAAATTTGTCTATATTTCTTGGAGTTTTCAATTTGGGATCTCTTTCAGGGGGTGATTGGTGGATTCTTTCAAAGACTATTTTAACCTCTGGTTCTAGGACCTCTGGGCAGTTATCTTTGATAATTTCTTTGAAGATACTGTCAAGGCTCTTTTTTTCATTGTGGATTTCCGGTAGACCAATAATTCTTAAATTGTCTCTCCTGGATCTATTTTCCAGGTCAGCTGTTTTCCAATCAGATATTTCACATTTTCTTCTATTTTTTCATTATTGTTTTACTACTTCTTGATGCTTCATAGAGTCATTAGCTTTTACTTGCTCAATTCTCTCGTCCAGAGTCATTCAAGTACAGTAGCAGGACAAAAGTTAGGATGACTGGTGATGGCCCAGAATGCAGTGGATGACCTTGGTGTTTTTGATGTCTGATCAAGCTCTAAATGCTCCACAGTTCCTGCTTCAGCTGCCTTCATGGCCATTGGAGCAATTGTTCTCATCTGCTTATTCTTCCAGGATAAGTCTTCACATGCTTAGGTTGGACATCCCCCTAATTCACCAATGGCTTGAGGCCTGTTGGTTACTGTCAACCTGGTTTAGCTCATCTGCTGAGATGGTTTTACTGGGGTGTGGCCTCTGTGCATTCTATAGCCTTTTGGAGCCAGAGGTGACAGGGGTCACCAAAGGTGGATGAACAGCCCTGAAAAGGGCTTGACAAGCCCTAACATCAGAGGTGCTAATCCTCATACACTCCTGTCAGTATAAGTACATGCGGTTATTCAGATGTACTTTTGATAACCTTCAATGAGTCTACAAATTAGCACAGTGGTGTATGTTGAAGTTAAACTTGTCTTCTGCAAATATCACCTTTGTATAAGAGGATCCTTCCTCATAAGAAGAGACTGACTAAACCTTGGGGACCTCTGACTTATTGCCTCTAACTAGGAAATACTAGAAACATCAGTGTTTGACCCTTTTCCAAAGTCCTTTTGCAAAAAGCCTCCTAAACCTTTAAATATAACACACTTCTATTTACATAGTAAAGCCATAGAAAAGACACTCATCTGAGCTCATAGAGTTGAGACAGCCCCTTCAATGTTTTAGTAACCTCCTTTCAAAGACCTGTAGGATTCCCATGATTCAAAGCACTACCCTAGATGGGACTCTGGCAAAGGTGGGGAGGATTGAGGCCCAATCTATCATAGTGATGCTCCACCTAAAAAACCTAATTCATAAGCTTCTTCAATACTTCACATTTCTAGAGTATTTTATGGGTTGCAAAGCACTTTAATGGACATTATTACATTTTATCCACATAATAATCCTTTGTTTTTATAATTTTTTAAAAAATTTAAACTTAAATACAAAATGAGAAAACAAACAAAAAACATTGCCCTGTACACAGCAGACCATAAGAGAGAATTCAATATAAAACAATAAATTTCCATTTCAAGAAAACTTATATAATAAATACTACACATTGTTTTCAAAGGTCCCAGCTTTTCTTTGCTTCCTTGTTGGTTTTTTTTTTTGTTCTCTGCTGTGATGAGATGCTTCATTTTCTCTTTTATTTTTTCATTCTTTTAATTTTGTTTTATGGTTTCTTGGTTCTTAGAATGTCATTAGCTTTCCCCTTGTCCAATTGTAGTTTTTAAGGATTTATTTCCTTAAGTTTTTGATTCTCTGTTTCTAATTGGTTGATTTTCTTTTCATAATTTTCTTGGTTTTCTTGGATTGCTCTTATTTTTTTTTCTAATTTTTCCTTGATCTCTCTTATTTGATTTTTAAAGTCCTTTTTAAGTTCTTCCAAGAACTCTTTTTGTGCTTGGGACCATTTGACATTTCTCATTGAAAAAGGAGTGACTTTCTAAGCTCCATTATCTTCTTCTAAATATAAACCCTGATCTTTTCTTTCCTCATAGCAACTATTTATGGTTGGGGTCTTTCTCCTTTGCTTACTTATTTTTATTTACTTTTTGTATTATTTTGTTTTTAGCAGCTATTAGTGCAATTAAGTTGTAGTCCTGAGGTATGGGGAAGAATGCCCCAAGCCTATGGTCCTTCTTACTATTATTTTCTGAGGTCTGTCTCAGGGCCCAAATTTGGGCTCTCCTCTCCACTCCTAAGCCATGACTAGGGCCCCCAGCCACACTCCTACAAATGATCTTGCCTCCTGTGGTCCCTCCTGGGTCTGTAAACTACAGCTGTCCTCTCTGCCCCAGAACTGAAACCAGGGACTCTGGTCTTGCAAGTGCCCAGAGCCAGTAGGACCCTTGCCCAGAGCCAGTAGTGCCCCTGCCCCTCGCTATTGCACTTATCAAGTGGGTGCTAGCTCCTTTTCTCTCCAGCCACAGCCTGGGATGCATCTGGTCAGCACAGTTGCGATTGGCATCCCTTGACAGTGGAGGGTCCTTCAGTCTTCTTCTACCCAGCCTTCAGACCCCCACACTGTCTTTGAGATGAAAGTTCCTAAGGCTGAGGCTATGCCTCCAGGGCTTGCCGTTTGTTGATTCTGTAGAGTTGTCCTGGAGTATTTGCACTGCACTCAGGCCAAACCTCCTCTGGAGGTCCAGTGTTTCCTGGGGTCTTCTCAAATTTAGGAGGACAACTGCTTTAACCTGTATTTATTTCTGCTGTTCTGAGGTTATCTTTTTTTTTTTCCTGTGAAGGAAATCTGGAAAGCCGAAAGTTTTCTGATGGACTCTGCCATCTTCCCAGAGTCCTCCTCCACACAATAATCCTAAGAGAAGCAAGTGGGGTAGTTATTGTCTTTCCCACCTTGAAGATGAGGAAACTAGGGCTGAGTGACATTCTATGACTTGCTTAAGGTTCTATAGGCAAGAATGTGATGAGACAGAGACTTGAACTGAGACCTTCTGACTCAAAGTCCAGTGCTAAACCCTTGGTATATCCTTCTGTCTGTTCCCTCTATTCCTAAGTTCAAGTTGAAGGCTGCTGGAAGGAATCATGCTGGTAAAATCCAATACGTTGCTAACCTCACCTTAGGCCATCTAATCTCAAAGTCACTGCTCCATGACAGTCTATTACTGACTTTCCATCATAGTCCACACAAAGGATGCTCCAACCTTCTCTTCCTTCCTCAAGCTGACTATGCATACCCACTCTCTTTTGGAGGGTGACCTTGCTTTTCTACTTAGCTGAAAAAATTGAGGTTATCAAATAAGAATTTTTTCAATCTTACCTCTTCTAGTCCTGTAAACCTTTCAATTTCCTTACCCACCCTCACTTCCTTCCCTTCACTCCAGGAAGAAGTAGTCTTTCTTCTTTCTTCCTTTATATTGCATAAAAATTCAAAATCTAACTTTTATTTTCCAAACAAGCTGTTGCCCAAAGGGAAAAAAAATGGGTGGGGAGAGGGGATTTGCCTTAAACATTGAAAAGTTCTGGGTATTTCTTTTACTGTTGTAGATTAGGTGGTTGAGTTGTGTTAGATAAGGTTCGATGTAATCTATCCATTAATTATGGGTATAGTTATAACTGTTTTCTTCTTCCTGGGCATTCCACACCAAACATAGCATAGACTTCCTGTGTTAGAACCATGGCCATCAATCTGCCCCAGAGGATGAGGCTACCCTAATTAATTTTTGACTCCACCCATTATTCTCCTTTTGATGTGATTCCTGGGTCTTTATCCACCTTTCACTCATACTGGCTGGCACTGCCAGTATGAGCCAGCTGCTTTGATCCAGAAGATTTCAGAGATAAGAAACAAGTTAATAAAAACATTTTTTCCTAATGCCCTTAGTGACTAAGGACCGAAGATTAATTTGAGCAGAGCTGAAAAAATAAGGCATTTTCCGTAGTTCGAAGAAAAACCTGATATATGTATAGGGCTTTAGACTGTATTTGGTGGGTTTGAATCAAACGCTCAACAAGTATTTACCAGATATCTCCTATGTGCCGGCACTGTGCTAGGCACTAGGGCCGTGAAGCAGAAACAGGGAATAATCCTGGGCTTTATTTACTATGAACTAATTTCACGATCTGCAACACTTAATTTCTCTGAGCCTGACAGACAGAGAGAGAGGACAGTGCTATTTGCCCCACCTACTTCATAGTGCTATAAACTGCCACAAGTTATTCAAATGCTAATTGACATTGCCAGAGGGTTTTTGGAAAATTTTTATTTCATCCAGTGCCCAAAGTCTTTTATTTTTTGTCTCTCTCACAATGCCAAACTAAGTACCTTGCCCAGGTAAGCCATCATTGACTGCCCTGTAAGATAGGGCAGTTTGACTGAAAGATATTTGACAGAAACACTCAATGTTCCTGCCAGCCTGGCCTCTAGAGCAGGATCTGAAGCGAGCCCTAGATTCAATCATTGTTTCTACCCCATACTTGCACTTTCACTTTTGCCTTCTTCCTCTGGCTGCTGCCTTCCCACCTTCTTTGGGGATGTTGGCACTGAGCCAGCTGCCCTGGGCCTGGGGAGTCCAGTTTGGTACCTAGTTTTATCTTCAGGCCTTACTTGTTTGTGTCCTTTGCTTTATGAGCTCAGCCCTGACGTCAAATATCTTGTCTTGTAACCTCTGGTCTCATATCTTGTTTGCTATCTTTCATCTGCGGTTTCCTTGGGCTTGTTCCAAACATAGAAGCTCTGTCATATTTTTAACTCATTTCCTCCCAAAAGAGATTCAACAGGCTCCTTTTGATTATCCATGTTATTTATTTATAAGTAATAAGTACAGATATCTGTTTTTTTTCCCCAAATCTCTAAGGTCTTTTTCAGATCTGACATTTTGATTCTAATGAACATTCTGTTTATTTAGTATTTGAGTGTGAACAACGTGCTGAACAATTCCTTGATCTCTTATTACTGTGTTATCTTGGGTAAGCCACTTACCTCTCTGTGTCTTGGTTTCCTCACCAGCAGAATTAGGGGTTGGAATTAAAGGATTTCTAAAATTCTTTTTTGGACTTTGGCAGCTAGGTGGTGTGGTGGATAGAACACCAGGCCTAGAGTCAGAAAGGTTCTTCCTGAGTTCAAATCTAGCCTCAGACACTTACTAGCTGTGTGACCCTGGGCAAGTCACTTAACCCTGTTTGCCTTAGTTTCTTCATCTGCAAAATAAGCTGGAGAAGGAAATGGCAAACCACTCCAGGATCTTTGCCAAGAAAACCCCAAATGAGGTCTTGAAGAGTCAGACATGATTGAAAGACCACTGAAACAAGAACAAAGTCCTTTCAGCTCCAGCACAATGCTCTATGATTCTATGATCTATAACAGTCCTAGACAGAGGTGTCATGAAGAATCACATCCAGACCAACTCAAGAAGATAAAAAATCATGTGTCTAAGCTTTCCCTCATATCTCCTCAAAATGACTCACCATCCTCTGTTCCTTTCTTGTTTCCTCCTCGACCCTTCATACACCATAGTATGTATGCCTTTTCATTTGTTCCTGCTCTCCTTCTTCCCTTTTCATCCCTCAAACTCCACCTTATTCATCCATTTCTTTTATATTTTCAGGTTCTTTTTCCACATAGCAGCGAATTAATTGGGAAAGATTCAGGGGCCCTGGGTCATTTAAGTGCATATCCTATTCTGGATAATATTTACATCCTTCATCTACTTGTTTCTTCCTATGTGGATTTCCTAGGCTGAAGAAACGTGTGCCAGGATTTAATGCAGCTAGAACAATGCCATTCACAAATAAGGCAGAAAACCTATGGTCATTGTCCTTGATTACACATCTCTTCTTTGTAAATAGATCAAGGATATGACTAAGGTGTTTTCTGGGCACTTTTGACTTCTCATTGTGGAAATTATATTTTTAAATTTTTACATTAGTTAAATTTTTCTAAGAAGTAGAAATCATCAGAGTCAATACCTTTATTTTTATCTATTTCCCATTCTTTCCCTAGTCAATACATCATTTAAGTAGGTTGGGTTAGAGCTCTTGTCATTATATGCAATCCCTTATTTTTATACTTTCTTCTATTTTGGTAATAATTTCGACCTTTCCTTTAAGCAGTCTATAATATGACTTCTCATAGACAGCTGATTCTGCAATGACTCCCACACATGTTGGTAGGCAGTCATTTCCTATTTCTTAAGATATAGTCAATTTTGTTTTTATGCAATGGTGCTCTTCAGTTCTTACCATTTCCAATATGTTTCACCTCCCTTCTTGAAGAACTATTTATTATGTATAAGCTTGAGGTCTCTGAGTAATCTACAAGCCTTTAAGGTTCTCTTTCACTGCTTAATCCTGAAACCCATTTTCTACCTCATTTTTTTTTTTTTTTGCTGTTCCATGCTGTGAGCATCTTTGCGTTGAAGTCACCTAGGATCGAGATAGATGTTGACTTGATTCGGAAGTTCTTATCCATTCCTTTGTTGAGTTTTTCTACTTCAACTTTTGAATCACATATTAGAACATACTGCATTAGAACTGTATTCATGGTAGTCCTTTTCTTATGTTCCCCAAGTGTCCGGTGAAATACTATTTCTTTTTGCCCTTAGGTTCCATGGTGAAAACAAGTCTTTTATTCTTTCTGAGGAAAAACTGAACTTCTTTCCATTTAGTTTCAACTTCTTGATGTTATCTACTTTCATTTAGAGAAAGAATGATAGTACAGGTGAGGTTCTTTTCCTCCAGGTAATTAATGGTTGGGTAGCTATGTGGCCCAATGGATAGAGCACTGGGCTTGGAATCAGGATTTATCTTCATGAATTCAAATCTGTCCTCAGACATTTACTAGCTGTGTGACCCTGAGCAAGTCACTTAACTCAGTTTGCCTCAGTTTCCTCATCTGTAAAATAAGCTGGAGAAAGAAATGGCAAACCACTCCAGTTTCTCTGCCAAGAAAATCCTAAATGAGGTCGATGAGGAATTGGGCATGGTTGAAATGACTGAAAAACAATTAATGGTGGCTATGATAGCTGAACTGCCATCAGGGAAGCCTGAACAACTATGGAGAGTGGGAGAGGTAGTTCAGGACAAGGATTCAAGGTGCAATAGAAAAAAATGCTGGATTTGAGTAAGATAAGCTGGGTCTGAATGCTGCTCTGCTATTTATTACCTGTGTGACCTTGGTCAAGTCACTTAATCTCTGTTGGAGGGGGAGTGCTGAGTTTTTTCACCTATAAAATGAGGGGGTTATAAGGGTAGAGCCAAGATGGTTGAGTAAAAGCAGGGACTTGCTTGAGCTCTCCCCCAAAACCCTCCAGATAACTGTAAAAATGACTCTAAATAAACTTAGGGGGTTGGGCTAGCTGACCTAAAATTCCTTCCAGATCAAAAGCTATGATCCTATAACTGGAGAAGGGCAAAAGTAGTCTTGATTTTCAAAAAGGGAGAAGAATATAGAGTCTGCTAAGTATAGACAGATAGATAAGCTTGCCTTTGGTTCCTGGCTCTTTGTCTGCCTCTTCAGGCCTACTCCTTCCCACTTTTGAAAAAAAATCTAAGCCCTGGAAAAGTCCTATGACTGTCCCCTGTGGCAATCCCCATGCTGGGAATCGAAGTGGTTTGTCCTCCCACTTAAAGCTGTTGGCCTACTTCTGGATTTTACTGTAACTTGCTAATAGCAGAAGGTGCTGAGGGTGCAGAACGACCTTTTGTGGGTTTGCTTCTGATACTTTTCAAATTATTGTCAAAACTGTTTAGCATTTCCTGTCTATCTTGCTCTTTGTCTCTGTACATATATAAAGGACCTTGTGTGCCCGTTAATTTTTTTCCTTCCTCTATATTTGTTCTTATTTATGCTGTAAAATTTATAAAGCTTTTTTTTCCTCTCTCCGATAAACCCTGTGAGGTGGACAGTGCAAGTATTGTGATTACCACTTCCATTCGAGAGTCGGTGGAGCTGAAGGCCAGAGAAGTTAAGTGATGGTTAGCAAATATAAACTTGGGGGTGGAATTTGAAACCATGGGTCTCTTGACTCTTCCTATGACTTGAGTTCACTACAAATTGGCTCTTACATATGCCCTCACATCAACCATTCAGTCTTTTTACTCCTTCCTCACTTACTAAGGTTCTCCTCAAAGCTGCTGTTCCAAACCTCTTCTGGCGCCTCCCACACCACACCCTGCACGCAGGTGTAGGGCCTGTCTCATCTATTACTGAGAAACAGAACCCACTCAATATGGGCTCCCTCTTCTCTTCATCTCAAAACTCTTTGACTGTATCTTGCTTTCTCTCCTCTTCTGCTCCTGTTTCTGAAGAAGAGGTGACCTTTTCCCTATGCCGCTGATGTTGTGAGAGTGCAGAGATAATGTATGTAAAGCACTTTGCAAACTCTAAAGCATTTTATATAAATATCACTTAGGATGATAAAGATGATGATGATGATGAACCTGTAGCTAGTCACCAGGCCTTTAGTCTGGGCCTGAGTCTTCTACTGCCCTCTTGCTGAGCTCAAGAAATATTTATGTAGTAATACCTGGTGTGCTGGTAAAATGTTAACAACAAGGCACTTGAGGGGGAAAAATGAGTTCACACAATTTAAAGTTTTATCCACATTGTTAACACTTTCTTAAATTTAGATAATCAACAAGACAACAAATCAATCCCTAATTTCTGACTTTTGAGGTGTAAATGCTCACCTCGAAAATTTAACAACAGGCTTTCTAAAGCTGGCTCCAGCCCACACTTTTCTTGATCCCACCCCCTCACACTTCCTGCAGAAGATCACTCCCACAATCATCTTCCCTCTCTAATCTTCCATCCCCTTCTCCTTACAGGTTCCTTTCCTGCTGCCTAGAAATACAAACATTTTTCTCCGTTCCTTGTAAAAACTTTTCTTGATCTTACTACTCCCCAAGCTATTCTCTATCTTTCCTATGGAAAAGCTCCTTTCCTAGGAGTCACAGCAAAACTAGAAATAGACATTTATGCTCCATTTTGTCTCCTCTCACTCTCTTTTTACCTCTTTGCAACTTGGCTTCCAGCTTCATCACTGAGATGAAAACTCCTTTCCCTCTTAATGATCTCTTAATTGCCAAATCTGGTGGCCTTTACTCAGCCCTCCTCCTTCTGGATCTTTCTGCTTTATTCAACATTTCTGACCACTCTTTTTTATTGAATACTCCTCTCTCTTGGTTCTTCTATCTGTCTGCCTACTCCCCTCAGTCCTCTTTGCAGGATAGTCAGCCATATCTCACCCCCTAACCTGTGGGTATACTACAAAGCCATCTCCTGGACCACTCTGCTCTGTTTCCATTCTCTCTCTCTCTTTGTCTCTCTCTCTCTCTCTCTCTCTCTCTCTCTCTCTCTCTCTCTCTCTCTCATTCTCTCTCCCCCCCTCTTTCCCCCTCCTTTCCTCCCTCTCTTCCTCCATCCCTCCTTCCTTCTCCTCTTCCTACCCTCCCTCTCTGTCTCTGTCTCTGTGCAGCCTTCTCACCTCTGAGGAGATGACACCCAGTTCAACATATCCAGCCCTAATCTCCTTTCTCTTGACCTCCCGTCTCCCATTCCTATTTAGTTCAAACTAGAAATCCTATAAAGATCTCAAACTTGGCATGACCAAAAAAAATAAACAAAAACAAAAGCCCAACAACCCAAACTCATTATCTCCTCCCTGCCTCTGTCCAAACTACTCACTCCTCCATCTTTATTGAAGGTATAAATATCTCTCTAGTCACCCAGATTTGGGACCTCAGTACCCTCCTTGGTTCCTCACTCTTTCTCCACACACGCAATTAGTTCCCAAATCTTGTTGATGCCACTTCTACAACATCTCTCACGTGTCCACTTTTCTCCACTCATGCCAATTTTTATTTTGTCATTTTTGTCACATTTTATCATTTCTTGCCTGAATCGTTGCACTAGTTTCACATTTGACCTCCTTGACTCCAAACCCTCCCCTTTCTAATCCATCCTTAACATATCTGCCAAAATGATCTTCCTATGTCCTGGTCTGACCTTATCACTTCCCTATTCAATAAACTCCATTATTTCCCTGTTGCTTTTAGAATCGTATCCAAACTCCTGTTTGGTTTTTAAATCCCTCTGTAAACTTGCTCCAATCTATATTTTAATTTTTATTATATATCAACCAATCAACTTTAAACATTTTAAGTTCCTGTTATGTACTAATATTTATTTTTTTTTGGAGGGGGGAAGGCAGGGCAATTGGGGTTAAGTAACTTGCCCAAGGTCGGATTTGAACTCCTGACTCCGGAGTCCTCCTGACTCCAGGGCCAGTGTTCTACTCACTGCACCACCTAGCTGCCCTTCCTATTATGTATTTAGCATTGTGCTAGGCATTATTCCCCTTCAGGCACCCTGTCCAGCAGAACTTTCTTCCCTGTTGCTCTTCACGAATTGCACTCTAAATCCTACCTCTGTGCCTTTTCTTGGTTTCCCCATCCCTGGAATGCATTCCTTTCTCATCTTTTAAAGTGCTTAATTTCTTTCAAAGTCACCCACCCATTCACCTAGCATATTTTATCACCAGCACTTTCACTTCCCCTTCTCTTCAACTATAACAGCACCCTCCAGATACCATACTCTTTCTCCCTGGGGGATTTAATCATAATACTAGCTAACATTTATGTAGTGTGATGATAAAGTGGCCATGTGATGGCCACTATGCTAAGTTCTTTACAATTATTATTTCAATTAACTCTCACAACAACCCTGTGAGGTAGGTGCTATGATGATGATGATTAACTGAGTCAACTGTAAATAATAATTTGTTATTGTTATTATTAACAACTGAGTCAAATAGAGTTGAAGGTACTTGCCCAGATCAAGTATCTGAGGCCAGATTTAAACTTAGGTCTTTCTTACTCCAGGCCAGCACTGTATTCAATGTACTACCTTGTTCTCCATTTAGCAAAATCCATCTTGGGAGTGATTGAAAGGTCAAGTAATTGAGTGAATATTTATTTAACCCACTCTATTTAGCTCATTCCAAACCATCCTTCACATCCCATCCACCCATGCACCCAGAATGTCTTGCAGATGTAGTCACTGCTCACCCCACCCCCTAGCCCATCCCTGTTTTTTTTTTGCACTGTGAACAGTAATCCAACTCTCATCAGTGTTCTGAAAAGAACCTGATGACTGACTGCCTTATGGCTTCGCTCACCAACTAGGTGGCATCCCAGACCAGAACTCCCTTCTCCAGCCACCATCCCCCTCTACATGCTGTCTCCTTCCATACGACTACAAACAGGGAATATTTCATTTTTATATTTGTATCCCCAATGCCTGCCACAGTGTGGTGCACCAGGACACCAAAGTCCCCTATTGCATATGCTTGTGAAATAGGAATTCTGAGGAAAGAGGTACCCAAAGCCAGAGTGATTAGTCCAAGCTGTAATAGGGGATTATATATTTTTAAAAATTTATTCATTTATATTATTTATTTATTTATTTAATATATTTGGTTTTCAGCATTGATTTTCACAAGAGTTTGAATTACAAATTTTCTCCCCATTTCTACCTTCCCACCCACTCCAAGATGGCGTATATTCTGGTTGTCCTGTTCCCCAGTCAGCCCTCCCTTCTGTCACCCCACTCCTCTCCCATCCCCTTTTCCCTTCCTTTCTTGTAGGGCAAGATAAATTTGCCTGTGTATCTTATTTTCTAGTTGCATGCAAAAACTTTTTTTTTTTGTTTTTGAACATCTGTTTTTAAAACTTTGAGTTCCAAATTCTCTCCCCTCTTCCCTTCCCAACCACCCTCCCTAAGAAGTCAAGCAATTCAACATAGGCCATATGTGTATCATTATGTAAAACCCTTCCACAATACTCATGTTGTAAAAGACTAATTATATTTTGCTCCATTTGCTATAATCCCTGCAGGTAGACTTTGCAATGGATGGCAAGCAGCAGCATTAGTCTATACAAGGGCTTTGCTCTTAAGCTATTTATGTGCTTTGCTGAAATTACTTAAGGAAGGAGTAGTTTGAAACTTACAGGATCTTCAGGGGAACAAAGCCTAGGTAAGCAAGATGTGTAAATGTCCAGCCAAGGCCAAGTTGACATCAACCTTGACTTATCAAGAATATTTATGAGTTTCTTGCTCTTAACTGCGACAATAATCCATTTAATCAATACACAGTACCCGGTGTACACAGTAAGTACTTAATAAATGCTTTTTCATTCATTTATAGCACTGCTCAAATACCATTTAATCATAAGATCTTTTCCAATCCCCTTTTCCCCCAATTGCTAATGCCTCTCCCCAGTTGTCTTTCTATTCTTTGTGGAAATATTTTCCACATGCTTGAGTTGTCATTCAGCCATTTTTCAGTTATGTCTGACTATTCCTGACCCCATCTGTAATTTTCTTGGCGAAGATACTGGAATGATTTGCCATTTCCTTCTCCAGCTCATTTTACAGATGAGGAAACTGAGGCACAGTCATAATCCAGTAAGTGTCTGTGGCCAAATATGAACTCACCATACTTATGTAGCTTTTTATTAGTAAGTGAGGTTAATGGAAAGTGTAGTTTTCCCAGCTGGAAAGAGTGACTTAAAGATAATGGGAGGCATAAGTTGCATGGGAAGCATGGGTTGCGGTAAGATCAAGAATTTTGAAGCCCTAGAGTGAGGTCATATACCAGGTAAATGGCTGGTCATTTGCAAGGGAAGGGGGGCACTACTACTCTAAATTGAATGTGATCATGAGCATTTGGGATCTTTTCTGGCTTGCTGACCCACTTAAGAAATGACCTGTTTGCACAGAATTCGGGGCTATTTCTGGGCCTAGTAAATTGACCCACTCTGTACTTCCCCTTATCTACCACACTATTGCCTAATGTTGTTGATCCATGGAGTTTCCTGCTCTCTTTAAAGCTTGTTTATTTGCTATCAGTACTTTAAAATAATGAGTGTTATCTCCAAATAAAGATAAGATGATTTTTAAAAATTATTTTTAAATGATTTTTTTTTTGCTACAAAAGAGCTCAATAAATGTTGAGAATTTGCCTACATAGTTACAGGTCCTGAAATGTTTTTACATTTATGTCAACTATTGTGGAAGAATGTGCTAGGTTATGATAGATAGATTCATAGATGGATGGATGGATAGATTCATAGATGGATGGATGGATGATAGATAGAATGATAGATAGATTGATAGATAGAGAATTTATTAAGCATTTATTATGTTCCAGGCACTGAGCCAAGCCCAGGAATACAAATACAAACAAAAAGAAAGATAGTCCCTGCCTTCAAGAAGCTTGTACTCTGATGGGTAGGGGCAAGTTAGCACAGAAAAGGGAGTGGGGGAGAAACAGAGCAGCAAAGTTACCAGTGCAGGGACAAGATGGAGAGGGGTCTTCATAGGCCAGTTCAGATTTGAAAAGATCATGTTAACTGGCATAGATGCTTTCTCAAACGGAGATTTAGAGAGAGGAACTCACCAATGAGAGGAAGAATCTGCATGAGTGGGAGCATTTCCAGAATGACAATAAGGCTGCTAGGGAAAAGGTAGAGAGAGGTGTCCTGGGTCATCATAGGCTGATCTGGGTTTGTAGAGAGATAGTGGCTAGAATACGTCAGCTTTTAACATTTACTATTTTGGTATAATTGGTCAGTTAGTTGGATCCATGTCATCGAACTCCAAAAGGGCATTTTGAAATTCTATCCAAATATGTCCATCTCCTCTTCAAAATCACTCGAGATTTCAATATTTTTCTTTTAACCATCCATTTCAGTATTAGGTAGAATTTCTAGAGTTTTACTAAGTGATAATTTTCAATAAGCACAGTCTTCAACTTATCCCTGTTCAGATTTTGTCAACTCCTTAATTTCTTCTCTTAGAGATGCAGTTATTTCTTACAACTGCTATACACAGGGGATACAAACAGAGGCAAAAGACAGTCCTTATCCTCAAGCAGTTCACAGTATAGTGAAGGATACAACATCCAAACAATTATGTACAAACAAGCAATATACAAGGAAATTGGAAATAACAGAAGTCAGCAGAATATTATTTTGTGATTTGAAGCTGAGTTCTGAAAAACAAGTATTATATTTGCCTATATTTGGAAAGATCTCTTCCCGATTTTGTTATGACATAGCACTTTAGTACATAATGGAAATATTCATGTCTATTCAAGTCTCTTTCATGTGAACGCAAGATTTTCCCACTTCAGTGAAAAAGCATCATTTTCTCTGTAGTACTTCCAGCAGATGAGCTATTTTATCCATATTTCTCACTGGTGCTATTGTCTGTTGCCTACCGGTTGTAACAGAACAGGGAGAGCCATTTGCTCTGCTATCCTCATCAAGCTGATCATTACAATCATTTTGAGGAGGGACAGCCTGCAAGGCTGCATTGGCTGCCCCACCTATTGTTTGACCCTTAGGAGCAGCTGTAACATACTGATTAGAGTCGGTTTGACTGAGTCACACTCAGGTCAGTGGTGTCACCAGAGCACAGTTCATTAACTTTTCAGGGTCCCTGCAAAGCCTTCAAAAGAACCGTGGAAGTCCCAAAGTATATGAAATTGTAGCTAGCACTAGCACTCTCCTTTTTTACATTCTCCTTTCCCTTTCCTTAGTTGGACTTTAAGGAGATGAGGAGGAGGATGACTTTGTAACCGTAATGATACTTTCTTTGCATTATGTTTGCCAGGTTTGAAGATTATAACCATATTTTCCTTATAGAATGAATCAGGTGGGATGTCATATTTCTTTACATTTAAAAATAGCTTATGATGTCAGGATTATTTGTTTTGTGGATGTTTGAAGTCATTTGTGAATTCACCTAGTTGGGATACTTTTAAATTTTTTTATAATTTTTTAAAATTTTAATTAATTTCTTTATTTCTAGTTTTCAACATTCACTTTTATAAGATTTTGAGTTCTAAATTTTTTCCCCTCCCTCCCTGGGATACCTTTTTATGCACCAGCTCATTAATAACTCGCTTAATTTCTTGAAACTGGTCTCTTTAGATTATTTACTTTCTACTATTTTTCATTCAATCTGTGTATTTTGTACTTTGATAAATCTAAATCTATTTCTTTTTGTGTTCTCAATCTTGTTGGTACAAATTGCTGTGAATAATAGTTTCTTATAATTTTCTTCAATATTTGTTGTTTTCTCCTTTCATATTCTGGCCATTTGAATTTCTTCTCCTTTCAATTAAATTGAAAATGATTTAACGATTTTAATAGTTTTTTTAAAATAAAAATCAACTTTTGGCATGCCCAACGTCATACTCCTATAAGTCCCTCTTCCCTGTGAGGCAGAGGATGGTGGATCCCTTGGGGGCTCTGAACTAGAGCAGGGCTAAAGCCAGTCTGGTATCCATGCTAAATTTGGCACCAATATAATGAGCCTCTAGAATGGAGTCCGCCAGGTTGACTAAGGAGTGGGGAACCTGCTCTCACTAGAAATGGACCAAATCAAGGTTTCCCTATCTATCAGCATTGTCATGGGCACAGGAGTGGTAGCCTTGGCTGAGTTAGGTTGAGTGATCCAGTCTAAACAAACAAACCAATGAACAAAAAGCCCAACTCTTTTATCTATTAATTTTATTGTTTTAGTTTTTTCTTGTTAACTTCTTTTATTTTAATTTATTTTTTGCTTTGTGCTTGCTTTTGGTTATTAATTTTTTCTCACTTTTCAATATAAGTGGTCAGGAATATACATTTTTCTTTGATTATGATTTGGGCTTCATCTCATAAATTTATTTATTTATTTATTTTTTGCTTTTTGGCAGGGCAATTGGGGCTAAGTGACTTGCCCAAGGTCACACAGCTAGTACTTGTGTCAAGTGTCTGACGCCAGAATTGAACTCAGGTCCTCCTGACTCCAGGGCCGGTGCTCTACTGACTTCGCCACCTAGCTGCCCCCCATCTCATAAATTTAAATAGCTTTTGTTTGTATATTTATCATCTATACAAACATAAATATATCTACATCTACATCTCTCTATCTTTACTTATACCTTTGTCTACCTCTATTAATCTCTATCTTTACCTATATCTCTATAACAGCAATGATATCTGCTAACATTTATATATCACTTATGCCAAGCACTATACTAAGTGCTTTTTATAAATATGATTTCATTTTTTCCCTCAGAGGTAGATGCTATTATTATCCCTATTTTAAAGATGAGAATACTGAGTCAGAGTTAAAATGACTTGCCCAGGGTCACATATAGTAAATGACTGAGGCTATATTTGGTCTTCCTAACTTAGATCTTTCTGACTCCTAGCCCAGTGCTCTCTCCACTACACCACCTAGCTGTCCTGATTGCTCTGTCTGTCTATCTGTCTGTCTGTCTGTCTATCTTGGACTGGGCCTGTGATTTCATTGGTATAGGGAATTCATAATGAAGAAACACTCTCTACTAATGTCAATCAGCACCTGCTCTGGTATTTTATAAGCTTACCAAATTGCCTGGGTGCACTGAGAATTTACCTGCCTTACCCAGAACCACACACAGTTAACAAGTATTTATTGAGCATTTACTATGTGCCAAGCACTGTGTTAAGTGGCTTTTTTTTTATTGTGCTAAGTGTTGAGAATGCAAAGAAAGGCAAAAGCATTTTTCTTTTTTTTCTTTTTTTTTTAGTCTAACTCCTTTATTTTTTAAAAAAATTTATTTAATATATTTAGTTTTCAGCATTGATTTTCACAAGAGTTTGAATTACAAATTTTCTCCCCATTTCTACCCTCCCCCCCACTCCAAGATGGCATATATTCTGGTTGCCCTGTTCCCCAGTCAGCCCTCCCTTCTGTCACCCCACTCCCCTCCCATCCTCTTTTTTCTTCTTTTCTTGTAGGGCAAGATAAATTTCTACCCCCCATTGCCTGTGTATCTTATTTTCTAGTTGCATGCAAAAACTTTTTTTTTTTGTTTTTGAACATCTGTTTTTAAAACTTTGAGTTCCAAATTATCTCCTCTCTTCCCTTCCCACCCACCCTCCCTAAGAAGTCAAGCAATTCAACATAGGCCACATGCGTATCACTATGTATAACCCTTCCACAATACTCATGTTGTGAAAGACTCACTTTATTTTGCTCCTTCCCAACCCATCCCCCTTTATTGAATTTTCTTCCTTGACCCTGTCCCCTTTCGAAAGTGTTTGTTTTTGATTACCTCCACCCCCATCTGCCCTCCCCTCCATCATCCCCCCTTTTTTATCTTCTTCCCTCTTCTTTCTTGTGGGGTAAGATACCCAATTGAGTATGTATGGTATTCCTTCCTCAGGCCAAATCTTATGAGAGCAAGATTCATTCATTCCCCACCCACCTACCCTCTCCCCTCTTCCCACAGAACTGCTTCCTCTCGCCACCTTTATGAGAGATAATCCACCCCATTCTATCTCTCCCTATGTCCCTCTCTCAATATATTCCTCTCTCATCCCTTAATTTGATTTTATTTCTTTTAGATATCTCCCCTTCATCTTTAACTCACCCTGTGCCCGCTCTCTCTCCCTCTCTCTCTCTATATATACACATACATATATACATACATACACATTCACATATTATATATATATATATATATATATATCATATATATATATATATATATCTATATGCATGTTCCCTTTAGATACCCTAGTACTGAGGTCTCATGAATCATACACGTCATCTTTCCATGTAGGAATGTAAACAAAACAGTTCAACTTTAGTAAGTCCCTTGCAATTTCTTTTTCTTGTTCTTTTTCTTGATTACCTTTTCATGCTTCTCTTGATTCTTGTGTTTGAAAGTCAAATTTTCTATTCAGCTCTGGTCTCTTCATTGAGAAAGCTTGAAAGTCCTCTATTTTATTGAAAATCCCTATTTTGCCTTGGAGCATGATACTCAGTTTTGCTGGGTAGGTGATTCTTGGTTTTAATCCTAGCTCCATTGACCTCCAGAATATCATATTCCAAGCCCTTCGATCTCTTAATGTAGAAGCTGCCAGATCTGGGGTTATTCTTCTTGTGTTTCCACAGTACTCAAATTGTTTCTTTCTGACTGCTTGCAGTATTTTCTCCTTGATCTGGGAGCTCTGGAATTTGGTGACAATATTCCTAGGAGATTTCTTTTTGGGATCTATTTGAGGAGGCGATCGATGGATTCTTTCAATTTTTGTTTTGCCCTGTGGCTCCAGAATATCAGGGCAGTACTCCTTGATAATTCTTGAAAGATGATATCTAGGCTCTTTTTTTGATCATGGCTTTCAGGTAGTCCAATAATTTTTAAATTATCTCTCCTGGATCTATTCTCCAGGTCAGTGGTTTTTCCAATAAGATATTTCACATTGTCTTCCATTTTTTCATTTCTTTGGTTCTGTTTTATAATATCTTGATTTCTCATAAAGTCACTAGCCTCTATTTGCTCCAATCTAATTTTTAAGGTAGTATTTTCTTCAGTGGTCTTTCAGACCTCCTTTTCCATTTGGCTAATTCTGCCTTTCAAGGCATTCTTCTCCTCATTGGCTTTTTGGAGCTCTTTTGTCATTTGAGTTAGTCTATTTTTTAAGGTGTTGTTTTCTTCAGTATATTTTTCAGTATTTTTTTGGGTCTCCTTTAGCAAGTCACTGACTTGTTTTTCATGGTTTTCTCACATCCTTCTCATTTCTCTTCCCAATTTTTCCTCTACTTCTCTAACTTGCTTTTCCAAATCCTTTTTGAGCTCTTCCATGGCCTGGGACCAGTTCATGTTTTTCTTGGAGGCTTTTGTTGTAGGCTCTTTGACTTTGTTAACTTCTTCTGTCTGTATGTTTTGGTCTTCTTTGTCACCAAAGAAAGAATCCAAAGTCTGAGACTGAATCTGGGTGCGTTTTTGCTGCCTGGCCATATTCCCAGCCAACTTACTTGACCCTTAAGTTTTTCAGTGGGGTATGACTGCTTGTAGAGTTAAGAGAACTATGTTCCAAGCTTGGGGGGATGTGCCAGCTCTGCCACACCAGCACTCCTCCTTCCCCAAGAACCCCTAACCTGGACTGGACTTAGATCTTCAGCAGGCTCTTCACTCCTGCTCTGATCTGCCACTTAATTCCTCCCACCAGGTGGGCCTGGGGCCAGAAGCAACAGCAGCTGTAGCTGCCCCACCTCCACTGCCCCCGGGGCTGGAAGCCGAACCATGAACTCCTTCCACTTCCGCAGCTTTTCCCACTAACCTTCTCTGTTGTCTTTGGTGTTTGTGGGTTGAGAAGTCTGGTAACTGCTGCAGCTCACTGATTCAAGGTGCTAGGGCCCCCTCCGCCTGGCTCCTGGTCTGGTTGGTCCACTGTGCTCAGGCTGGGCTCTGCTCCACTCCGTTCCCAGCTCCCAGCTCCCAGCTCCCAGCTCCGTGTGGGATAGACCTCACCCAGAGACCATCCAGGCTGTCCTGGGCTGGAGCCCTGCTTCCCTCTGCTGTTTTGTGGGTTCTGCAGTTCTAGAATTGGTTCAGAGCCATTTTTTATAGGTTTTTGGAGGGACTCGGCGGGGAGCTCATGCTAGTCCCTGCTTTCCAGCCGCCATCTTGGCTCTGCCCCCCCAAAAGCATTTTTCTTGCCCTCAAGGAGCTTATATTTTAGTGGGGAAGACAAGATGCAACTAACTACAAGATATATAGATTCTAAATGGAAGGTGGTCTCAGAGGGACGAGACTGGGATGGCACAAAAGGAGAATGGGAAAGACCTCTTGCAGACGGTAGGATTTGAGCGGAGACTTCAGGCAAGCCAGGAGGTGGAAGTGAGGAGGGAGAGCATTCCAGGTATGGATACCAGCCAGTGTAAATGCATTATAATTGGGATATAGAGTATCCTGTGTGAGGAACAGCAAGGAAGCCCCAATGTAGTTGGATTGGAGGGAAATCAAAACCTGGAAAAGTAGATAGGGATCAGGTTATGAAGAGCTTAAACTATATCAGAGATGCCCACTCCCAAGCATAGCCCAAACCAGATTAAAAAGTAATCCCTATCTGATTTTAATATATTAATGGGTCAATGAAAAAAGAAACATATAAACAAAACACGTGTGATTTTCTAAGTTAACATGTGGCCTGTGGGGATCTTTTCATATAGGTTAGGGGTCCCTGTTTTGATTTGAGTTTGAGAGCACTGTACTAAGGTCTGGAGTGATAGAGAAATGTAAGAGAAGTTCCCTATTCTTGAGGAGTTAACCATTCCATTGATGAGAGAAGATGCAGATATAAAAGACTAAGTAAGAGAAGACCATAATATTGGTTGGATGACTGGCAAGACAATCTATGCTATGGGATAGTAGAGGTGGGAGATCAGTGTTGGTTCTGGTGATCAAGGCTTCATAAAAGAGCTACCTTGCACATAGTAGGGTTAAATGCTGGTTGGATAATCAAATAGCCCCTCGGAGCATTACTGTATTGCAGACCAGTATAGTAATGACCCTGAGTCATTTTTGCTAAGGCAAGCCATTTTGAGGTATATTTTAGAAGATTTCCTGGAACAGCTAGTTATAGGAAAGAGTTAGCTAGAATTAGAGATGTGTTTGCACCTAAAAAGTTCAGTTTCATTTTTCTGGAGAAATTCTCACTGTCCACTATGGCAGATAAATAAGGTGTTTCTGTAGATGACTTTGTTTCCATTTTAGAAACAAACTAGAGAGATTTTCTGGGACCACAGATGTAGAGTTACAGATTATCTAATCTCTCTAGTGTTATAGGTAAGGAATGAGGCTTGAGGGTGTGTGTGTGTGTGTGTGTGTGTGTGTGTGTGTGGAGAGTGAAGTGACTTCCCCAAAGTCACATATCTAGTAAATGGCACAACCAAGGTTTCAATCCAGGTTCACTGTTTCCAAATCTAGCATTTTCCCCACCATACCATGCTGATGGCAGGCTTCTTCTGCTTCCTGGGGAACTCCCTGAGGAAAGTGGTCAGAGTAGGTCTTTCACTGCACCCATGGAGATACAAGATGACTGATTTGGTTGGTCTAGTTTTACAACTTAAGAGGATGATTGATGGCAATCATACTGCTGCCCCTAAGATCTGCCCACAAGATAAAAACATTTCTCTTCTTCACAGGAAAAAGGAAGCCCCGGGTTTCACATTCGATACCTATTAGTTTCGTAGAGCATGGATCAAAGTGGCCTGTGTGTTTTTATTCTTTTTTTTGTCTCATGCTACAATTTCCTCTACCTGCTCCCTTCCTTAAATGTCCTTCCTTCTCCTTAATGACTTGGTAACTCAGAGTAAAAAGAGTAGATAGAATCCAGATCCGAAACTGAACCAGCCCATGGGCCATAGAATCTGAAAGATACTAGTCAGGACCTTTAAAGCAAGCATTCTGAACTTTGTGTCATGGACCCTTTTGGCAGTCTGATGAAACCTAGGGACCTCTTCTCAGAATAAAGTTTTTAAATAATTGAAGGAGATGAGCAGGTTCAGCAAGAGAGAGATGAAAATAGAGATGCTTCCTTAAATCGCACTGCTATTTCAGAGAAATCCTGTCTCTCTTCCAACTGCAATTCAAGTGGAACTTTCCTTATAGGCCTTTCCTAATCCCTTCAATTATGGGCATCTTTTTTTTCCTTTTGAAATTAACTGTATATAGACTCTGTATTTACTGTTTTTGCATAGAGGTAGCATACTATGGTGATGGAAAGAACATGAGTTGTTTTTTTTTTTTGGTCAGAGGACCTAGTTCAAGTCCCAACTCTGTCACTTACCTGTGTAAACTTGGCGGTCAGAGAGATATAGTTCTCTGGCTTTGGTTATTTTCATTTGTAAAATGAAGGAGTTAGATTAGAAGAACTTTGAGGTCTTTTCCAGCTCTAGTTCAATGTTCTAATCCTCTGTAAGAATATAAACTCATTGAAGACAGGCTGGCTTTTATATTTGTTGTCTTCAGCACCTAGCATTGTGCTTTCCATGGAGTGAAAATATTTATCATTTGAATTAAATTAATCAGTAAAATGTTATTTGTTTCAAGGCAAATCTACTTGCTGGCTTGTTTAGGTAAATATTACCTTCCCAGGTACCGGATATTATTAACCAAGTCCTTGATTTGAACAGCACAATGGCAGGAGGTAGGGAAGATCCTGGGCACTCTTCTGTTGTTATTATACAAAGTTCAAGGAAGTGGTTCTTAGTGATACTCAGTAACTGCATAATAGTAAAATGTTAGTCAAATTCTGGGGATAACTGGTTTGTGTGGGGAGTCCCTAGTATTTAATGTTGAAATTAGGTACAAACTAAACTATGTGATGTGGCTATCCCTTCCACAACTCATCTTTGCCTGATCCTCCTTTGGGACTCTTGTCCACATACTTTCATAAATTTGCCACAAGGGGTCTGCTCAAAATGCTGGGAACCTTCTTCTAAAGTTCTTGATACCAAGGGGTTACCAAGAAAACACTGACTCTCTGACAATTATCTTTTGCTCTTTTTTTAATGGCAGCTAGTTAATTCAGTGGATGGAGGACTGGGCATGGAGTCAGGAAGACCTGAGTTCAAATGTGTCCTCAGATACTTACTAGCTATGTGACTCTGAGCAAGTCATTCAACTTCTTTCTACCTCAGTTTCCTCATCTGTAAAATGGAGAGAATGTTAATAGGACTAACCTCCCAGGATTGTTTTGGAAATCAAATGACATGGCAATTGTCAAATTCTTAGTACAAGACCTGACACATAATAGGTGCTAATAAATGCATGCTCCCTTCCCCTTTCTATGTTACTGGATCCTCTTTTTTATTTCCAGCCATTCATGCTTCTTTTTAAAAAAGTGTATTTTACTGATATATTTTTCTTGCCTAACTTTTCTCCTATCTTTCTCTGTCTTCTCCCTCCCAGAGAGCCATTATTATAACAAATATCTTTTCATTCATTTTTCTGTTGATATCATTTTTGCCACTTCTCATGTGAAATTCCTTCCTTCTTTCCTTCCTTCCTTCCTACCTTCCTTCCTTCCTCTCATCTTCATCCTCCTCCTCATCTTCTTCCTCCTCCTTCTTCATCATCACCTCCTCCTCCTCTTCCTCCTCCTCCTTGTCTTTCATCGTCGTTGTCATCTTCTCCTTCTTCTTCTTCTCCTTCTCCTTCTCCTCCTCCTCCTCCTCCTCCTCCTCCTCCTCTTCCTCTTCTCCTGTTTGTGATAGATTGCTCATATACATCACAGGCTGCTCCATTACCCTTCTAGTGAGTTTCCATTTAAATTCTTTAGGCTATGGAATAAAACCACACAATACCACTGGAAGAATAATGGCATTAAAAAATAAGCTTTGTTTCAAGGAAAAGAACTGGTTTCCCAAAGGCAATCCCTCCCACTTTCCTCCTGTTCCATTTTAATCTCAGTTTACTCTCCATTTGCAGTGCGTACCAAAGATATATGTACTGATGACTGATCTCCACAGGCTGTCCATCCAATCACATATCATTGCCTGGGCAATAGACATTCTTCATCCACCTCGTTCTTCCTGTGTGAATAATTAGGCTAAACTCTTTTGAGTGATTATAGATCACATTTAGGAGTCTTCTGCAATGTTCCATGATTTGATGCCCTCAGTGCAACGTTACCCCAAAACAGAAATATCTGGAATACTTCACCCTTCATAGGGAATCTCTTTTCAATCTATTTTGTGTTCTGGAAGCTCTTCATGGTAAGGGAAAACAACTTTGATGAACAACCATCTTCATGTTGTATGCCTTGCTTGATATTAATGGTTAGACTCTTGGTACTTCAAGTAATTCAGGTCTCTAGAAGGTTTTTAAAAAAGCTTGGGGTGTATGGACTGTTCTGGGAGGACTAGAACCTCTGGTATGAGGGCTTACTGAGCCCTTTTCAGGGCTGCTCATCCACATTTCGTGTCCACCTGTCACCCAACTCTCACCTGTGGCTCCAAGAAGCTGCAGCGTGCATAGCAGCCACACCCTGGTAAAACTGTCTTGGCAAACAGGCTAAACCAGGTTAAGGGTAACTGACAGAATTCAAATTCATTAGGGAGTCAGGGGGCTATCCACTCAAAGCATGTAAAGGCTTCCCTTGGTGGAATGGGAAGATGAGAACAATTTGTTCCAACAGCCATGATGGTGGCTGAGGCAGGCATTGTAGAGCATTTAGAGCTTGGTCAAACATTAAAGAGGCCAAGGTCATCCACTGCATCCTGAGCCATTGCCAGTCATCTTGATTTCTTTTTCTTGTCACTGGACTTCAATGACTCAGCAAGAGAGAGTGAGGCCGATGACTTTGTGCAACTCTGCCTCACTTACATCCAATTACATGCACGTTATCCTTTGTGATATCGTTGGTCCTCTTCAAAAATGAAGGACGAACAATAACCAAAAAGGTTAGAATATTTCAATATCAATAATAATGGCTAGCATTTATATGGCACTTTAATATTTGCAAACATTTGATACCATCTCACTTGAGCCTTTCCATTTCATAAAGGCTCCTAAAGTATTAATCTTAGAAGAAATTGCTCCAAAATGTCACCTCTTGCAAAATTGGAAGCTGTGTCAGGTTTATAAAAACCCTATTAATTCTGATAAACCATCCAAATATTGGTTTTAAATTACCTATAATCCTTTTTCCCCAGACAGCTTCAACATTTCTTTTTGAAAAACAATATTCATTTCCCCATGAAATTTAGTTTTAAGACTATATGTCAAATAAGTTTGACAGGTTCTTGTGAATTTATTTTAGAGCCTGGATGTATCTTTTGCTTCATCTTTGTTATTTGGGAAATCACATAGCCATAATAATTAAAGTGTGTTCGTTTTACTGTTTGGTAGTATGGATAAAAATATTACAGAATGACAATAAAACCTGGTAAGACTTACATTAATTTTAGTACAATTCTCCCTATCTCTTGTGGGTCTCCTATGGCACCGTCATTTCTTTCATTGCTATGTACCTCTTTTAAAAAAAATAAAATGTTATGATTTCAGCAACAGCTGGGGTTATGAATTGATATTTATTTGATTTTAGAAGAAGGATAATCATATATACATACATATTTACATATATATATGTAGAGAGAGATACAGAGACAGAAGACAAAGAAGTACAAGAACAAGAAAGAGACAGAGAAAGATAGAGAGACAGAGACAGGAAAAGAGGACAGACAAAGAGAAGAAAGAGAGAGAGAGAAAGAGAGAGAGAGAGACAGAGAGACAGAGAGAGAGCTGGATAGAAGGAGCCCTTTTCTACTCACCCATCTTTCCCCTCAACTAGGCATTTTTGTATTAATGTGTTATGTTTTTGTATTCTGTACAAATATAAGACTTTCATATTGATGTTGTCAACATTATTTCTGTAAAATTGGCATTCTTTTTTTATGGCATGGCATCTCTTCATTAAATCCCAACTCAAACACCTGCTCCTTCCTGCAGCCTTCCCTGACACTTTTGCCTCAAACTGAATGCAGCACTTTGCTTCTGAATTCTTCGCTATCAATTATCATGTGACATACTATGTTATGGTTACCTGTGTTTGTTACCTAAGCTTTCAGTTTATCCCTCAGAGCCATGCACTGCATGACTTTCTGTGACTCTAGGCAAGTCATTAAACCACTTGAAGTCAGAGGTACAGCATTCAGCACAGTGAGTACTTAAATGTAATTCATTATTAAGCTCTCACTAAGCGTATTTTGGGCAGTTAGCTAGAGCACTGGGCGTGTAATTGGGAAGACTCATCTTCATGAGCTTAAATCTGGCCTCAGACACTTACTAGTTATGTGACCCTGAGCAAGTTTGCCTCAGTTTCCTCATCTGTAAAATGAGTTGGAGAAGGAAATGGTAAACAACTCCAGTATCTTTTTTGAAGAAGATCCCAAATATGGTCACAAAGAGTCAGATACAATTGATACTACAAAATAACAAGAAGCATACTTAATAAATAACTGGTTTTGGTGCTTAAAGTGTCAATTCATTATCTATAGCATCATCATAGATTTATTCTCCTTCTCAAAGAACTTTATGGTTCTTGTGGGGGTAGGTTAATATTTTTTATTCCCATTTTAGAGAGGATGAAAAACAAACTAATTGCAATTAAGCAACAGAAAGCTCAAGTGAACTGGAGAATATAACTCTCAAACCCAGAATTCAATTCCGATAGTTAATTCTGTGATCTCCACCCATTACTCTGAGTGGTATCGCCAAAGGCTTGGGGGATGGACAGACACATCTACTGAAACAACAGGGCAGAAATAATACCTAGAGTTCACAACTGAAGATGGGCTCAAGCATCATGAAGCAGCAGCACCCGCACCCTCCCCCCCCACTCTATCACTCCATTCCCTCCCCCCCACTCTATCACTCCATTTCCCTCCCCCCCCCACTCTATCACTCCATTTCTGTGTGGGTTGTCATTCCTCATGGAAAAGACCAATCATCCTTTTGGCTCCAAGTGGTTTTTATAGTTAGCTGCCTTGGCTGGAGTCCTCTCTTACAATGCAATGCAATCTATGCAGAAGATGTAGTGGGGTGATGTTTTTTTCCTAATTAGTCTAAATTTGAGCCAAAAATACCCTCCCGTTCTCTTCCACCTTTTTTGTTCATTGACTGACCTACTCAGCTCCTTTGAAATTCTAGTATTTGAACAAATGCTAGCATCAAACAAACTGTGAAAGTCAAGAGGGCTTGTTTGTATGATTACATATTCCTGTGTATGTGTGCCATGCATATCCTGGCCCATGTGTAAGGAAAAATCCATGATCTGATCCTACCCTTACTACAGGAATCAGAGAACCCAGAGAAGAAACAAGCAGTAGGATCAGCTTAGTATCATAAGTTTGGAGCTGGGAGGGACCTTGGAGGTCTTCAAGTCTACCTCTCCCCCTCCCACACATATCATTTTACAGGCAAGAAAACTGAGGTTCGGGTGAGTTAAATGATCTGACCAAAGCTCTATGGCTAGTAAGTGCCTGAGATGGGATTTTGAACCGGATTTTACTGACTCCAATCCAGCACTCTCTCCTTTATGGAATGCTACCTTCCCCTGGTGTGTAGAGAGCTAAGGAAACTTATCTTTGAGCTATAGAAACTGGGGGGGGGGAATATGGCAAAGAAGAAGAAAGAAGGTCTTATGGATTTTGCCAAAAATGGGAGTCAAAAACATAAAGGGAAGGGAAAGGGGGTATGGGATTAGATGAAAGATCCAGGAAGAAAGGGGGTAAACTCCCAACAAATAACCCACTAGTCTTAGTTGCTTAAGCATGGTAGAATGTCCTACCTCAGACTACTGGGTTTCTTTGACTTTCCATCTCAGACAGAAACCCATTTGAAGCCATAAGGCTTTTACACCATTTGTACACAGCTTTCTCTTTACCTCAGCCCAAAGAGAGGCCCTGAGATGCCAGGAGCTCATTCTGTAGGAAAGGAATACCTTTGTTCATATTCTGTCAGACTCCTTCATCACCCTGGAATATGGATTTGGGAAAAAAAATTTTTAAAGATGAATTGTCTATTGTTTCACTATCCACTAAAATGCATGGATTGACATTTGCATTGGTAGAGGGTATATCCACACAGGTAAAATGATGGATATGGGAGTATTGAAATTTTTTTAGATGTTCATTTCTCTCTCATTGTACTGGTTTGTATGGATTATGAAAAAGATGGTGTTTGGTAAACTCTGCTCTTTTTTTCTTGACACATGCTACTTGTGAGATCTTAGGCAAATCACTTAGGCTCTCTGGGCCCAAGTTTCCTCACCTGTTAAATGAGAGATTAAACTAAATGGCTTCTGAGGTTCCTTCTAACCCCAGAGAGGGAGTAGAAAATGGAGCAATCACTTGTATGTCACCTACTATATGTCAGGCACTGTGCTAATCACTTTACATATATTATATCATTTGATCCTCACAACAACTTTATGAGGTAGATGCTTTTATGAACCCCATTTTTCAGTTGAGGAAACAGGCAAATAGGTGAAGGGACTTACTGAGGGTCACATAGCTAGTAAGTGTCCGGGGTAGCATTTAAACTCAATTCTTCCTAACTCTAACTCTGCCAGCTGCCTCTAAGCCCTAGAACTATAATTCCCTGAACAGCATCATGATCACAAAGAATCATTATACCCTAGCTGTAGACAGCATCATGATAAGATATAGATGAGGCTACAAGGAGTGTTAGATGTGCTGCAGCAGGAGGAGTAAGAAAAAGCTGAGTTTGTATCTGCCACTGACACTGACTAGTTATGATATCTTGAGCAAATCATTTAACTTTTCTGGGCTTCGTTTTCCTTATCTGTAAAATAGTGATCACAATCTCTGTTGTATTCACCCCACAAGGTTGTTGTGAGGATCAAGTGATCCAATGTATGTAACGCACTTTGCAAACTTTAAAGCACTATGTGAATATCCACTGTTACTATTAAAAGGCATAGTATATTCAACCAACTCTGCATGGATTCTAGGACAAGTCAAGGGATTTGGTTCATTTGGGACAAAATCTCTAACATCAGCTTGTTTGCTTATCATTCTCTTTTTTTTTCATTAAAGCAAATGACCAAATATGCAACCTTTTCCCAGAAAGCCCATTAATAGAGATTACCCACTGATAGAAAGATGAATTTTCTTTCTGTGAATGTTGATTAAGTGTCATCAGGGCTAAGGTGAAACTGGTTTCCTCTGTTGCTGTATTTGATGGCATTATTTCTTAACCACAGTCAATGGATTTTTTTTCCCTTGAGGTGTGGTGGTTGATCTCACACTCATTTCTGAGTTCTCTAACTTTCCATCAAATATTCATTTGGCTATCTGTGGCTACCCCATTTTATAGATGAGGAAACAAACAATTAACAGCTTATGTGACTTGGTCCAAATCACAAAAGGAATGGTAGAACTCAGGGCCATGAATGGGAGATAATGATCACCTTGCTGACTTTTGAAATTGGTGCCTTGAACCCAGGGTACTTTTTGAATTCTAGAGAAAGCTTTCATATAGAAACTAAATGACAATCAGTAAGACTATTGTGGCCCCTTATTATATGCTTCTTGTGGGCATTGTGGGGCATACAAAGAAGCATGACATGTGATCCTTGACCTGAAGAAAATTATAGCTTCATCGGGGAGACACAGTTACTTATATTTATATAGTGCCCAATGGTTTCCAAAATGCTTTACATAAATTATGTCACTTGATCCTTGTGGAAGGATTATGTTGCTTTTTATCTTTCCACCCCCAGGGCCTGCTAGCTTCACATGGTACTTGTTTAATTGAATTGAGCAAACCCTGGCGTGGTCAACGAGACAGAGGCCTCAATATGTGTGAGCATGGCATTGTTGGCAGACACCAGGGAGATGACTTTGACTCAAGAGAACAGGGAGAAGTAGAATCAGAAAGATTGATGGGGCAAGATTTTAGGTTTTGAACCCTAGGCTGAAGTTAATAGATCACACATAGTAGGAAAAAAAGTTTCTTTCAAAAATTTGAAAGAAGGGAATAAAGTAGTTTTCAAAATCATAGAATCTTAAAGCAGGAATGGACCTTAGAACTAGTCTAACTCATTTTACAGATGATAATACTGAGGCCTGAGACAGGTTAAGTGACGTGACAAGGTCACAGATAGTAGTAGGGTTAGCTCTAAAGAACTTCCCCAGTGACTCCTGTGTTAGAGATCTTTGCGTTACATCGTCTCTACTAGGGATGGTCTTCTTTCTTAATCTTTTAACCTATTATTCCTTGGTGATTTTAGGAACAATTTTTTCCAGTTGTAGGAACAGGGATAAGAAAAGTACCTACCGCCTTTGCCAAGAATGGCCAGTGAGAGCTTAGTTTAGATTAAGTGTGAATCCTGTCCAGCACACTATGTACTTCAATTGGGGCACTGGGAAGTGTCTTTGGTAGCTGATTTAACCACCTTACAGGGTATGTCACAGCTCCCTTTGTACAAATTGCTTGAGATCTAAGAGGAATTTCTGTTTAATTTTGAGGGAATTACCCAGGTTAAAAATATTCTTTGGAATATACCTCATTTTTTTTAAAAGCAATAAAACATACGCCTTATTTTTTCCCTTAATTTAGAGATAAGGATATCCTAAAGATAGTAGGTAGCATTTACACTGTGCCTTAAGCTTTTCAAAATGCTTTGCAGACAATGATTTGGCTTTTAGGCTTAACACACAGTTGCACAACTAGGAAGCATGGGAGATAGGATTCAAACTCAGGTCTCTCCTGAGATGTCGAGTCCACTGTTCTTTCCACCACACCGTGGTAGCCGAAAGGGTATTTTAGAAATATTAAGCTGATAGTAGAGGCACCCTGACATGGTGGGTATTGCACCAAATCTGGGGGCAGAAAGACCTCATTTCATGTCTTCCCTCTGACACATAATGTCTATGGGATCAAAGGGCTGATTTCCAAAGTCTCCTGCTCCTAAAAATAAGTTTCACCATCAAATTTTCAATTTAAGGTGAGAGATGTTAAGTTCAGTTTAACATTTGCTTCCTTCTCTGTAAAAACTGGTACCACAGACACCTCTCATTGCCTCAGGTCAATTCTCCAAGTTTCAGATTTCTACAGAAATGTAAGAAATTCCCACACTGGAAGTTTCCCACTTTGATAAAAGCATGGCTCTCTGCAAACTATATTGGAGTGGGCAGAGACTGTACTCAGAAAACCAGCTGCAAGCTATTACAGTAATTCAGGTGGGAAGTGATAAGGCTATGAACAAAGATGAGAGCTTACTGTTATAGACTCTTGGAGCTGGAAGGGGCCTTACTGATTGTCTGATCCAACCCCTTCATTTTGCAGATTAACAAACTAATGCTTCGAAGACAGAAATGCCCTGCTCAAGATCATGCAAATAGTTAGTAGGAGAGCTGGGATTTAAATCTAGCTCTCTAGATGTATAATATAGGATGTTTCCTCTACTCTAGAGAGGAATAGAGAAAAAGAGATGGATGCGAGAGACATTTCAAAGAAAAAATCTGGACCTAATGACTCTATGGGGGACAAAGGAGAGTTTTCCATGGTTTTTTTGTATTGTTTTGTTTTATCTGGGTGTTTCTAAGAAAGGTGATAGAGATAGGGGGAGTCAGAAAGGGGAAGTATTGGTGATAGTAAAGCTGACATTGACAAGATTAGTTTTGAACATAATAGAATAATGATGAGCCATGTAAGTAAAAGAGTCCCAGATGGCAATTGGAATCTTGGAGTATGGGTTCAAGTAAGGTCATATCAGAAATATAGGTTCAGGAGTAATCCTGATAGAATGCACAGTTGAAGAAATTAATATGGCTAGGATCATTAAGGGATAGAAAACAGAGTTTAAAGGGCAGAGGATTAAGACTAAGTTTTGGGGAATATCTAAATTAAGGGCAAGAGGAGACAAAAGAGATAGTGAGAGAAGCAGAGGGATGCTAGAAGTAGATACGCAATAGAGCTAGGACTTGATTAGTGCGACTAATGAGATCCTTCTGAAATGGTAGCATTATTTGAATTCTTGTGCTGCATATTTCCACTGAACTGGAACCAATGACCATACTTTATGTAATTATAATTTCAAATAGTGTGAACGTGAATACACTTCAGGGCATTTATTATTTCCACTAATCGTTACAAATATTTAGTGCTGAAGAGAAAGGATGATGAGAATATCATAGTTTTGTGTGATCCAAGAGAGAAGAAATTGTCTGGAAAGAGTGGGGTAGCTAGTAGTGTGTGGCCAGCCAGATACGTAAAAAGGTCAAAGGATGATGATGATGATGATGAAGGAAAAGGACCAGTGGACTTGCAATGATGTCATTAGTGACTTTTGAGGGGAATTTACATACATGATGAGGATTGATCACTATAATGTTCAGGAAATAAAGCAGTGGGTAGAGAGGAAGTGAAAATAGCCTATACTGACCACTCTTTCAAGAAGTGTGATAATGAAGGGAAGGACAGAAATAGGACAGTTGCTAAAGGTGGTAAGCAAGGTCAAGTGAAGATTTTTCCTAACACAGAGATTCGCTATCACTAGTTGCCTACTCTGATGCTTTCCTTGGATTGGTGGTAACCCTGGGGTCACTATACTAGGCCAGTGGATTCCAAACTGTGGCATGTCTTACCAAGATCAAAAGACTTTAAGTACAGGATTGGCATTGGACAGTGTATCTGTCATCTGAAGACTAACTAAGCAAAGATCAGATATACTAATTAACATAAATGGTTGGGTTCCAGGTAATATTTTTTCTTTTTCTTTCTTTCTCTTTTGGCCACAGCAATCCATGAAGACTATTTTCTTTCTTTCTTTCTTCCTTTCCTTTCTTTCCCCTTCCCTCCTTCCTTCCTTCCTTCCTTCCTTCCTTCCTTCCTTCCTTCCTTCCTTCCTTCCTTCCTTCCTTCCTTCCTCCCTTCCTTCCTTCCTTCTTTCCTTCCTTCCTTCCTTCCTAACAGCAATCCATGGAGACTATCTTTTAAGGTGTTAATGGTAATTATGAATGGAGAGGGTATTTATACTGAGGAAAATCGCCTATCTTTAGAAATAGCAAAGTAAGAGAGATTCTGAAGATATTCAAAGCCAGAATGGAATTAACCAATAAAGAAAAGTAGATGGAAGATTATCAAGAGGGAGGAGATAAGTATGTAGTCCATAAGGTAGGGGAACCAGTGCACATCTGGAGACAATTTAAAGAAGAGGACAGATGTCTCTTCCTCTGAGACTGGAGTAAAGCTGTATAGAGACAGACAGATGAAGGTAGAGAAGAAGGTAGGTCAATCAGTCAATCAGGAAGGATTTATTAAAAACCTACTATGTGCCAAACACTGTGCTTGGGACACAAGGACAAAAATAAAACAGTCCATGCCTTCTAGGAGCTTACATTCCATTGGAGGAGAGCATATGTACTTGTATACATATATAGAGAAAATGTATCTGGTAGTTTTAGGAGGAAGAACATGATCTCAGGTAGAAGGTGGCACATAGCTGAATTTTGAAGAGGAGAGATAGTGAATCTAAGAGGCAGAAGTGAGGAGGGACTGTACCTAGGCTTGGGGGACAGCCAAAGCAAAGGATATCAGAAATCAGTTAAGAGTTCTAAACACTTTTGATGAGCTAGAAGCTGAACTCATCTGTTGGAACTGGGGGATAAATACACATAGACTGAGAGAATTGAGTAAAGAGAAAGGCCTGAAATAACACACTTGTGCGCCTCTGAGGCAGCTGGGCGGAGTAGTGGGTAGGGTGTTGCACTTGGAATCAGAAAGACCAGACACTTCCTCTCACACTTAAGTGACTCTGGACAAGTCATTACTTCACTAGGGTTTAGTTTCCTCATCTGTAAAATGGAGATGAATATAGCACCTACCCTGCAGGATTGTTGTGAGGATCAAATTAAATGATACATACAGAACATTTAGAAAACCTTAAGGTGCTACGTAAATGTTGGCTATTATTTTATAGAATTTTTTATTCTCCCCATCTCCCCCCCCCACCTCCAACCCTTGGGAAATTATTTCAATATTTGTATGGATCTGCAATCTCTTTGATGCAGAGACTTTCTCCACTTCTCCTCCTGTACTAGTCTTACCTATTTATTTTTCCATAACTCCTCCTTACATGATCCATGCAGTGTTGTAAAAGTCATTGTCTAGGTCTTCTGACATTACCTGAGTATCATTGTAACCCTCAGCTACCCAGGCAAAAGAAATCACTTTATCTCCCTGGGTCTCAGTTTCCTTATCTGCAAAATGGGGGTGAGTAGGCTGGACTTAATGGTCTCTTAGGTCACTTTCAGTTCTAAATCTATGCTCTTATGAAAGCTTGATTTCAATTACATTCCCTGGAAATTTATTAAGTATCTTCCATGTGACAGGCACTAGAAAAAAAAGGAAACAGAAACAATATATGATCTCAAGTGGGGGTGGAAAGGGAAGCTGAAAGAATAAGATAAAAATTGATAAACAATAAAGGGAAAGTAATTTAAGGGGGAATGATACCAGCTGAGGCGATCATTCTCAGAGGTCATAGTTAAACTCACATACTCTCCCTTACTCCATAGGAAGAGTCACCTTAAAGAATTATAGTCACAACTGTAACTTTTAGCTTCTGTGTTCTTAAATAGAATATAACAGTTTCTATAGCTTTTGCACAAGAGGTTATTGAAAAAGGCATTATATTTACTTACATATGCATATGTTGTTGTTGTTGATTTCAATTGTGTCTGACTCTTCATAACCCCATTTAGGGTTTTCTTGGCAGAGATATTGGAGTAGGTTGCCATTTCCTTTTCAAGCTCATTTTACAGATGAGAAAACTGAGGCAAATGAGGTTAAGTGACTTGCCCAGAGTCACACAGCTAGTATCTGAGACCAGATTTGAATTTAGGAAGAAGATTCTTCCTGATTCTGGGCCTAGCACTCTATCCACTGTGCCACTCAGCTGCTATATACATACTATAAATACATATACATACTATATACATATGTGTATATAATATACATAGGGTTCTTAATGGGTTACTTAGTGGACAGTAGCTTTAACCCTATATCACAATCTAATACATATTTTATTGTTAGACTAATGTCTTTTGAATGGATCTTTTCCAGGAAGTATTGTAGTATTCTGGGACTCAGTTCCACAAACAGAATACCTCCACAAAAGAGGATCTGCAGAACCTCACCCTTTGTTAAGTATTCCTCTCCCATATGAATTTTGCTAGGAAATTACCAAGAGATAATAAAAAAGAGTTCTTGGGCGGCAGCTATAGTTGGAGCAAATGGATATATGGTAGGTCAGATGGGTATCTTCCAGTGGTGCTCTGTAGTTCATGGGACAGTAGCTGAGAGGGAAAGAGGTTGGAGTGTCTCAAGGTTGAGTATTGTTACAGCAGGCATGGCTGGATATGAGATTATAGCAGAAATAAAGCTGAAAGAGCTGACTATAGAATCTGGCTGTCTTTGAAGTCAAGTATATGTGTGGTGTTAGTGATTAACACATTAGATGAATTGGTAGAGTTTCCTTATTAAAATAGTAGTTAGCAATAAAGTTTGCAATATAGAGTCAGGGCAGAGCCAAGATGGTGGCTGGAAAGCAGGGACTTGCATGAGCTCCCTGCCAGGTCCCTCCAAAAACCTATAAAAATTGGCTCTGAACAAATTCTAGAACTGCAGAACCCACAAAATAGCAGAGGGAAGCAGGGATCCAGCCCAGGACAGCCTGGACGGTCACTGGATGAGGTCTATCACACATGGAGCTGGGAGCAGAGGGGAGCGGAAGGGAGCAGAGCCCAGTGTGGGCAGCGACAGGATCAACCAGACCAGGAGCCGAGAGGAACAGGCCCTAGTGCCCTGAATCAGTGAGCTGTGGCAGTTACCAGACTTCTCAACCCACAAACACCAAAGACAACAGAGAAGGTTAGTGGGAAAAGCTGCGGGGGACAGAGTGAAAAGAGTTCACAGTTCAGTGACCGCCCTGGGGACAGCAGGGATGGTGCAGCTACAGAACTACAGCTGCAGTTGCTTCCAGCCCCAGGCCCACCTGGTGGGAGGAATTAAGTGGCAGATCAGAGCAGGAGTGCAGAGGCAGCTTAAGATCTGAGTCAGGTCCAGGCTGGTGGTTCTTGGGGAAGGAGGAGTGCTGGTGTGGCAGAGCTGGCTGTATAGAAATAGCTCTGAAATCAACAGTGCATCCCCTCCAGCTTGGAACAAAATACTCTTTACTCTACAAGCAGTCATACCCCGACGAAAAACTCAAGGGTCAAGTAAGTTTGCTGGGAACATGGCCAGGCAGTGAAAACGCACCCAGATTCAGTCTCAAACTTTGGAATCTTTCTTTGGTGACAAAGAAGACCAAAACATACAGACAGAAGAAGTCAACAAAGTCAAAGAGCCTACATCAAAAACCTCCAAGAAAAACATGAACTGGTCTCAGGCCATGGAAGAGCTCAAAAAAAGATTTGGAAAAGCAAGTTAGAGAAGTAGAGGAAAAATTGGGAAGACAAATGAGAAGGATGAGAGAAAACCATGAAAAAACAAGTCAATGACTAGCTAAAGGAGACCCAAAACAATACTGAAAAAAATATTGAAGAAAACAACACCTTGAAAAAATAGACTAACTCAAATGTCAAAAGAGCTCCAAAAAGCCAATGAGGAGAAGAATGCCTTGAAAGGCAGAATTAGCCAAATGGAAAAGGAGGTCCAAAAGACCACTGAAGAAAATACTACCTTAAAAATTAGATTGGAGCAAGTGGAAGCTAGTGACTTGATGAGAAATCAAGATATTATAAAACAGAACCAAAGGAATGAAAAAGTGGAAGACAATGTGAAATATCTTATTGGAAAAACCACTGACCTGGAAAATAGATCCAGGAGAGATAATTTAAAAACTATTGGACTACCTGAAAGCCATGATCAAAAAAAGAGCCTAGATATCATCTTTCAAGAAATCATCAAGGAGAACTGCCCTGATATTCTAGAGCCAGAGGGTAAAATAGAAATTGAAAGAATCCACAGATTGTCTCCTCAAATAGATCCCAAAAAGAAAACTCCTAGGAATATTGTCACCAAATTCCAGAGCTCCCAGATCAAGGAGAAAATACTGCAAGCAGCAAGACAGAAACAATTTGAGTACTGTGGAAACACAAGCAGAATAACCCCAGATCTGGCAGCTTCTACATTAAGAGATCGAAGGGCTTGGAATACGATATTCTGGAGGTCAATGGAGCTAGGATTAAAACCAAGAATCACCTACCCAGCAAAACTGAGTATCATGCTCCAAGGCAAAATATGGATTTTCAATAAAATAGAGGACTTTCAAGCTTTCTCAGTGAAAAGACCAGAGCTGAATAGAAAATTTGACTTTCAAACACAAGAATCAAGAGAAGCATGAAAAGGTAAACAAGAAAGAGAAATCACAAGGGACTTACTAAAGTTGAACTGTTTTGTTTACATTCCTACATTGAAAGGTTATGTGTATGATTCATGAGACCTTAGTGTTAGAGTAGCTGAAAGGAATATGCATATATATATGTGTATGTATATGTGTATATATACATATATATGTGTGTGTGTGTGTGTATGTATATATGTCAGTGTATATATATATATATGTATATGTGTCTATATATATATATGTATAGACAGAGGGCACAGGGTGAGTTGAATATAAAGGGATGATATTTAAAAAAATAAAATCAAATTAAGGGATGAGAGAGGAATATATTGAGAGAGGGAGAAGGGGAGAGATAGAATGGGGTAAATTATCTCACATAAAAGTGGCAAGAAAGAGCAGTTCTGTAGGAAGGGAAGAGGGGGCAGGTGAGGGGGGAATGAGTAAATCTTGCTCTTATCAGATTTGACATGAGGAGGGAATAACATACACACTCAATTGGGTATCTCACCCCACAGGAAAGAAGGAGGAAGAAGATAAAAAAGGGGGGACAATAGAAGGGAGGGCAGATAGGGGGAGGAGGTAATCAAAAACAAACACTTTCAAAAAGGGACAGGGTCAAGGGAGAAAATTCAATTAAGGGGGACAGGATAAGAAGGAGCAAAACATAGTTAATCTTTCACAACATGAATATTGTGGAAGGGTTTTACATAATGATACGCATGTGGCCTATGTTGAATTGCTTGACTTCTTAGGGAGGGTGGGCGGGGAGGGAAGAGGGGAGAGAATTTGGAACTCAAAGTTTTAAAAACAGATGTTCAAAAACAAAAAAAAGTTTTTGCCTGCAACTAGGAAATAAGATACACAGGCAATGTGGTGTAGAAATTTATCTTGCCCTATAAGAGAAGAAGGCAAAAGGGGATGGGTGGGAGTGGGGTGACAGAAGGGAGGGCTGACTAGGGAACTGGGCAACCAGAATATATGCCATCTTGGAGTGGGCAGGAGGGAAGAAATGGGGAGAAAATTCATAATTCAAACTCTTGTGAAAATCAATTCTGAAAACTAAATATATTAAATAAATTAAATTAAAAATAAAAAAGAAAATCACAAAAGAAGTTTGCAATATATTTTATAAATATCATCTCATTATACTCACAACAACCCTGGGAGATAGGTGCTATTATTATCTCTACTTTACAGATAAGGAAGCTGAGGCAGACAGCGGTTGAGTGATTTGCCCAGGATCACACAGCTAGTAAATGTCTGAGGCAGGATTTCAACTTAGTCATATCTTACTAATTCTAGGTCTCTCCAGTATCCAATTAGCTGTCTAAAGTTAGGTCCCATGAGGGAGGGATAATGAATAAGAAGGTTATGGTCAGGAATGGAAAAACGTCAGCACTGAGAATTTTCCTCAGAGTTCCCCCTCTTAATCTCTCATACGCATATATAGAACCTCGTCTGGTTTATTCAGCTGCTTGCCATGAGAGTATGATGATTATCCTTCTCTTACCAATGTAATCAGTTTCTTTTATCAACCCAGTTATAGGTCTTCTAACCATTCGGTAATACCCAAGAGACCTGTCTTTTCCACTATACCCCACCCCACCCCCAGCTTTCACCAATAGTGGTTTCTCCTTTAATTGCACACCCATGTGTTTAATTAATACACACACTTGGCAGAGAGAGAATGTATGCTTCTTTGAGGGCAGGGCTTTTTACATTTGAGTTTCTGTATTATAGCATGTAAAGCAATGCTTAGCTCATAGTCATCACTTAATAAGTAAATGTTTGCTGATTAATTGGTATGTTTTGTTGGCACATGGGAAAGCTCAATTCACTTCGAGAGCCCTGCCCTCTGTGAGTCAAAATGATGGGAATGTTCAGTAAACCAGATGAAGATGCCGGAGGAGGTTTGTTAGGCAATATACACTTGACCTTGCAGTGGCTTTTTCAATCCTTCCAGGTAGATGAAGTTTCTGTCCCCTCTGGTGGACTCTCCTGATCCACAAGGGATTTTCAGTTTTTGGTTTCAGGTTCTCAATCCTATTTCTTCACATTCCAACTTTGGCATTAGAAATTATTACCTTTGTTTCTCTGGTGTCACTAGGATTCCTCTCTATGTATTGGTGGATTCCAAAGAGGATCCTGTTATGACCTGGATGAAGCAGAATCCTTCTGATCATATTTTCTTTTGGTGCTTAACTTTAATACCTATTTTTTCCCTTAGATGATTAATGATTGACAATCCTACCAGCTTCCTACCCTTCAGTCCAAGGGAACCATTCATTCCTGTTGTATTTCTCTGTGCTTGCTTTGCTGCAATTTACATTCTTTCAAAAAAAAAAAGCTAAGCCTTCCAATAATTACCCCCTCTTCATTGTCTGCAGTATGTTAAAATGTGGCTATTGGGTCTTTGAGTGTGGATATACAGTCAGAGACAGGGGGAGTCAGAGACAGAGACAGGGGCGAGGGTAGAAACAGACAGAGATGGGCAGAGACAGTACAGACAGAGACAGTGACACTGAGATGGCAGAGAGAGAGAGACAGAGACAGAGAGGGAACACTGGAGGAAGAGAGATACAGATATCCCTCTACAATTTAGAAAATACGTACACTTAGAAAACAAAATTGGAGAGTGTCTGTGGCTAAAATAACAACAGCAACAGTAATAATAATTCTCCCTATTAAAAAAAGGAAAGGATTGAATATCATTTATACTTTGGCTAAAACTCAGACAGGAAATGTGGTAATTTCCCCAGCTAAGCCTTTCATTTCTAATTTTAGAATGAAAGACCTTGTCTCCTCTGAAAGGAATTTCAGGCATTAGGGAGAAGGTGGAGGAAGTGTTTTGGGAATAGGGGAATTTTCTCTTTGCTCCAAGAATCACACTAAGCCTAAGCCAGGCCCTGAAGGTAAGAAACAGGGAAGTTTAGAAGAAGCTTTAGTCTATTTAGAATGACTAGGCATGATGGTTCAGAAGGGAAAATGGTATTTAGACTGAGTTTCTTTTCCTTAAATCTAATCTGTTCCATCTCATCTTTCTACTTCAATCTCAGATACACAGGGAGTCAGAATCCATTCTCACTTAGCAACTGCCATTTATCGAGCACCCATTGTATGCAAAGCATTGTGTCCCCTCCTATAGCCTGGGTCTTCCCCTCCCCCAAACTGAAACATCATGCTCAGTGATCCCATCTACTTCTTGTTCAGACCATTCACAACCTTCTGGCCTAGAGTTTCTATTGCTAAAACTTCTGTTGTTCAGAACTTCCAATGCCGGAGACATTTGCTTGGGCAGGATGAGGAACAGCTGATCATTCAGGATGGAATGGAAAAAGAATTGGGTGTTTCCTCTTTGTTTCAGAAGAGGGAGTGGATTAGTCTATTAAACAATCTATGGATGCCCATTAAAACTGAATCTCAGAGAATCTGACCTGTCCATGGTCACAGAGAATAAGTTTTAGAGACAAGATTTAAACCCAAGTTCATACCACATTGCCTTTTCAACCTTATTTTACAAATGAGGAAACTGAGGCTCAGAGAATTTAAGTGACTTGGCCATGATCATATAACTAGTAAATCCCTAAGCACAACTCAAGCCCAAGCCTCTGCTGACCTCAGGGCCACAGCTTTTCCTATTTCCACGAGGTTGGCCCATTATGTAATGTTTGATAATGGGTACATCATCTCTGCTGCTCTGACAATCTGTATCTTATCCTCCTAGAGATGGAACATGACCTTTGGTCCTGCTCTCTGCCAAGACTCTTGCACTATATAAGCTCTACTTGCTACAAATCCCACATACACAGTTGCCTCTTAGGTGGCCAGTAACAGTAACTAATCCTGCAAGTGTTGATGTAATGATAACTACGATAACATTTACTCTTGTTGCTTTATGATTTCTAGGCACCTACAGGGCACAGTAGATAGAATGATTGGCCCGGAGTGAGGGAGACTTGGGTTCAAATTCAGCCTCAGACATTTATTAGCCCTTTCTGCCTCAATTTCCTCAACTGTAAAAAGGGGATCCTAATGGCACCTACTTCATAGGGTTGTGAGGATCAAACCAAATATTTGTAAAGTGCTCAGTTAGCATGGTTCCTGGCACATAGTAGGCACTTAATGAATGCTTGTGCCCTTCTCCCGAAGACCATTTATGTGTAATTTGCTTGCTGTTACAGTATGATGCCACCAGAGGCAAGATGGAGCCTTGGTTATGAATTTCATGTCCAAATAGCCGTTTCCTCATAGACAGTTTAGAGTAGAAGCATAATTTTACAGTTAACCATCCATTTATAACTAAAAAGAAATAAAATCAAATCTCTAATGCAGCTAATCCTCATATGAATACTGTCTTTGAAAATCTAATACATAAAGCAAGATTTTAAAAATAAAATAAAATGAATACCTGGTTATCGTTTGTTACCTTTCTAACCAATACTTAACTGTCACTGAGCACAGCTCAAATTAACTTTGATTTGATCACTGATCTAGAATTGAGCTTCCTTCAACTCGACCTGTATCTCTTAGTCCAATTCAATTCAACAAACATATATTGAGCCCGATATATTCAGGCAACTGAATAGGTGAATAGGTGCTTCAGTGGATGGAGCACTGGGCCTGGAGTCAAGAAGACTTGAGTTCAAACTCAAGTCACTCAAACCCAAGACACTTAGACAAGCTGTGTGACCCTGGGCAAGTCACTTGATCTCTGTTTGTCTTACTCTACTGGAAAAGGAAACGGTAAACCACTCCAGTATCTTTGCCATGGACAGTATGGCTCACAGGGTCAAGAAGAGTCAGACATGACTGAACAACAACAGCAACATATATACAGAGCCATTGGACCCTAGAGAATCTAAGACCAAAAAAATGAAATAGATTGAGTAGCTTGCCTTCCACTGGGGGTTGCAACATCCTCACAAGCAAGTAAGTACAAAGAACATATGAAGTAATTACAAGATAGTAGAGTAATAAAAACTAAGGGTAGGGTGGGAGGGGAATCAGGAAAGGCCTGATGTAGGAGGTAGAAAGACAGCTATACATTGAAGAGAGCTTGAGATTCTAAAAAGTAGATCCAAGAAACTGACTGGATGAAATCACAGATGTTGGAAATAGGATGCCATTCATGTAGAGGGATCAGCTAGTAGTTTAATTTGGTTGGAATGTAAAGTGTATGAAAGGAAAGTAATGTAATAAGACTAGAAATGTAGTTAGGAGCCAGGGGCTTTAAATGCCAGGCTGAGAATTTGTATTTTATCTGCAGATAATGAGGAACTACTGGAGATTTGGGGGTAGAGCTGTGATATGGTCAGGTCTGGTCCTAGGAGAATCAATTTTTCAGCTTTTAGAGACTTGATTAAAGAGAAGAAAAGATTAGGAAGTGAGGAGAGCAATTAGGAAGCTATTGTAATAGTCTAGGGGAAAGGTGATGTGGACCCAAATTAGACTAATGACTATGTGAGTGGAGAGAAAGGGATAAACGTGAGAGATGTGGGGGTTAGAGACTCAATGGCACTCCTAGTAACTGATTGAACATGGTAGAAGGAATAAAGGTGAAGGAGGAGTCAAAGATGACTCCAAGGTTGTGAATCTGGGTGACTAATACAATGGTGGGTGTTCTCAAAAGAAATAGTGGAAGAGTGGATTTAGGATGCCAGGCATTGTGAAGAGAATGCAATGAGTTCTGTTCTGGACAGTAATGTTTGAGATGATTATTGGACATTCTAATGGAGGAATTTAATTCAGGAGGAGTTCAGGAATGGAGTTCAGGAGATAAATTAGGGCTGGGTATATACATTTAGGACTTATCTAAGTTATCTAGGACAATATCAACAATACCTTGGGAAGGAGAGGGCATCCAAGGAGGGTGTAGTTGACAGTGTTGAAGACTGCAGAGATCAAGTGGGAATCGTAAAGCAGATCACTGGATTTAGCACTTGAGAGATCATTACTAACCTCAAAGAGAGTATTTTCAGTTGTGTAGAGTGGTTGTAAACTAGAATACAAGTGAATGAGACATTGGTGGAAAACTGGAGAGCAGAGATAGCTACTGTAGACCACTTAGAGCTTTGAGCTGTTATTTTGGGATCTAGGGAGCCTATCCTCATCAGGTCCCCCTCCCCCTGCCTCATCCCCACTCCACTGAGGCAAATGAGCCATCATCCTCACCCTCTCCAGAGAGAGCGGAAACATTTTCCCGTTCTTACACCCCTCCTCGGGCTCTACTGAGATCACTCCAGTGGGGATGTTTATTGAGAATTTCCAGGTCTAATAAACAGTAAAGCCACCCCTGCTTCGAGCTCTTTTACCCAGCCATCTCACTTCCTAATTCCTTCATCTCTTCCCATTTCAGCTGGCATGAGAAAGCAACGAATAAACCAGGAGGAAAAAAAAAGTAGTTTCTCTTCTCCAGGTCCCTGTTCTTTAAGGAAGGATTTGAATTTAAGAATACCTCAAAGGATCAAAGGCTCGAAAAATAGCATCAAAGAATGTTCACGGATTGACATGATTCAGCTGCACATACTAAAGACAGTAGACTGAACATTTTTATTTCAAAGTAAAATGGTAACACCTCCTTGTAATTATTTGTCTTAGTCCATTTATACAAACAGGAGAAATTATAGTAAAACTATTAAAAAAGTTGTCTAATCTGTCTAGTGTTAATGCTTCTGCTGGAAAAAAATCTTACCTTCTTCCCACCTTCCATCTACCCTAGTCAAAATCTGATGTGTGTATATGTGTGCCTTTGTATACAGAAATGAATTATTCCCAGGGTTCAACAAATTAGAATTAGCAACAGTGATTATCCCATTCCTTTGTGCTCCAGTAGTCAATTCAGCTTAATTTCACAAACATTTACCAAGCCCCAAGCCAGTGCAAAACATTATATGAGGTCCTGGAAATACAAGGGAAGAAAAAAACTCACACATTCCTTGATTCAAGGAATTTAGATTTCAGTAGATCAGGGCTACATTTCCATTCGGTAAACATACAGTAATAACAGTTTACATTAATGCAATGTTTTATTGTTATATATTATCATCTGAACATGCATTATCCTGTTTTCACCTCATAATAACCCTATAAGGCAGATAGTGCAGTCCAATTGTTCTCATATTACTGATGGGGAAATCGAGGGTCAAAGAGAGGTTATATGACTATGTATGACCCAATATCGTACCAGGAGTAGGGTAGCGCCAGAAATCAAAAGAGAGTTCAAGGCTAGGGTTGTTGTTTTGTTTTCTTTTTTTCCTACTGAGGCACATTGATGTTTTGTTTCATATTTGTATAGGTAAATGTGTGCATATTGGCATCAGACCTAAAATCCTGTGTATAGTGATGTAGTAGGTGGTTTTTCACAACTTGGGCAGCATTTATTGGTCGTCAGGGCTGCTCTTACATCCTCAGAGTAAGTAGTTATATATATTTGGGGCCACAAGGATATGTATTCTCCCCCAAATATTTTCCCCCTAAAAACATATTCTCTACTGTTAAGAGATACATTCCTTAGGGTTAGAGCATTGCTTTTATCCTGGTAGCTTTTAAAATGCAAATAACCCTGAAAGGAGTAAATCATTAACCACTGTTACAGTCATTCGACTGTAGATCATAAGTATTTTTAGGGCAAGTGGTGAAATCTTATACTTCTAAATTCAGAAACTCCCTCCCCTACCCCTTACTGTGCCAAGCACAGAGTAGAAGCTGGATGAGCCCCCATTAATTGATTGTGATTCACGCCTAGTGATAAACACCTGTTTATCAGAGCTTTCTTCTAGTAAGAAGGGGAATAGAAATATTGAGGAAGGAGGATTGGGGAAGAATTTTGGAATTTGCAACATTGCTAGCAAAGTGTTTGGCCTATATAGGGCACTTCAGTGAGTAATATGAGATTCCTGGGCACCTGAGAGAAAAGGAAGGTGTAGACAGAGGAGAAAGAGAGAGAAGGAGGAAAAGGGTGAAGTAAAGTCAGTGAAGACAAATTTTGCTTCCTTCATAATTGTAAGAAGATTGAGACACTTGAGAGTGGAAGGCAGAGGGCCACATTAGGTCCCTGAGAGTTCTGGAGGGAGGGGCTCACAAGGTTGGGGAGGGATGTGTGTGTGTGTGTGTGTGTCTGTGTGTGTCTGTGTGTGTGTCTGTGTGTTTGTGTCTGGGTCTGGGTCTGGGTCTGTGTCTGTGTGTCTGTCTAAGAATAGAAGGCAACCTTCTTAATGGAAGGGAAACTAGGGGATTATGGTTCTACAGCCAAATGAGACTTCATAGGCCATTTAGTTAATTAGTTAATAGAATTTATTAAGTGCTTAATATGTGCTGGGCACTATACTAAGTGATAGAGATACAAAGAAAGGCAAAAATAGCCCCTGCCTTCATTCTTATAAGGGGGACATGTAAATAACTAGGTACATGAAAGATATGTACAGTGTAAATGGAAGGTAATTTCAGAATGAAGGAATTAGCAAAGGGGGTGGAGGGGTGGGTGGGAGAGGAAAGGCTAAGAAAGACCTCTTGCCCCATGTGGTATTTCAGCTGAGTCTCAAGAGAGGCCAGGAAATCAAAGATGAGGAGGGAGAGCAATCCAAGCAAGGGGCATAGCCAGAGGAAATGTATGGAGTAGGAGATGGAGTGTAAGGAATAACAAGGCCATATAATATGGATCGTTTAATACATAGAGGGCCAAGTCAAATCAACAAGCATTTGTTAAGTGCTTACTATGCACTAAGCATGGTGCCAAGGACTGAGAATATAAACTTAAGCCTCCCCACCAAAATACAGTCCCTGCCCTCACGAAGCTTAGACTCTCATGGGAAAAGACAACACATAAAAGGAAACTGAAGAGCGGGAAAGTGGGTAGGTGGGAGGTGAGAAGATGGTGGAAAAAGAAATACAGAGACTCAGGAGTGGAACCTGGAGAGAAATGATGGTGTGAAGATGGCTGTCATAGGTAGTTTTCTTAAAATGGAGGTTCTAGAAGGAACTGACCAACTAGGGGAAGGGGCCACAGAGAGCAGAGTGATCTTCCAGGAGAGAAGGCCATAGAGTTCTAGTGAAAGTCCAGGGTAAGAAGGTTGTCATGGCACAGTGGGAGTAAAAACGAATCAGGACCATACAATCAGGAACAAAACCTAGAGAAGAAGAAGAGACTGGAATGGTAAGAAGGGTCCAGGTTATGAAGGGCTTTAAAGTCCAAATGCCGAAAGAGGAGTTATTTGATCCTAGACATAATCGTGAAGCACTAGAGTTGACTGACTAGGGGGATGTCATGTTCAGATTTGTGCTTCAAGAGATTCTCTTTAGCAGCTGAATGGAGGATGGATTGGAGCCGGGAGAGACTTGAGACAAGGAAACCAACCAGAAGGCTACTTTGATAGTCCAAACATGAAGTGATGAGAGATTGTACCAGTGGTGGCTGTTAGAGGTGAGAGAAATGCACATATTTGAGAGATATCCTGCGAATAGTAAAGATAAGACTTGACAACAGATTGGATATATGAGATGAGTGAGAGTGAGATATTAAGGCTGACATTGAGATTGCTAGTTTGAGTGACTGGGAGAATCCAACCTTTTCATTTTATAATTTATAATTTTATAATTCATTTTATAATTCTGGAAACTGAGGTTTAAATGACTCGCCACATAATTACTAAGCATCAGAAGTGGGATTTGAGCCCATTTTCTAGAGGGGCATTTAGGTGTTCCACGAGGTAAGAAGACTGTTGGTGTGAATGGTGTGGAGAAAGCAGAAAAGAGTCAAAAGATTTGGATTTGTGCATCTTTCCCCTGTGTCATCACTGCAGTGTGGGACCTGAACTTAGTGGGACTGATCCAGCAAACTTACACGGTGTATATTCATATAGGGAAGCAGGCTATATATGAAACTAGGACATCGGATAGAGCCTGCCTAGCCTAGCTTCCTGTTTTGGTCCCTTAGAGATGATGGTCCAGGCCCCAGGTATCCTTAAAAATAACTCCCTTGGTTGGTTTTGCTAGAGGGAGATGGGTTAGATAGGGTCTGGCTGGGTTCTGCATAGACACGGGGACAGGGTCCTATGCTGAGAGGGTCAGATGAAGATTATTTTGTTTTAACGCTTCCAGCAGGGAAAGGACAGATAGGCTCATACTGATATTAGCACTCCTAAGTTAACCGGAGAAGGAACTAAAGGCATATGGAAGGAAGCTCGTCTGTGCTCTCTATTCCATCCCTGGGCCTTCTCCCATTGGGTCTTTGATCAGTCAAGAGACTCAAACTAAATTAAACCCTTTGTTACTCCTGTCTACCAATGATCACAGGATCACTGCTCTAGAGCTGGAAGGGCTCTTAGATGCCACCAAGTCCACTCTCCTCTCATTTTACAGATGAGGGAACTGAGACACAGAGAAATTAAGTGACTTGTCCAGGGTCATAAAGCTAGTAAGGGTCTAAATCAGGGTCTTGATAATTCCACGCCCTAGTCACTATATTGCACTGTCTTTCCTGATGATGAGAGCAAACTCATCATCCTATTTCTGAAGCTTATTTTTTTATAAAGTCCTCTAGGACTATTGAAGAAATCTGAGCAGGCAACAGGGAGGCCATTTGTTTTGTTTGTGTTGTAGCAAGTGGACAAGAAATTTGTTTAGAATTTTACATAATATAGAGAAGTCAATGATGATAGCCTTCCAGTAGAAGTAACCCTGGAGACCTGCTGGGGGGAAAAATTCTGAGTTTCTGAAACATTGTAATGAGGATAAATCCTAATTGTTCCAGAGAGGTAATTGTCTATGCACTACCTATTTAAATTTTAGAATTTAATTCAAATTTAAGAATTATATATTCTTGAAGCCATATCACCTAGAAAGGTTGCTTTGAGTCTCCTAGACCTAACCCATGCTGATCTCTCTCTTTGCTGACCTCCCCTAGTCCTTACAATGCCTGTGTCTATTGTTATCTGATAGTTGCAGGTTAGTTTTGTCCTGTTTTAAGATGACAAGTTTCCTGGGGATAGGGACCTTGTCATAAACTTCTCTGTACCACAAGACTTATCCTCTGGTGGGAAACACACAAATATAAACCCCCTGAAAACTGAGTTGAACTAACACTGCAGTTATAGAGCACACACAGATGAGAAGGGGGTTTTCCCTTCCCTCTCTCCACCCCCTCACTGTGCACAGTTTATTTGTATTGTTGTTGTCCAAGCCCTTCCAGCCCTCTGCTTACAGAAGGTGTGGCCGGCTGACTAATACTCAAAGCAGTACTTGGGTTTCTGACAATCAACCAAAGTGTCCCAGCCTCTGGGACCACAAGGACTCTGTTCAGCTTAAGTCAGTGACACTACAGGCCATTGGAATTTCCCCGTGCTTTTGAAAGGGATGGAGGGACTTGGGGACAGGTTGTGGGGGAAAAAGTATGTTTTTAGGGGCTCCTACTTTACACCATCTCTCTCTCTGTCTTTCTCTTTCTGTCTCTCTCACCTTCCCTCTTTCTGTCTCTCCTGTGCTCTCCTGTCCTGTCCTCCTCCTCCTCCTTCTGTCTTCTGTCTTCTCTCTCTCTCTCTCTCTCTCTCTCTCTCTCTCTCTCTCTCTCTCCATATGTATATATATATATATATATATATATATATATATATACACACACACACACACACGCATACACACATATATTACAATGTGACTACAATTTAGTAGATGCTTAATGAATATTTATTGATTGAGATATTGTGGTAGAATTGACAGTATTTTATGTGAGATGAGGGAAACCAAAGAAACAACCAAAATTTTGTATCTAGGTGACTCGAGAGAAGGTGGAACCCTTGACAGAAATAGGGAATTATTACAATTTTATGAAGCAGGCCCATGCTGTCAGGGTAGCTGGCAGTCAGTATATTACATTAAAGTTAGACTGATGATGTTTTACACATTTTGGACTCTGTTACAAAAACATTGGCTTTACCAAGTATTGCTCAGGCAGTTCACAGGACAGAGCATGTCAGTTAGACACAGTGCTCAGAGCTGTGCTTCCTGATCAAAAATCTGAGGCAAATCTTGAGATAACAATAACTAGCATTAATATAGGTTGGTAAAATGACATCTCTACACCATTTCCTTAAATCCTCACAACAATCCTGGGAGGTAGGTGCTATTACTGTCCCCTTTTTACAGATAAGGCAATTGAGGCAGAGAGAGGTTAAATCACTTATCCAGGATCACATAGCTAATAAGTGTCTGAGGCTAGATTTGAACTCAGGACTTCCTTACTCCAGGCCCAGCACTCTATCCATCGGACCACCTGGCTGCCTAAGTAGCATATACATGAATACAAATGCCATTAGATTCTCAGAGGAAGTCATTTCCATTTCCTGCCTCTGATCTTTATTTATCCCACAACCTCATCCTTCATTGTCCGTTTGAGATCCAGGACCCTTGTCTGGATGAAGCAATTATTCTGATTGGTTATGCTGCTGCCTGTGCTGTTATAGCAGTGGGAGCAGTATGATTTTCTGACTATTCCACTGCTCCCTAAATTGTTATACCTTGCCTAGTGTCTTCACCATTTCTTTTCTTCTTCTTCTTCTTCTTCTTCTTCTTCTTCTTCTTCTTCTTCTTCTTCTTCTTCTTCTTCTTCTTCTTCTTCTTCTTCTTCATCATCTTCTTCTTCTTCTTCATCTTCTTGTTCTTCTTCTCCTCCTCCTCCTCCTCCTCCTCCACCTCCTCCTTCTTCTTCTGTTTGACTACATCTCTGATACCTTAAATTGCAAGCTCCTTGAAGGAAGAGACTGTATTTTGCCACTTTTTGTATCCCTTGTGCTTGGCATAGTGTCTGCACATAGTAGGTGCTTAATAAATGTTTATTGAATTGAATGGAATTGAAATATTACCTTCTTGACCTTGGGCAAGTCACAACCTCCATGGACCTCTTTTTCTTTATATGCACAACGAGAGACTTGATGATACTCTAAGGTTTCTTTCACTTCTAAATCTATAAACCCATGGTCCTGTATCCTGACTTTAAATCATCTCTGTTATTTTCTACCTCTGGGACCTTGGGACCAGTTACTTCCCCTTTCTAGCCCTTGTTTTCCTGACTTGGAAAAAGAGAGGATTGAATAGGTGGTCTCCAAGGCCTCTGATAGCTTGAAATCCTAGGATTTCTGGTATCATCGCCTTGGACTTTGTTTAGTCTCACAATGTTAATTTTCATTAGCTTGTGTCTTCTTTTCCCAGCTATAATGTATACCATGAGTCCCAGCACCCCTTGATAGCAATACATACTTGTGCATTGACTAATTGAGATTTAGGTGGAAAAAAAGGTAAGAGCATTTAAAACATGAGATAACTGATCCAGACATTGAATGATAGGAAATGCAGAGAAAGGACAATGTTAAGATAAAAAAAAATCCGAGAATTTATCTTTCCCTTGTTTTGTACAAGTTGTGAAATATATTATAGGAATATATGTGTAAACACACACACACATATACCTGTACATATTACATATATATACACACACATATATACAAACACATATACACATATATGCTGGAGTCAACTGATTTGTTTTGAGTAGATTGCTAAATTTTCATTATGCAGAAATAAGCAAACATTATAAATCAGAATTTGTTATATTATTTGGGTGAGCATCTAGACTTAAGAATGTGATGGAAGAAATTTTAATAATGCAGATTAAACTTTGAAGTGTGCCATGGGCACATTTTTTTTCTTCCAGAGAGCTATTTGCTAAATATTTATCAGCATCAAACTGTAGGATACGATGACATAGTACTCAAAAAGTAAATGATGGAAATAAGGTGAGAAGTTATGTAGGGAGAAAAGGTAAGAAGAAGGCACATTTTGAGGGTGAGGAGAGAAGGAGATGACCTTGGTGGTGGCCGACCCTGGAGGCCCACACCTTTGAATCTAGTAGATGGTGTCACCTCACATTATGATGAGAAAATGAAGCAGAGAATAAATGAAATATTATCACCTCACATTATGATGAGAAAACAAAGCATGGAATAAATGAATTATTTACTACTATCCACACAGTAACTATAGGAGGATTCTTACAAAATGGTAGACAATTTAGCTTTTTTTTCCTTTTCAAATTCTCACCAAGACTGGGCAATGCTATTAGAGACCCAGCTGGTGCCTGGAATATAGGCACAAAGCAGCACTGTGTCTGTGACCTGGACTATAAATAACACCTTTAAGCAGGAATTCTGGGAAAAAGTCCCTGGGGCTCTCTCTCTAAGGCTGTTGAAGAGTGGGTAAAATTGCTGACTTATAAGAAGACTGAAAAGTATTAGGTAATGAATGCATTAATATTTTCAAGTCTATTACTGCAAAAGAGTTTGGATTGCTAGTACAGTTGGGAGTGCTGCCCTTGAGGTCAAGAGTGTGACCTACACTCTTGGGAGAAAAGATCGTTTTGTTAGTACAGCTTCTGCCCCGGGTGTGATTGGAGTGATTAAGTTTGATAGTCTGGAAAAGGCTCTCCAATTTGGCTTAGTTCCAAGGTTGCTGTCCTGGTTAGTTAGGGCCCAGATGTCTGCCTCAGATAGCTGCCCTTAGATAAGTATCTATACACTGCCCATGGCAATCTTAGGGCAGTGTGGGTAGCAGTAGCAACAACAACTAGCACTTGTATTGTGAAGTTGGCTCAAAACCAGTGGCAGCATAGCACAGTGGAGAGAAAGCTGGCCTTGGAACCAGGATCACCTGGATTTAAATCCCACCCAGCCTAGGCAAGTCATTTGGTCTCTCAGTTCTTTAAGCAACTTTTGTTCTGCCTTGGTAGAGTCTTCAACTGGAGTCAATCACTAACTTATTCTAGGAACTGTGCAATCCCTGCCCTCAAGGAGCTTATATTCTCATGGGGAGACAAGCAAATATTCATACATACATATATGTATACACACACACACACACACACACATATATATACACACATACATACATACATACATATATATGTATACACACATATATATAATACGTATACTTATAAGATATTGATAGAATATAATATCAGAGGGAAAACTTTAACAGTGGGGACAAGGAAAAGCCTCTTGGAGAAGACAGAATTAGAACTGAGTCTCAAATGAAGCCAGATGAGGAGAGAAAACATCTTAAACTGGGATTATACAAGCCAAATGGCATTGAATTGGGAGATGGGAGCCAGGAACAGCAAAACGGCTGGTGTAGCTGGATTGGAGAGTACATGGAGGTGAGTAAAGAGTAGTTGGACTAGAAAGGTAGGAAGGGACCAGGTTGTGCAGGACTTTAAAAGCCAAAGAGAGGAGTTATTTGATAGTAATCCATTAGATTGTAAGCCTGAGGGCGAGGACTGTCTTTTATCTCTTTTGTATCCCCAGAGTTTAGCGCAGTTCCTGGCACATTGTAGATGCTTAATAAATGCTTATTGATTGATTAATAGTGAGCCACCGGAATTGATTGTATATGTGCGTGTGCGTGTGCATGTGTGTGTATGTGTGTGTGAGAGAGAGAGAGAGAGAGAGAGAGAGAGAGAAACAGAAAGATAGAGAGAGAGAGAGACAGAGAGAGAGAGATGGTGAGACCTGTGCTTTAAGAAAACCATTCTGGAAGCTTAGTGGAGGATGGATGGAAGTAGGAAGAGACTTCAGGCAAGGAGACCAAGCAGAGAGCTGTTCTCCAGGTGTGACCGTGTATATTGGTAGCTGTGAGTAGAAAAAAGGGGACATAATGTGAAAACTGTCATGAAGGTAATAAGAACAAGATATAAAAACAGATTGGATATATGGGATGAGTGTGAGTGGGATGCCAAGGATGACATGGAATTTGCAAGCTTAGTTAACTGGGAAGGTTGTGCCCTTGGTAGTGATAGGAAAGTCTGGAATAGGGGAGGGTTTTGGGGAAAAAATAATACACACCAGTGAAATCACAAGTCCAATAAATATCCCTGTCTATGAGGAACCAAAAGACTATGGAGGCCATAATTCTGGAAATGTTGGCCATTTTCTTACCTAGTTATCAAGGCGAAAACCTCTGAATGATATCTATTTGGTCTGCCATCCCAGGTATTACAGAGAAGTGGGGATGGCAATCCAACAATGTCCTTTTTATGTCCAGACAGATAATGTTATGCACCTGATGGGAATAAATAGGTTTAAGTTTTCCAACCAAGTAGTAGAAAAAGGCAAGGGGAACCATCTACATTCTTTTCCAATGAGAAGCTTGTACCTTGAAGAGGAATGTCTACTAGGGCCATAAGGGCAAGATTCAACTGACAATGTGAGCATTATTAATACTAGTCCTAACACTGGAGATAATCAAGGTTTTTTGATATTGTTTTCCCCCTCTTCTTTTAGTATGTCCAGCCAAATTTTTACCGTGTCCCAGAGATTTGTAAAAAAAAATGCATGTTTATGTATATGTATGTGTAATGCATGTGTGTGTGTGCATGTGTGTGTGTGTGTATGTGTGTTGTGGGGTGGGGAGAGGGATTTGTGGACAGGAAACAGCAGAGAGGAAATAAATTCATCGACTAACAGAAGACTAGCGCCCTGTCACCTCCAAACAGGCAGACTCATCCTCAGAAAAGTGAGTGTGTTCATAGCTTCAGGTTTCAGTTCTGTTATTCTGTAACTGACCAGACTCTAGGCCAATCAGTTATTTTAGAAACTACTAAGGGTAGGGACTGACTTCAGTAAGTCCTTTAACTGTCAGTCTTCTCAAGAGACAGGGTGTAGTCAGGAGACTTTAAAGGGCAGGGCAGTGTAGACCTCTGAAACCACCATGATAGAAATGCTGGGAAAAATTGGCATGGGTGTGGGTATGGGCATCATACTTCTATCAAACATTACTGTTTCATCTTTACATAAAATCTTACCAGCATCCTAGCAAGGAAGCACCTCCTTAGGGGAACATAGCCTCCTGAGTCAGGTTCATACCCTCAGGCCCATATAAGCACAAAATGATTTGTCACATAAGTTATCTGAACCTTTGTGGCTATTAAAAAACCTGTGGCAATTTTCACAAAAGAAGGGAGACTCTCCCCAGTTTCCTTGACCAATTTTGGTTGGTCTTTTTCTGCCTATGCCTACTTATGCCAAGTGTGGAAATGACCTTCCTTCTCCCACCCTTTCCACACTAATAATAATAATAATAATGATAAAAAATATCTAGCTTTTATATAGCACTATTAGATTTACAACATGCTTTCTCATAGCAATCCTATGGGGGGTAGGAGACTGAGAGATACTAAGTGACGTCCAAGGTTGAACAGCTAGTAAGAATATGAGGAAAGATTTGAACTCAGGTCTTCCTGATTCCAAGTCCAGTACTCTATCCACTAGGCCACCTAGCAGCCCATGAAATTCCAGCAAATATTTCTTAAGCATCTACTCTTTGTGAGTTACAAGTAACCTTGCTCTAGTAGAACACCTGACCCCAGAATGGAGAAGACCTGAATTCAAGTCTTATCTCTGACTGCATGGCCTTGGGCAAGTCACTTAAATGCCTCAGGTCCCCAGGAAATTCTCTAAGTATAAGGTGCAAATAGCAAAAGGAGTTTCCTTATTGAAAAATTCCCACGCAGTGGAAAACACAAGTGGAGTTTAGAAAATAAAATATTGCGAGCCACTGAACTAGGAGCTAAATCACAAATTTCAAATTCAAAGGAGCTGAGATTTTCCTTAGTCCATCCCCTTCATCTTTTTTTTTGTAATGAACAAGTACTGATTAAGTAAATGAACCAGCTACATGCTGACCAGTAAGGCACTGAGTTAATGCCACGTTTATCTTACTGCTAACTTTTAGAAACCAGCAGAAGGGAAATGAAAAATATCAACTATAAGGAAACTATATAGGTTTTGGAACCTATATAGCTTCCCATCAGGGGAAGAGGGAGGGGAATTTCATCATTTACAGGCAGTTCTCTGTAAATGAACATAGGCGTAGTCTCATCAGCAGTGCCTCTGGGTGGCCCCTGGGCACCGCTTATCTTACAGTTGAGGAAACTGAAATGTAGACAAGTTAAATTGTTTGAAGTTAATGGTCAGTAAATGGTAGAGTCAGGATTTGCATCTGGGTCCTCTGAGTCCAGATCCAGTATCCTTTCATTAAAACAGAAAATATTCTCTGCCTTCAAAGAATGTACTTTCTACCCATCCCTGCCTGTAATCCCCGATGCAGTTATGAATGCAATTTTCCCTGTTAAAGATGGTTTTATTTCTGTTTAGAGGCATAGCACGCTCAGCCCGACAAAATTATAGTAACTCATGTGGAGGCATGGTTGCAAAAACAAAACAAAACAAATAAACACTATTTCCTGAAGTATTTGTATGGCCACATTAGGTCGGCCTGGCCAAACAAAGGTCTACATAAAGCTTCTTAGTCTTGATCCTATGATCTGTAAAATGAACTTGTTAATACCCGCCTTGCCTCTTTCTCTCAGTACCATTGTGAAGACTCGACGAGATATTCTCTTCAGAAGATACCCATTCATGCTTTGGCACAGGAAATGAGATGCCAATTTCCTCACCCATAAAATAATAATAATAATAATTAATAATAATAATAAAACACACCCTACTTGCCTTGCAGGATGGAAGGATGGAATGAGGTAATGAAGGTGAAAGGGCATTAAACACAAGGTATTATGAAAACAGGAGGTAGGAAGATTATCTCACATTGTTATTACTTCTTCTCTGTCATTTGGTTCATGCCATTGAGGTGACAGACATGAGGTGCAGTAGGAGGGCTCTCCCACCACCTTGTATGTCTGAATACACTTCTACGCCATGATACATCTACCCTTGCCAGGGCTGGTCTTCCAGTCTGCTTGGTTGTTGTTATTGAGGTGTTTCACTTGGGTCTAACTCTCCATGTCCCCATTTGGGGTTTTCTTGACAAAGATACTGGAATGGTTTGCCATTTGGCAAACACAGTTAAGTGACTTTCCCAAGGTCACAGAGCTAGTAAATGTCTGAGGTCAGATTTGAACTCAGGTCCTTCTGACTCCAGGGTGGGGACTTTATCCACTTTCCCATCTACTTTACCTTGCAAACAAATACTGGTTATCTCCAATTCCATAGAAGTTTTTTTTTTTAAACTCAGCTTGGATTATTCTTCCCAGATCACAAAGGGATCAAGGAGGTAAGTATTCTTTTTATTGACCTAGAATAAGAATCACAGATTCAAAGAGACCTCAGAGGTTATCTAGTCTAACCCCAGCATTTTATCAGACCTAGTGAGATTAAATTATTTGATAGCAACCAAATGATAGTAAATCATGCAGATAGAATTTGAACCCAATGTTTCTGACACCATATACAGTATGATACATATGTGTGTGTATATGATTATACATAGGTGTCTATATGTATGCATTTATGTATATGTATATACACATATGTATACTATATATACACACATATGTAACATGAAATGAATCTCTATTTTGTACTGCTTGCTTTTCCTTTTAAGTATATAATAAATCCAACATGAAACTTTCAAAGTTATCCAGCATGTCTGTTTCTTTCCGGCCATTCTCCTGTTCCTTCCATTGTATTCTTTAAAACTATTTCTATAAACTTCTTTTCTTTCTTTCCTGCTTTCTTTTTTGGGTGGCAGATTTCTTGCTGGCTCCCACCTCTGTTTGCTTCTTCTCTCCTCCCCACCCCAATTGAAAAAGAAAAGAAAAAAAACAAAATTCTTATAACCAATGTTCTTCTCCATCATGTTGACAGGACTAAGCCTTGTCTGTGATTCAAAGAAAAGTATGAAAATAAAAGCCAAGTTATTTGAGCTCAATCATTTCTGATATTTTTTAAGAAAAAAGCTAATAATCTAATATAATTGGACCCTGCTGACAAATTTAGAATCAATATAATTTGAAAAAGCATAAGGATAAAAACCACAAAATTATGTCTATTCCTCATGACTTTAGTTAAGCAAATTAGACCTACTTAGCTGGGTGTTTAAGACATCTCCCAAACACCATAATGATTAAAAGTATAAGGTTTCAGAAGTACGCAAGAGATAAGTATGAAAAAATACAGTTTGACTATGAATATAAGAAGTGACACCAAGAATAATTAGGGCAATTGGAAAGTATTTGTTAAAATAAGCAGATTTGGAGAGATAGTGATAGAAATATGGATCTAAAAATGGCTCTATTTGTCTTTAATTTCTGTAAATTTGTAATGCAAATGTAGAAAGTAGAAGCAGCTCCTAGAATTTGCTGACTTGCCTGCTCCAGCCTTGTCTCCATGCCTGATAGTCCTCGGGCTTTGAAAGCATGCTTGGACCCTCCAACCCACTGTTATCCTAGGCCAAATTCTTCTTGGCCATTGGACTTGAAAGCAACTTCAGATTTACTGCTCTGTGAACTGATTATTCTCAGTAAGGTTGAGCGCTACTTTGGATAGAACATGGAAAGCATGGAATGACAGTGAACTGAAAAAAACATGAAAGACAGATAATGGGGAGGGAAAGATCCTCCTGTGGTGGCTACAAGTGTTATGGGGAAGAGCTGCTCTGAACTATACAGTTGCTGGCTTAACTAATTCTTTATAACTAGGTACCGATTTTTTTTTTAGGATGTGGAAGGACTGCTTATTTCTCAAGCAAGCCCTTCTAAATTTTACCTGCCTAGGACAAAATCCCCACCGTCCTGTCTTAGAGTAGTGTTTTATTCAAAACATTTTAAAGTTAAAAAAAAAAAAACTACAAACTCCCCTAACAACCAGGGATTAAACATGCTTTTTACCCTCAAAAGGAAAAACTGGGAAAAATGGATAGAAGATACACAGAGGCAGATTCAGCTCAATATAAGGAAAAGCTTCCTGTCAGACAGTCATCTAAAAGTGCTTTGAGTTGCCTTTGGAAGTAGTAGATTCTCCCTTATTGGAATACTTTAAGTAGAATCAGGCTGATCACTTTTCAGGGAGATTGGATTAGGTGACCTCCAAAGGCCTTCCAAATTCTGAGATTCTATTACTTGAAAATAACAATCACTTTAAATTTATTGTAGCAAAGAGGGAGTAAAGAAAGGATTAAACTACACCTTCTCTAATCCCCAGTGTCTCTCCCAGGCCATTAGTATGTTACTCATATCTATCATATCTAAAATTGAACTCATAATATTGAATTGTTTCGACTGACAACTGTGAAGAATGGTGCAAAATAATGATGAGAAGTCTTCTTCTCAGTGACTAATGAGTGGCAAAGCCTAATTTTCAGACCACAAATATTTATTCTAACCAGCAAAATTGCCTCACCAAGGTTTTGAAAACCACAGGCTAAGAAAGAAAAACATTCATCAGAGTGGTTCTGACCAAGACATTTCAGTTAGGCTGTTTCCATTGATCTAATCATTAGGCCTGAGAGCTGACTTATATAAATACTAGCTAATAACAATAAAGGGAAATTCAAAAATCAACCTTCCATTAGTGATAGGAAAGTGCCCACAATAACCAGAAAACCTGCATTTATCTTATCGGAGGTGGAAGAATTTAATATTGATTTGAAACATCCCAAACAGACATTCTAAGACTGTTTTGAAGACTTGTCCCTGCTTCTCTCTGTTTGCTCAGACCTTTCCACTTTTAACTACAAATTAGCTAATTATGCCAGAGGGTGGTTCTTTGGAGAACTTTATAGAGCCCAGTGATACGGGTTTCTCTCTACATTTAGAGCTCTCCCCATCCTCCTAACTCTGTCCTAAGCAGAGTCAAGGCAGTAAGCGAAGCATTGATTTGACCTTAGATTCCAAACCTTGAAGGTGATGGACTCCAAACTCATCTAGTTTATTTCTGCCCTTTGGTCTATCTACCCACAGCTCTCATCATCTTGTGGTATGGGGACAAGAATACTGGACTTGGCTCTTGCATGTGATATTGGGCAGGATGTATCAGCTTTATCACCTATAAAATAAGGCCATTGGACTAGATAATCTTGCAGGAGTCTTTAACGTAGGATCTGTGAACTTGGATGGGAAAAAATTCATCTTTATTCCAATATAATTGGTTTCCTTTCTAACCCTTTGCATTTTATTTAATACATTTCTAAAACATTATTCATAGGTTTCACCAAACTGCCTAAAGCCTCCATGACAGAAGACAGGTTAAGATTTCCTTTCTAGCTCTAACATCCCAGGGATCTCTGATGTTCTTTCAAGATGAGCATAGCTACAGTGTGACTACTAATCTAACTAGATGAACAGGGCTGGCTTTTCACTTAGAATGGGTATGCAGGTGTAATTGTATCTTTTGACTTGCTAGGGGCTTCTGAAAGAACACCTGTTAGCACTGTACTCCCATGGCCCACACATGCAGTTCTGTAAATTCTGCTATTAAATATTCTCAGGCTCATAGTCTGGCCCAGGGTCACCCAGCTACCAAATGCTTGAGGTGGGATGGGTACTCAGAATTTGAGGGAAGATTTGAACTCAGGCCTTCTTAACCTCAAATCCAGGACTCTTTTTACTGTTCCATGGAACTTGAACCCACAACTCTGAGATTAAGAGTCTAGTGCTTTGGCAGCTCAGTTTTCTAGACATTCATTCCTTCTGTATTAAGGCATTGGGTTATCCAGGGGCAGCTAGGAGGCACAGTAGATAGAGCACTGGGCTTGGAATCAGGATTTATCTTCATGAATTCAAATCCATCCTCAGGCATTTACTAGCTGTGTGACCTTGGGCACATCATTTAACCCTGTTCCCCTCAATTCCTTATCTGTAAATTGAGATGGAGACAGAAATGTCAAAGCACTTTAGTATCTTTGCCAAGAAAACCCTAAATGGGGTCACAAAGAGACATGACTGAAGAATGACTGAAACAATGAAAATTGGGTTATCCAGCAGTTTGGGTTAAAACCAACCATTCATGAATCAGAATTCTTTTCACAAATTAGTTAGCCAAATGTAGGGGGGAGAGAGATAGGAATAGATCCTAGAAGATGGAGCTGGCTAGGTATCAGCATCATGAGGACACAATTAATTCTTTTATGTATGCATTAAACTAACATTTATTAATAACTTATGTGCAAAGCACTGTCTTCAGAGGCAGCTAGGTGTCAAAGTAGATAAAGCCCCAGACTTGGAATCAGGAAAATCTGAGTTCAAATTCAGCTTCAAACAATAGGTGGGTGATCCTGAGAAAGTAAGTCACTTGACCTCTCTTGACCTGTTTACTATGTAAAATGGGGATAAAAACAGCATTTACCTCCCAAGGTGGTTTTGAGGACCAAATGAGGTAACATACATAAAGCTTTGCAACCTTAGAGCCTTATATAAATGTTAGTTATTCAGAGCTAAGAGAAGATAATTGGCATTTAGAATCTCACTAGTAGGAGTGTGGGTAAATGAATTTTAGACCCTGAGGGAACCCCAGGATAAGGGAGAGAAGCTCAGAAGGGTGTTGTGGGAGGCCACCAAAGACAGAATTTCCCCATTTGATATGTTTATTTGGGGCTGTCCCTATAGGTGAAGAAAGGAAATCATATTGATAACTAAGTTATCCCCTGTTTATCTATCTGTCTGTCTGTCTATCTATCTATCTTTTTAAAGTTCCTTTCAGGATCTGTCCAATCAAAGTATATAATAGAAAGATCTTAAACAGACTCTCAGCTTCTTGAGACCAGTTTGTTCATTTGTAAAATCCAACCCAGATTTTAGGGAATGAAAGCACTTCGTAAAATATAAACCTTTATATAGATTAATAAGGGTTACCACCACCACCACCACCACCATCATCTCTTCACAGGTCTCTTCCATATCTAACAATCCTTGATATTGGTTTGGTCACATCCCTTTTCATCCACAGGAAAGAGAACATCCAAAGGCCTCCTTTCCTGCTTTCCTTGCAATATCATTGCCTTATTGGCAAACTGTGTAAGTACAGGAAAACAACTAACCTTCAATGCTTCAGTTTCATGAACTAAAATCACTTTGTTTGTATCATAGCTCTGAGGTCATGAGAAATTATTAGAACAGAAACACATGTAAAGCATCTACTAAGAACTAGAAAATCCAAATGAATTAAAGCATGAATATTTTTCAAGATATGCACTGTGGTTATGATTCTATAGATGGCAAACTACTTGAGGACAGGGATGAGTCTTATTCTTTAATGTATCCCCCTCACAGTGGCTAACAAAATATCTAACATTTTTCTTGCTAAAACTGAATTGCTAAGTAAACATTTATTTAAAGATGGAAAAAAGACTATATTCATTTAACTTGCTGTGAATCTATTATCATAATATGCCGGATGCAGCTAGGCATTTAGCAAATGTTTTCAGTAGTGATCACATAAACATGAAACATAGAACCTTAGAGTTAACAGATCTTGGGGGCCATCAAATCCAATCAAGAACTGATCCTCAGAGAAGCCAAGTGCCTTCCCTAAGGCAGGTCAAGGGGAGGCTTAGGACTAGAATTCAGGACTCTGGTGACCACTCTGGTACTCTTTTCATAGTCCCATGATGCACTATGTATTCATTGCTGATAAATATACTTGCTTCTCAAAAACTAGCCTAAAGCTCTTTCGGGGAGTTTTCTTACATATAGATGGTTTAAGGACTAGGCCATTTACCAAACAATTCATTCCACATTTTAAAATTTTATCCGACAGGCTCATATACCTATTTTGCTGTCTGCTGTGATCAACATTAGTTGTTGTTCAGTCTTTCCAGTCATGCCCAACTCTTCATGACCCCATTTGTGGTTTTCTTGGTAGAGATATTGGAGTGGTTTGCTATTTCCTTCTCCAGCTCATTTTACAGATGAGGAAACTGAGGCAAACAGGGTAAAGTGACTTGCCCAGGGGCACACAGCTAGTAAGTATATCTGAGGACAGATTTGAACTCAGGAAGATGAGTCTTCCTTACGTCAAGCTTGATACTTCATCCACTTTGCCACTTAGCTGCCCTAATCAACATTAGGCAGTGCTATAATCCAAATGAATTTGTGTTTATAGCACTAATTACTGATGTGGTTTTATTAGCCAAACACAGACATCTTCTAGGAAGTTTTATTTAATTAGTTAATCCCTATTAAACATTACCACATGTCAGTGATGCAGTTTCATTTCTCATATTTCTATGAATATGTAAGGGACAGATAACAGTATTCCCTACGGTAGAAGCTCCTTAAAGGCAGAGACTATATTTTATCTTTTTATCTCCATTGCCTAGTATGATGCCTGGCACATAGTAAACACTTAATAAATATTTGTTGTGTTAATAATATCTAGTATTCATATACTGCTTCAAGACATCCAACTATCCTTTAGAAAGTAAGGAGTTAGAAGCTTGCTCATTCACTCATTCAAAAAGAATGATTGAGCATGCATTACTGGTTTTTGATTCAATGGATTTTTGAGAACAATCAGGCCTGGGTCTTAGGAAGATTAATTAGGCAGTTTTGTGAAGGCTGGTTTGAATGGGGAGAAAATGGAAGCAGGAAAATCAGTTAGAAGGCTATTACTATAGTGTAAGAAAGAAACACTGAGGCTCTGAACTACTGTGGCAACTATGGGATTAGAAAGGAGTGTATTGTTGCAAGAGATGTTGTAGAACTTTCATTGACAGGAATTAATAATTGATTGGAATGGAGTGATGAGGGGAAAAGGCAGAGTCCGGAAATAATCCAATATTTTCAACTTGGATAGCTGAATAATCTTGGATAATCTGTGAATAGCTATATCCACTCAAAGACATAGGGAAATTAGGAAAGAAGAAATGCTTTGGAGGACAATGTATTAAGTTCAGTGTGAGAACAGGTTGTGGATAATGTGCTGGCGGGACATCATGGTGGAGATGTCCAGGATTAAGCCAGGAGTGAAAGGCTAGAGTTGATGAGATAACCTGGGACTGGAGCTGTAGATTTTGGTGTCATTTACATAGAGGTTATAGTTGAAACTATGGATGAAGTCACCAAGGGAGAGAGCATTGAGAGAGAGAGAGAAGCACGAAGGACAGGGTCATCTCAGAGGATGCCTACATTTAGGCCACATAAGAAGGAAGAAGAGTTAGCAACAGAAATGGAGGAGAGATGAGACATAAAAGTAGGTGATCTTAGGCTCAGAGAAGCCACAGGAGGGTGCAATTTTAGAAGCAGAAGGGAACTTGGAGTCATGAAGTCCATTGGGCAGTTGATGGAGGATTCTCTATATGACACCCCCAACAAGTATTCATTTAGACCTACTTCTTTGGATGGCTTTAAGTGAGGGGAAAACCACAACCTTCAGAGCAAGTTTATACTACTTTGGTGGAGCTGTGACTGGTAGGAAGTTTTCCTTACATCGAGTCAAAATTCATCTCTTTTTAACTTCTCCTCTCTATTCCTGATTTTACCAGTTGAGGCTAAATAGAACAGATCTTTTTCCTCTTCCACATGACTGCTTTTCAAATGCTTGAAGACGGCCATCAAGTGTCCCTTCCCCAAGTTCTCTCTCCAGATTTGACATCTCCATTCCCTTCAACCATTCTCATGTTGCATGAATTTGAGGTCATTCACCATTCTTGTTATTATCTAGTCATACTCCACCTTATCCATGACCTTTCTAACATGTAGCATGCTAGGAAGCATATTCCTTTGAATACAACATAATATTCTAGATGTAGTCAGGCCAATGCAAAGCATGTTGGGGCTCTCACTTCTTTAGTCCTTTACCTTATGTCTCACTTATGGCAATCTAAGATGGCACTAACTTTATTGGCATCCATATCACACTCTTGACTCATATCGAGTTTTCAGTCCACCCTGCACTCCCCAAGGGCTTTTTCAGATGAACTGACAATCTGCTTTACTCATCTAATACTTGTGATTTTTTTAACTTGAGTAGGAAGTTTCAATTTAGCCCTATTAAATTTCGTCTTATAACAAAAATAATAATGGCTAACATTTATATAGCACCCATTATGTGTCAGACACTGTTGTAAGTACTTTGCAGATATTATCTCATTTGATCCTCACAAGAACCTTAGGAAGTAGTTACTATTATTATCCTCACTTTACACTTGAGGAAACTGAGGCAAACAGAAGTTAAGTGACTTGCCCAATGTCATATAGCTAGGAAGGGATTCAGGCCAGATATGAACTGACTCCAGGCTCAGAGCTCTATCTACTACACCACCCAGATGCTAGCTAATCTTATTAGATTTGTCCCAATGTTCTAGCCTCTCCAGCTTATCTTGGAACTTGAATCTGTCATGCAATGGGTTGGCTGTCCCTCCTGGCTTTGTGTCATGTGTACATTTGATAAGCATCCAATGTATGACTACATCTAAGTCATTAATAAAAATGTTAACCTGGGAAATCGTGTGGATTATTGATGAAGCAAGATCCTGGAGTAGGAAGGGAGATACATAAATGAGGAAAACTTTAAGCTAGATACTGAAGTGCTTAAGAAAGGTAGTAAAGTATCCGGGATGTTGCTAAACAATCACGGAATCATAAAATTTCAGAGTTGGAAGGGACCTCTGAGGCCATCTTGTTCAACCAGTACCCTCAGGGGAATCCTCACTTCAGTACATCTGTTCTCACTCTTGCCTCAGAGTCCCCCCATCAGGCTTACGAGGGCAAAAATTGTACAAAGTGGATTCTGGCTGCCTTTTTCCTTCCACCTGCCAGGCAGAGGTGATCTCATCTCTGGCTCACAAAGGTAGCAAAAGGAGGTGTGGGCTGGTGCTGCTGCAGTACGATATGATTCTGGGAAGCAGGGTATTCCCAAAGCAACCCAGAGGCAACATTACTCTCATTTTTAGTCTTATTGCTATGGTGCTGATTACATAGGCAGTCTAGTGTGGTTGCCTATTTACCTGAAGAACTTGGGGGTTCCTGGAACCACAGAAAGGAGCCTTGGTCTTGGAAGGGACTTCAAGCTATCTTCTTTCTGTAATCGTATGATAGCTTCTGCAAACCAAAGGGACAACCCCAATACCACTGATCCTTTTGCATGATCCTAGGATGATAATGATAACTTGTGTTTCTAGAGCTCTTTAAGGTTAAAAAATGATTTCTGTATCACAGCTTTGTGAAGTAGGTGGTACAAGTCCCATGTTCCCCATTTTACAGGTAAGGAAATTGAGATTCATCCCAAAGTCGTATAGTTAGGAAGTGTCTGAGCTGAGATGCAAATCATGGTTCCCTGTTTCCAAGTACAGAGCTCTTTCTCCCATGATATGTTTCTCTTTGTCTTCTCACTTGTTTCTTCTTGTTTCAATGCTGGAAAGAGCATAGCATACCATTTCTTTCACTTAATACCTATGTAACTTTGAAAAATGAACTTTCATCTATCTAGCTCTCTTTCCTCATGCGTAAAATAAACTCAATAAATTTGAAGGTCCCTTCCAGCTTCAAATTTGCGATCTTACTATGCCATTCCCTTCATTTTCCATTGGAACAGCTGCCTAGCAGCTACCACAATTCAATTAAAAAATATTTCATCAAATGTTTGTTATATGCAAGGCACTGGCAGTACAAAGACAAAATTGTGACAATTCTTTTGCTCAGGGAGTTTACGTTCGACTGGGCACAGAGGACCAAGCAAAGGAAAGAAATGGACCTAAGGACTGTAAAAGCGATAAGTACAATTTTATTACAGAAAATGAAATAGTGAGACATTCAAAAATGTTTCCTCCTAGCCTGGTAAAACTCAGGCCATGAAGTTTCTGCGATTTGAAGGGCTCAAAATTTTCTGAAAAGAATGGCAGACATGACACCTTTATGGTTGGATGACTAACTAGGTAATTTGCATAAAGTGAAACCTTCTCCCTTTCTAGACTACATCAACAGTATGAGCTCTGAGGATCTTTTTTCTCTAGAAATTTTGAAGTTCAATTATTTTTAGAAAAATGAAGCTGGAGGCAATGCATATTTGATTATGGTCAAATTAGTCATAAGACCCCAGACTGTCTTCTACCCGGTGGTATTGCACCTATTTCCTGTGACTATTTCCCTAAGTAACTTATCGAAATCTGAAAACCAAGACCTCTGATTAATATCTGGGCCAGTACTCTCTCTTGGCTTCTGTCTAGGCTAGAAGTTCTTAACCTTTTTTGTGTTGTGGACCTCTTGGGAAGTCTTGCAAAAACTATAGATGCCTTCTCGGTTACATTTTTAAATGCATAAAACAAAGTACATAGAATTACAAAGGAAAACTATTATGGTGAAATACTGTTACCAAGCTATTTTTCAAAATTCAAAGACCCCACGTTAAGAACCCCTGGCCTAGGTTACTAGGACTTGGGAGACAATATGGTGAGGGCAGGGGCCATATTTTTGCCTCTCTTTATAGCCCCAGCATTTAGCATAGCCCTTCTCACATAGAAAACAGCTATTACATGCTTGTTAACTGACTGGTATTTTAAAGAGTACTGGCTCTGGACTCAGAAGACTTGGGCTAGTGTCCTAGGTCAGCTACCTGTGTAGCTTTGGCCAAGTCTCTAAGCTCTTTAGGCATCCGTTTCCTTATCTGTAAAAGGAGGAAGTTTGAGTAGATGACTTGTAAAGTTTTCTTCAGATTGAAATCTAATTTTATGGATTAAGTCAAGTCAATAACCATTTATTAGGCATTTTCTATATCCTAGGTACTTTGCTAAACTCTAAAGATACAAAGAAAGATAAAAAAATGGTCCCTACCTTCACAACACTTCCATTCTGACAGGGAAAACAATATGTAAATAACTAGTTACATACAAGATACAGTCAGAGGAGATGAAAGGTAATCTGGAGGGGATTACCTAGGACTTTTCCAGTTTCTAAGATAACTTATAATTCAATTCATTTTTTTATCAAGTGATTACTCAGATGTGGTACAGAGGGTGACTGAGATGTCAGTAACTGCAATAAGAAGTCTCTCCTTTACCCTGAAATTAAGATTCTTATTGACATTTTTCTCACATAGTTGCCCTCCCCCCGGGTGGGGGTGCTCTGCATGGGAACATGAAGTACAGCAAGGGTTCTTAACCTGGCATCTTGAACTTAAAAAAATTTATAATCATACTTCAATATAATTTTTCCTTACACATTTAAAAACAATTTGAGAAGGCATCCATAGGTTTCACTAGACTTCCCAAGGTGTCCACAATACAAAAAAATTTTAGAATCCCAGCAGTTGTGTAAAGGTCATTTCAGTAACTACACAAGACACAGTTGTCCAATCAGCAGAGCACACACATACAGATGGGAGGGTAACATCTCAAACCACCTGTCTATCCTATTCCATGATACACCAGTGTGTATAGTTTGGTCCCTCAGCAGCATTGAGGCTGTATGAGTTAGTCTCAGTGATCCTAGGATCACCAGCCATTGGAATTGCTCCCAGTGGCTTAAATGAATATATGCTGAAGCAGAAAGATACTAGGGCAAAATGCCCAGATTCTTTCTGACCTAATGTTTCAGCTTCACTGTTTCTCCTATTGTATTAATAAGCTAGTGAGTCACGTAATTTCAGGCTTAAGAACAGGTTAGTTACTCTTGTCTAATGACGAATGGTTCTGATTATATTCCTTCCCTGCTCAAAAACTTTGAGTGGTTACCTTTCGGATGAAGTATAAACTCCTTAGTTTATTATTTAAGGCCCTCAAAAGTCAGGCTTCAAACTGTGTTCCCAGGCCCTCCCCTTTTTTTCTTTTCACGTGACTCTTCTGAGTATTCTCTAAATAATCACTAAATTGGATTATTAGTTATTCTCTAATCTCTTCCTGTCTTCTTCACCTCTGTGAATTCACAGATCACCTCTGTCATATCTGGAAGAGATTTCCTGTCTCTCCCCACTCTTTTGGTCATATTCCACATTCCTCCCCTTCACATACTCTGCAGGCTAGTAATCTAACTGGCTTTTTCTTGTTCTTTGCACAGCCCTCTGATTCATTTCCCTCCCTCTGCACAACCTATTCCCAAGCCTAGAATTTACCTCTTAGAAGTCCTCCATTCTTTCAAGAAGAACTCTAGAATCACCTGCATAAAACTTTTCCTGATCTCTACAACTTCCAGTGCCATTTATTTAAAAATTGTCGTGGATTTATTTTTATGTACTCATGTATTTACATGTAATCCAAGTCCCCAAACCCATCGGTATGGACTCTCTTCTCACTGGTAGAGATCAATGTCCTTTACAGGCATGAGGACTGAGGCGGAATTGACAAGAGTGAGAAAGAGGAGAACTCCATTCTCTTCAGCCTTTTTTAGCATCTTCAGGCTCTGAAGTAACTTTGGGCACTTCTAGTTTCCAGCTTCAAGAGAAGATGGACAGGCAGCCCACCCCATTCCAGATTGCTAAAGGAAGAATAAGAATCTGGGAAGAAGCCAACATAAGAGGAGATAGCAGTCTCCACCATGTCCCTATCTCTAGCTTGTGACACTAGGACTTTAGGGATTTTTTCCTTGGGTGAGATCTTGGACTCTCTTTTGGTCAAGCTGAGTTATCTCACTTCCAGTGCGAGAGCCCTTTCATTCTGTATTCTCTGTTATATATGCTCCTATGTCTGGTAAGTATTCTCCTATGATTTCTGTTTTGCTTCGACTTGCATAAATGCTTTCTTTTTTCTCTTTGTTTCTTTGTTTCTTGTTACTTACTATATGGGTTTATCATAGGACTGGTATTTGATGGGAAGAACATCAAGCCTTGGATATAGAACTTGGATTCTTCTTTCCCCATTTAGAAATAGTGATCAAAAGTCTAGCTTAAATCTGAAAACTACACCACCTAGACTAAAAAATATCTATGGGAGCAAATAGACATAATTGTAGCCCATTATCCCCTCTCTTGAGGAGAACAGAGTGGCTAAGCTTCTGGTCCCAATCTCTTGTTTCCCTTCCTTTCAGCAATTAAAGTCTCCCTTGAAGAAGGATGGAAAGAGAAGCTAGAGAGCCTCCCTTGGAGAGCCTCAGAGGGAGCCACACAACGATACCTCCATTACATGTGTAGGACAGCCTCACTATATACATTTGTATGGCATATGCCCATGTATTAATATGAACCATTAAAGATTACTGAGTAGAGATGAGATAGGATTAAAGCAGCAACAGAGGAAAATAGCAGTGGCATAAAAGACAATAATAACTTATTGATACAGGATATCCCAGGGTATCCCAAAAGCTTTAGTGCAGTTTTAAACTTTTAAAATGTTAAATTTGTAAAAGGCATCCCTCACAAAAATTTTACAGAGCAGATAGTGTAGGAGATAGAATTATACAGGAGGAAATGCTGGATTTCAAGTCAGAAGATGTTGATATCTCATATTAAATACAACTGACCTAAAAAAAAACAGATGGAGAGATAATTTAAGAATATTGGTCTGCCCAAAAATCATGACCAAAATAAAAGCCTCAGCATCACATTTTGAAAATTTAAAATGAAAATTGACCAGATATTTTAGAGAGAGCAAAATGAAAAATAAGAAAAAAAATCCATCAGTCACTTCCTCAGAGAAAACCCAAAATGAAAACTCCCAAAAACATTATAGGTAAAACCCAGAGATTTTGAGTTAAAAAAATACCACAAGTTTCATAAAGAAAGAATTCAAATCACAATCTGGATCACAAGATTTAGCAGCTACTATACTCAAAGAGGAGAAAGGTTAGAGTATAATCTTCTAAAATGCAAAAAAAAAATAAAACCATTGACTTGAACCAAGAATAATTTACTCAGAAAAAAATGAGTGTATCTTATAGGGGAAAAAATACTTAATGAAATAGAAGACTTCCAAGTAGTCTTGATGTAAAAGACAAGAGGTGAGTAGAAACTTCTAAAAACACAAGCGTCAAGGGAAACATAAAAGGAAAAACATGGGTGAAGGACCAACAATGCTGGCATATCTGTAATCTATTAGTGGGACATGATACATGTGCCTCTTTAGAAACTTATAATTTGTGGGTCATAGTGATAATGAAGTGAGAGGAAGAGCCTTGTTACATTTTCGTAGTCTTAGATGAAAATAAAGGGAGTGGAAAAGCAATATACTAGGGAGGGGAGAAAGGAGAGGAAGGATGGGGGAAATTATCTGATACAATTGTGCTGTGCAAGTAGATGGTTATATAAACTTGGAGGAAGAGTTAAGTATAGTAGGTGACAACTGAAACTCACTTTCATCTGAACTGGCCAAAATGGGAAGACTACACACAAACACATACTTGGATTCGGATTTTACTTAACAGAAAAACAGAAGGGAAATGGGAGAGGGAGAAGTAGGAGAGAGGTAGATTTAGGGAGGAATTAGTCATACGCAAAATCAATCCTAACCATGGAAGATGAGGGGTGTACAAGGAAAGAAAAGGTAAGAACCTGCACTTGGGCTCTGGCTAAAGAAAAGAGAAGGGTAGGGGAACAAAAACAGATCATATCAAACCTAGATATCAAACCTTCTTTATAAAAATAAGAAAGGAACCAAAGTGAAGGAAAAGTGTAGGGAACAGGATGGAGAAAAATATACAATTAATGAGCATAAGTGTCAGTGGGGATGAAGTTATTCATAAAATGGAAGAGGGTAGAAGAATCGTTTAGAAGGAAGAATCTAACAATATATTGTTTATACAAAACACAATTGAAATATAAAAATTCAAACAGTTAAAATAAGGGGTTAGAGCAAAATTTACTGATTCAGCTAAAGTAAAAAAGGCAGGGGTGGAAATCATGATCTCAAATAAGGCAATGACAATAAGATGGAATAAACATGGAGATTACATTTTGCTAAAATATATCATAGACAATTTACACCAATACTAAATATGAATACTCCAAAAGGCATAGCATCTAAATATTTAAAGAAAAAAGCTATATGAATTACAGAAAGAAATAGTAAATCTACAGCAGTAGGGGACTTCTATGTGCCCCTTTCTGATCTAGATAAATACATATACATATATACATACACATATATAATTATGACAATTGTATATACATATATGCATATATATCAGTATCAGCTGTTCACATTATTTTCACAAAACTGGCCATGTATTACAGCATAAAAGCCTCACAAATTCAGAAAAACAAAAATATTAGACAAGTCTTTCATGAACCATGTTGCAATAAAATTATAAATGGCTACTGAAGAAATTATTAAAAATTAAAAAGAGACTGTAGAATTCAATCCTAAAGAATGATGATTCAAAGAACAAATCACAAAAACAATATTAAAGATAATGATAAAGATGAGAAAACATAGCAAAATTTTGAGGTTATAGACAAAGCACTCTTTAGGGGAAATGGATTTCTTTAAGCACTTCTATCAGTAAAAGAAAGAGTAGATCAATGAATTGGACATGAAACTACAACAACTCAAAAACCAGCAAATTTCTAAAAAGGAACACCAAAATAGAAATCCTGAAAATTGAAAAAGAAATTAACAAAACTGAAAGAAAAAATTGAATTAATATATGATCTCTCCCCTACTCCAGTCCATCCTCCACTGGGCTATCAGATTAATTTTCCTAAAGCTTAGGAATTCCATGCTGCCACCTTATTCAAGTGACTCAATATCACTTCAAGAATCAATATAAACCCTTTGTTTAACATTCAGAGCTCTTCATTACTCCCCTTTCCAATCTTCTTACATCTTACTTCATTCCTTCTCTCCATGTATTCTTTTATCCAATGATACTGACCTCTTTTCTGTTCCACGTACAAGACGCTTCATCTCCCACCTCTATATTTTCATTGACTGCTCCCCATGCTTAGAATTCTGTTCTGCCTTTCCTCCCCCTCCTGGATTTTTTGGCTTCAGGTCACAGCTAAAAATCCTACCTTCTCCAAGAAGCTTTTCCAGGTCTTCCTTAATGATAGTACCTTTCCTCTATTGCTTATTTCTGTATATTTATCCTGTATATATCTTATTTTACATCAATGTTTTCCTGTTGTCTCCTCTATTAGACTATGAGTTCCTTGAGCACAGGGACTATCTTTTGCTTTTCTTTACATCCCCAGTGCTTAGCACAGTGCCTGGCACTTAGCAGGGGATTAATAAATGCTTATTGAATGGTTAAAAAGTAGAAGTTATTTTTTTAGGAAAAAAATAAATGATTAGATCATTAGATTTTTTTAAAATAAGAAAACCAAATCACCAGTATCAAAAATGAAAAAAGTGAATTCACATCAAATGAAGAAATAAAGAAAATAATTTGAAATAATTTGGCCCAATTATATTCCAATAGAACTGAAAATCTAAATGAAATGGATGAATATTTACAAAACACCAAGATTAATAGAAGAAGAGAAAGGGAAATTAAATAACCTAATCTCAGAAAAAAGAAATTGAACAAGCTGTAAAAGTACATCTAAGGTGGGGATGGGAACCCAAGACCAAACTGATTTTCAAGGAAACTCTATAAAACATCTACAGAACAATCAATTCCAATATAGTACATAAGTTCTTTGAAAAAACAGGAAAAGAATGGGTCCTATGAAACTCTAAGGTCTTGATACCTAATTACTTAAATTAGGGAAAGACAAAAAAGAAAATTATAGGCCAATATCCCTTATAAATATTGTTGCAAATTTTAAGAATGAAATATTAGTAAGGATACTACAGAAACATATGTAAACATTATGTTCTACGATCGGGTTGGGTTTATGCCTAGAAGGTAGGGTTGGTTTAACATTAGGAAAATGATCAGCATAATCATTTTAATAACAAGACAATAAAATCTTTTAATCACATCATTGATACAAAAAATGTGTTTGGCAAGCTATACCATTCCAGCTTTAAAAAAAAATACACTATTAAATATAGGAATAAATGGATTGTTCCTTAACATGATGAGTAGTAGTCTATTCCTCAAGGTGCATACATGAGGGCAGCTAGGTGGTGCAGTGAAGAGAGCACCAGCCCTAGAGTGAAGAGGAATGAGTTCAAATCCACCCTCAGACACTTGATACTTGCTCGCAGTGTGACCTTGGGCAAGTCACTTAACCCCCATTGCCTTGCCAAAAAAAAAGATATGCATATGAATTATATGAATACAACTAAAATATTTTATAGAAATAAATGCATACAATAAAATAATAATTCTACCTAAATTAGTTTATTTATTCAGTGCTGTAAACATGATTACTTTATAGAGTTAGAAAAAATAATACTGAAATTCATATGAAGGAATAAAAGGGCAATAATCTCAAGAGAAATAATTAAGAAAAAGTAGGAATAAAGGGGACCTAGGAGCACCAGATCTCAAACTATACCACATATCAGTAATCATCAAAATTGGTGCAAAAACTTGGTACCAATTAAGAGACAGAGATTGATTAGTAGAACAGATTAGATAATATAGTATTGAGAAGTAAATGAATATAGAAGTATAATGTTTAATAAACCCAAAGATCTCAGATACTGGAATAAGAATCACTACTTGATAAAGACCTGCTGGGAAAACTCCGAATAAATCAGGCAGAAACTAAGTATAGATCAACATTGCATACTACATACCAAAACAAGCTTCAAAGGAGCACTTAACATAGATAAAGAAGGTGGTGGATTAAAATAATAGAAGACTAAGGGAGAAAATACCTTCCAAATCTATGTGTAGGGTAGAGTTCATGACTAAATAAAGGGTAAAAGGGTAACAGAAAATAAAATGAATAATTTTTATGATATGAAAATTTAAAAAAAATTAACAAACAAAGCCAATATGGCTAAAATTAGAAGGGAAGAAATTAAGTTTTCATAGTGAGTTTCTCTGATAAAGTCTCATTTCTGAGAATTGTAGGTAACTGATTCAAATGTATGAAAATAAAAGTCATTCCCCAAATGAAAAATAGTCAAAGGACATGAACAAGTAGTTTTCAGAGACTGACATCTAAACTATCAATAGACATTAAAAAAATGTTCCAAATCACTAAATATAACAATTTTGAGTTTTCACCACAGATTGGAAAAGTTGACAAAAAAATAAAATGACATGCTGGAGGAACTGTGGAAAATCTAGTACATTAAGGAACTATTGGTGTGGTTCTAAACTGGTCTAGGCATTCTACAAAACAATTTGAAACTATGCTACAAAATATACTAAACTGTGTATATCCTCTGATCCAGTGAAATCTCTACTAGGTCTATACTGTCCCCCCCAAAGAGCTCAAAGAAAGAGGAAAAGAACCCATATATACAAAATTAATTGTATCAGCTCTTTTTGTAGCAGAAAATAATTCTGTCAATTGAGGAATGGATGAACAAATTCTGTTTAACGAATGTAGTGAAATACTATTTTCCTGTAAGAAATTATAAAGAGAATTGTTTCAGAGAAACTTGTGGAGACTTGTCTGAACTGATGTAGAATGGAGTGAGCAAAACCAGGAGAAAAATTTATGTGATAACAATCACATTGTAAAAACAAAAAACTTTATAAGATTAAAAATCACTGATCAAGGCAATGACCCTCCATAATTCCAGATGACCCATAATGAAACCTGTTACCCACCTCCTGACTCAGAGATGATAGAATTTATAGTGTAGATATTTTGGGGGCCAATGTGGGATTTTTTTTAATATGCATGTCTTTTTTAAAAAGCAGTGGTTTTATTTTTCTTTCCTTAATTTCAATGTGGATAGGAAGGAAAGAAAGTGGATCCTTGTTAATTCAAAAAAGTTAAAGTGGATAATGGATAAAAGAAAGGAAATCAAGAACAATTATAATAATTCTATACAGAATTTTAACCAATGTCAACATTGCTACGAAAAAAACCAAAGGAGCCAAGGAAGTTCCTTAGCAAACCTTTGATTTAGTTTGAAAGCTGAAATGATTGTGGCCTAAAGCAAAGCTGGTTTATAATATAAACATGGTTATAACATTCTGTGACGAAGGATGATTAATTTATAATCAATGTCTATTTATAACTAAGCAGCTAAATCCAGTTTGGCAAAAAGCTTGGCAAAAGATAGAACTGGGCAAAGTCATCCCTAAGGCATTTAAGGACCAAAATGGAAGGAAGATAATGAACAGAAGACAGAATGGAAACAAAATCTGCCAAAATTTTCATGACAGATTTTTTTTTGTTATCAAGAAGAGAAGAAGCATCATACCTGGACTCTAAAAACATCACAGATATGCTTATAAGAGAGCTAGAAATGGTACTAAATACAACAAATACAAGAAAAGTGGCTATGAGGACCGTATACATTGTTGTGCTGGAGTCATCTCAAACAAGATCTTGAGAGCTGATTATTAAATTTTCAGTGTGAGCATTTAGGTTCTGTACTATTAGATGCCCTTTCTTCCAATTTTTTCCCTTTAATTCTTTTGGTATTATTGACCTTTTCTTCCTCTAGAAGAATTTTATTATTAATTTTTCTAGCTATATAAAATAATCCTTTGGCAGTTTTGGTATGGCAATGAATAAGTAAAGTAATTAGTATAGTACTGTCATTTTTGTTACATTGGCTAGGCCTACTCATGAGCATTTAAAATTTTCCCAAATATTTCAATGAATATTTCATAACTGTGTTCATATAATTTCTGTGTATGTCTTGGCATATACACGTTCAAATATTTTATAATGTCTGTAGTTATTTTAAATGGAATTTCTCTTCCTATATCTTCCTACTGGATTTTGATGGTACTATATAGAAATGTCAATGATTTATGTGGTTTTATTTTTATCCTTCAACTTTGCTAGTGTTAATTGTGTCAGTTAGTTATTTTAGTTGACTCTCTAGGGTTCTCTAAGTAAATCATCATATCTTCTGCAAAAAAGTGATAATTTTGTTTCCTCTTTGCCCTCACAATATTGAATAATAATTGTGATAATGCACATCCTTCTTCATCCCTGCTGTTAGAAATGCCTCTAGCTTATCCCCATTACAGCTAATTCTGGCTCTTTGGTTTTAGATAGATGTTGTTGTTTAGTTGTTTGAGTCACGTTTGACTCTTCATGACTCCCTTTGAGGTTTTCTTGGCAAAGATGCTGGAGTGGTTTGCCATTTCCTTCATTGTTCATTTTACAGATAAGGAAACTGAGGCAAACAAGGTTAAGTGACTTGCCCAAGGTCACACAGTGAGTGTCTGAGATTGGATTTAAACTCATGAAGACTGAGTCTTCCTAACTCCAGGCCCGGCACTCTATCCACTGTGCTACCTAGCTGCCTATACAACTTATCATTTTAAAGAAATTTCCATTTAATCCTGTGTTTCCTAGAGTTTTCCATAGGACTGTGTGTTGTTTCTTGTCAAAAGCTTTTTCTGTAGGTATTGATATAAACATATCATTTTAAAAATTTTTTCATGTTTTATTATTTAATATTTTAGTTTTCAACATTGATTTCCACAAGATTTTGAGTTACTAATTTTCTCCCCACCTCTACCCTCTCTCCCCACTCCACAATGGCATATATTCTGATTGCCCCATTCCCCAGTGAGCCCTCCCTTCTGTCACCCCACTCCCCCCCATCTCCTTTCCCCTTACTTTCTTGTAGGGCAGAATAGATTTCTATGTCCCATTCCCTATATATCTTATTTCTCAGTTGCATGCAAAAACAACTCTTTTTTTGAGCATCTGCTTTTAAAACTTTGAGTTCCAAATTCTCTCCCTTCTTCTCTTCCCACCTACCCTCCCTAAGAATACAGGCAATTCAGCATAGGCCACACATGTATCATTGTGCAAAACACTTTCACAATAGTCATGTTGTGAAAGACTAACTATATTTCACTCCATCCTATCCTGCCCCTCTTTATTCAATTTTCTTCCTTGACTTTGTCCCTTTTCAAAAGTGTTTGCTTTCGATTACCTCCTCCTCCTATCTGTCCTCCCTTCCATTATCCCCCCTTTTTATGCCCTTCCCCCTACTTTCCTGTGGGGTAAGATACCCAATTGAGTGTGTATGTTATTCCCTCCTCAAGTCAAATCTGATGAGAGCAAGATTCACTCATTCCCCCTCACCTGCCCCCTCTTTCCTTACAACAGAACTGGTTTTCTTGCCACTTTTATGTGAGATAATTTACTCCATTCTCTCTCTCCCTTTTTCCCCCTCTCAATATACTCCTCTTTCAACCCTTAATTTTATTTTATATTTTTAGATATCATCCCTTCATATTCTAAACATATCATTTTTGTTGTTTTTGTTATTAATATGATCAATCATGTATACAGTTTTCTTAATATCAAACTAGCCTTGGATTTCTGATATAAATCTACCCTGGTTATAGTGTAAAATCTGTGTGATATGTTGCTTTGGCCTCCTTGCTAATCTTTTACTAAATCTTTATATACATACGTACTCATATATGGCATATGTGTAAATAATTCATTGTCTCTGGTAACTTTTTTGGGGGGGCAGGGCAATTGGGGTTAAGTGACTTGCCCAAGGTCACACAGCTAGTACATGTGTCAAGTGAGGTCGGATTTGAACTCAGGTGGTCCTAACTCCAGGGCCAGTGCTCTACTCACTGCACCACCTAGCTGCCCCATCTCTGGTAACTTTTAGCAAAATGTAGTTTCATTGTTTATTTTTTTATTTTTTAAAGTAGGTTTATTTTTGCTTTTTCTTTGTCATGATCATTACCTCTGTCTTCTTTCTTTATCTGAAGCATAATAGATTCTGCACCAGCCCCTAATTTTAACTCTGTGTTTATCTTTCTGTTTTAAGTGTGTTTTTAGTAAACAACATATTATTGGATTCTCATTTTTTAATCCATGCTGCTATATCTTCTTCCCTCTTTTTGGTGAATTCATGAATTGACCCAGGGATTCTTTCAATTTCTCCTTTGCCTCCTAGCTTTAAGAGAACTGGGAGGCTTTCTTTTGTGACTTCTTTAAATACATTGTCAAGAAATATGGTTTCCTGAAATACTGTGTCTAGGCTTTGTGTTTTTTTTGTCATGGCTCTCAGGTAGTCCATTGATTCTTAAATTACCTCTCCTCAATCTGTTTTCAGTCAGTTGTTTTTGCTATGATACCTCATATGTTATCTTATTTTCAGTTATTTGACTTTGTTTTAATATTTCTTGTTTTATCATGGAGTCATTAGCTTCCCTTTGATCAATTCTAATTTTCAGGGAGTTATTTTCTTGGGTAAAATTTTGTATGTCTTACTGCAAGCTGTTAATTCTCTTTGCATATCTTTCTTCTCTAGTTCTCATTTTGTTTCCCATTTTCCCTCAACTGATCTCATTTGGTTTTTAAGGTCATTTTTAGCTCTTTTCAAACTTTTGCTATGACCCTTCCAGCCATTCTGGTTAGACTTGTGTCTAAGTGACATTTTCTCTGCAGCATTGCTCATAGGTATTTTTGAGTTATTCTTTTCTTCTGGGCTTATTTCTCGAACTTCCCTCTCACCATAATAACTTTCTATAGTGGGATTCTCATTTTCTTTATCCATTCTTCTAGTCTAGTTCTTGACTTTGGACTCTGTATACTGAGCTCTGTATACTTCCAGGGGAATGACTCTCCTGGGCTTCTATCCTCTTTCATACTTCTGCTACAATCATAGCTTAGTTTGGAGGCCTACAAGTTTTCAGCAATACAAAAGTGATGTGGTCTGGGGTGAAGTCTACTCACTGCCCTCCTGATCCAAACTCTATAAGTTCCTAAACCCGGTTTTGGTCAATAATTTTATCCCTGGTTTGGAGTTTGAGTATATGACTGGAAGTTCCGTAGGTTCAGTGCAACTGAAGTGCAGGCTTCTCTTTGGTCTGAGACTTCTGCCCTGGTTATCTCACTTCGGAGTTTCAGAGCTACCTACAAAGTGACTTATACTTTGCTCAGTATACAACTAGCACCAGTTAAGGATTACTCCTCTCCACTAACCCTATACATAGATTCTCCATCTCTGCCAGACTTGGAACTGAATAATGGGCAACAGAGTTGTCAAATAGCATCCATTCCTGCACCCTGAGCTAGTTAAGGGATCCCCTGGGAACTCTTCCTACACTGTTGCTTCTTACTCTGGTCCACAGTCCAGGTTCTCCCAGTTCCTGGGAACTGTAGTGTTCCAAATGCAATAAAATCTAGGCTCGACCCTGGATTTGTCTCCTTAACCCACCCTTGGCTGGAAAAAAATGAGTCACTATGACTTTTACTTGCATTTCCTGATCAGAATTTAGTCTGGTGTGTGTCCTAAATATTTGTGGAGAGAGTTTGATGGGGAAGCTGGATTGTATTTCTTCTTGCTACTTTGCAATCTTGATTCTGCCTCCAGAAAGAAATCTCTTTGTGTTATTATTATGTATTTAATACTTGGTCACTATATTTGTTAAGCCTTCTTGTATTTTTGTTGTCTTGGGTGTTTGAGAAGCAAACAATTTCCTTAGGCTTGGTTTTCTTTCTGGGAATGTTTTGAGGACCTCTTTTTATTGAATACCTATCTTTTATATTTCTGGTTAGGCTCAGATTTGCTGGGTAAATCACTCTGGGTTGCACACTGAGTTCCACTGTTCATTGTAACACGTTATTCTATTCCATCCTGTGTTTTTTGGTGGGCCCAGAATAGTTTTGAGGTATTCCACTTTCGTTTTCTTTATATTTAAAAGTCTTTCTCCTGGTTGGTTGAAGAATTACTTGTTTGTCAATGGAATTGTTAAATTTAATCACTATGTGTCTTGTATTTTGCAGCATAGAGTTATTTCTTTTTTTTTCTTCTTTTTCTAGAGGCAATCTGTGGAGTCTTTCTTTTGCTTAACACTTTGTCCTCTGTGATCAGAAATTCTGGGCAGTTTTCTCAGACTATGGTATTCAGGTTTTTCACTTCTGTTCTTCTGGGAAGCCTATAACCTTTAAGTTTTCCTCATCCTGCCTTTGAAATTGACATGTTTTAGTTATATGGAGATCATCCTTTTTTTTTTTACATTTTTATTTAAACTTTTGCGTTCCAAATTCTATCCTTCCCTCTTTATTCCCCTCCCTGAGATGGTAAGCAATCAGATATAGGTTATACATATGCAATTATGTAAAGCATTTCCATATTATTCATTTTGTACAAGAAGACTCAAATAAAAGAAAAACATGAAAGAAAGTGAAAAAATAGCATGTGGGGTTAGTCTATATTTAAACAATATCAATTCTTCCTCTGGAGGCAGATAGTATGCTTCATCATTAGTCTTTTGAGTTTGTCTTGGATCATTATATTACTGAGAATATCATTCACAATTTTTCATCTAACAATATTGCTGTTACTGTGTACAATGTTCTCCTGGTTCTATTCACTTCATTATGCATCAGTCCATGTAAATCTTTCCAGATTTTTCTGAAATCATCCAGCTTGTCATTTTTTATAGCACAATAATATTCCATCACAATCATATACCACAGCTTGTTTAGCCATTCCCCAACTGATGGGAATCCTTTTGATTTCTAATTCTTAGCCACCACAAAAAGACCTGCTATAAATATTTTTGTACAAATTGGTCTTTTCCTCCTTTTTTGGAATGTCTTTGGGAATAGACCTAGCAGTGGTATTTCTGGATCAGAGGGTATGGACAGTTTTATAGCCTTTGGACAGAGTTCCAAATTGCTCTCTGGAATGATTGGGTCAGTTCACAACTCTACCAACAGTGTATTCATGTCCCAGTTTTCCCACAACCCAGCCAACATTCAAAATTTCCTTTCTTCATCATATTAACCAATCTGATAGGTGTGAGGTGGTACCTCAGAGTTGTTTTAATTTGTACTTCTCTGATCAATTTTGATTTGGAGCATTTTTTTCATATGACTATATATAACTTTGATTTCTTTGTCTGAAAACTTGCTGTGCTGCACAGACTATTCACTTGCCTAGGGGGCTGCTGGTTTACAGGAGGGTGGGACCTCACTGGTGGATTGCCCCAGGCTTGGAGCCTTCTGTCAGGCCTCCTGTTGTGAGGCTGGCTGCTGCTACTGCTACTCTTCGTCCTCACTCCCCTCCTGCCCTTCTGAGACAGACCTTTGTGCCATGCTGGTAAGATGCTTGCCTGCTCCTAGATTAATTCTAAGGTGGTTTTCTAGTTGTTTGGAGGGGAATTTGGGAGGATTTCAGAGGGTTCCTTTCTCACCCCACCATCTTGGCATTGGAAGCCTATCTTTTCTTTTAGTGTTATTTCTTTTTGCTTCTGTTTTTCTAAATTATCCTTCAATTACACGTATTTGTGTTCTCTATCATTTATCCTCTCTTTTGTTTCTTTGGTGAGACTTGCCACTGCGGATTCAAGTTTTTCTATTTTGCCAGTTATTTATGCTGTATTGGACATTAGCTTTGCTTTCATAATTTTTTATTTCTCTTTTAAATGATGAAGGAATGTCCTGTTGTGTTTCCATGTTCTTTTGGGAATATATTGGTCCTCTGTCTTGTGAAGTACTGATTTATTTTTCTTTATCTTATAATACTTATTTTTAAATATCTGACCTCCTTTCCCCTAATCTAAAGGCCACTTTCATTTCTGTTATTAATATCTTTAATGTGGGTTTATATGTTTCTGTTCAAGGACTTAAAGTTTCTTTCCCCTGAGATCTTTCATAATTTCTGTCTTTTTTCTCTATTTTCTCCTACTGTAGTTTCTGACTCTCTGTCCTTTGATGACACTTTCCTTGGGGACTGGATCTCAAAGCTGCCTTGTCCCCTCCTACACTGTACAAAATTTATGGTTTATTAGGCTTGGTCCCTGTCCCAAGTAGTTTGTGGGGGATCAGATCCCCCAGTTTGTGGCTGGTCTCTTTCCCTCAAGTTTAGAGGAATGCCACACAAACTCATCCATATGTGTTCTGCCCCAGTTCCCTCTGCTCCTCAGTTCTCCAGCCAAGTCATGTCATGGCACAGAACGCTACTTCTCCAAAATGCTATTGCAGCTTTAACAAATTTCTGCTGTTTGGATCATCTGAGTTCCTGGGAGGAGTGAGGGAGAGGGAGAGTTGAGAGATTTTAAAAACCTGTGGATCAGCTTGTGCAGCCTTTCTGCTGGAAGAGTGGTGGGTGTTGGACAACAGTGTGTTGAGTAAGCATGTTAGAAGACAGGAATTAGTGTTATCTACTCTTAGTTCATTAGGTTTTTTTTGTTCTTGGTGTGCTATACCATGAAGAAAACTGAAAGTGTTTTATCTCTGGTGCATGATTACTATTTTAGGGAGATTTTAGAAGTTATGAGTATCGGAAAAAAAATTTAGTCCTCTATTTTATTGTTCATGTGACACAGAAATCACAAATATTTTCATAAGAATGACAACACCTCTCAATAGCTAACAGCTACAAGGTCACCCTACTACACCCCTGAAACAGAATGATCAACCCATAACAATATTACCTCACCATTGTCACAGCTTTGTCCTTTTCTTGTTATCTTATTTCATCCTCAGAACACTCCCATGAGGCAGGTAGGTAAGACAGATATTATTATCATTCATTGATAATAAGTAAAGAAAATAATAAAGAAACTGAAGCATAGTGAAGTCATGTGATGTTTTTTCTCTCAAGGTCATGCAAGTTGAAAATCCAGGTCTCCTGACTTTTAGTCAAATGCTTATCTGATATTTTACTTGCAGATTCCCTGTGATCCTGTTATATTATGCCTAGGTTCAACCACATTTAGAGTATTGTCTTCAGTTCTGAGAATCACCCTTTAGGAAGGGCATTGATTAGCTTAGGTGGTCCCAGAAGAAGGCAACCGTAATGCTCAAGGGCTTTGAGTTCATGCCATATGAGGATGGGTTGGAAGGAAAATAAGACATAGGGGGAATGTGATACTTGTGTACATGAGAATTTCTAGTGTGGACAAGAGGTTAGACCTGTTTTATTTAGCCCCAGAAGGCAGAAGGTTGAAAAATGAGTGGAGGCTGCAAAGAAGCAAGCTTAGGATTGATGTCAAGAAAACCTTTCAAATAGAGCAGAATATAAGTGAAATATGGTTCCTCAAGAGATGGAGGTGGGCAGGTTCCCTCTCATTAGGAGTCTTCAAAAAAAGACCATATGACTGACCACTGGCCATTTTCTTGTGAGGTATGAGTTGGACTAAATGGCCTCTAAGTTCCCTTCCAATTCTATGATTTTATTTACTACTATTATTTACTTACTACTTAGGATTCTGTTTCAACACCTCTCCTGATGATGTTCAATGCTTTCTTGGTCTCTTTTGCAGGAAAACCCTGGGAAAATGTTATCAATACCTCTCTGATCATTGGAGGACTCAAAGCAACTAACACCTGTGAGTTATCTTTTTACCAAACACTTTCTAAGCTTGTATTAGGAGGGCAGAGTTTATAATCTCAAAGAGGATCATAAACATGTCTGAAAGGTTCGGAACTGCCGGATATAAGAAACTCTCAAAGTAGAAGGTAGAAGAATCAAAACATATATTTAGGCTCCACAGTAACCAACCCATGAACCAGCAACCCCATTTTGATATATTGATCAAAAGCTTCCAGGCCCAATAAGTACGCCTTGAAAGAGTAACCAGGAGGCTACAGAGAAGCATGATTGCGTAAAGCAAAATCATGCTTCCCCCTCTATGGTAAAAAGATTACCCACTGGCCTGAAGTCTTTGTTCAGCTTCCTCCCGTAGGTCAGCTCTGCTACTGGCAGCTCCTGCTTCAGCTGTGGCTGTGGCTGTGGCAGCCTCTGGCTCCAACGGGAGCTGCTTTTAACCATCCAGCTTCTGCGGGGGTGTAAGGTACGCCAGGGAAAGCACAGGTTCTTTCAATCTGCTTAAGCAAGGTGAAGGGGTTGACTGGGAAAGCACAGGTTCTTTCCATCAGCTTAAGCAAGGGAAGCAAGGTGAAGGGGCTGACAAGCTTACTCCAGTCCAACATACAAACAGCATTCAGTTCAGGGGGAAAAAGCCAAACTAGTAAAGGGCACTTGTTGACTAAGTGCTAAGGAGCCCATTTTTGGTTGCCAATACAAAGCTTGAGCCCTTGGCACTGTATGCACTGGTAGAAGAATGTGTGCATTTCTACTGGCTGTCTCCTACGCCAGCAGTGTTCTCCCTTCTCCCCTCTGACCCCTTTCCCCAACTTCCCTTAAGATTCAGGAGTCTCTGTGTGGTTCTAGGAGAGCACCTCCCTTTTATACAAAGTTCTGAGGGTGGGAAAACAAGAAATGAGTCTCTCAAGCAATGACTTTGATTGAGTCAAGGAGGTGTCCAAGCCCTGTTCACACTTGGTTGGTTGGCCTGATTCAATTAAGTGATCTTGCCTAACAAAAGTAATTACTTTAAGTGAGCAGAATAATCAATAAAACCCAGCCTTATGAATCCAAGAAGACAACTATTTATTTCCATAATGTATCCCTGGATTCCACTCGAGATAGGACTAGGTAGGTCATTAGGACAACTCATGTTTTCATAATCATATGGAATACTCTCCATATCTCCTACCATCTGCTAATCTAAGTTCTATATTTAATTCATGAAGTCTTAAAAGGAATTAGATGAGTTTCCATATGAGTCAGTTCAAAGAAAAATGAATGGGACAAAAATGTGACTTCTACTTTACTCTATTTTATTTACCTCAGAGTATAGTCTAGTGCTGACCAATATAAGACAGACCCCCAAAAGTTGAAACAATTAAATGGATAAATCCAATGGAGGAGCAACCACATTAAGGTTTTTCTAGCAGAAGTTATGTATATTTATTAAATATTAAATTTCATTTTAAAATTAATTTTAATAAATAAAATTTAATTTAATAAAATAAAATTTCATTTTAAAAATTAGTAACTAATTTTTTTCTCTCTCTTCCATCTCCCCCACCCACTGGGAGAAACCCACATAACAATTATACATAATCAAGCAAAATACATTCCCACATTGACCATGTCCAAAAATACAAGTCTATAGTTTGTCAATTCTTTCAGGAAATGGGGAGATTTCTTCATCATCAGTTTTCTGGAATCATAACTGAAAATCGAATTGACAGAGCTTGTCACTGCTTATTTTTGCAATGCAATCAATTCTGGTTTGGCAGAATTAAAGTCCACTTTGTGTCTGCTGACTTTGTTAGGGCCATTGTCACAGCCTTCCCAAATGGGAGTGGCCCTTGAGCCAGAACTCTGATCTGCATATCTGTTGTAAATTTGGAAATGACAGAAAGTAGAAAGTGGGAAGTCACACAAATAGACATGGTTAAGGTTTACAAAGACCAAAGACTGGAAGCAGTCAAAGTTTAATGAATTTGATCTTGGACACATGGCAGCAGCTGTACTAAAAACTGATTCCATGACCTCAGTGTGGAGGGAAGGGAAAGGTCTTCCTGGTACTGCTTTTCACCATTGCTCTCTAGCCCCATGAGAAAACTAGAAATCTTCTTGATTCACATGAAATATATGATGCCTAGTTCTCCCAATATGTGTCGCCCCCTTAGCCTTCTCCTATCCCTACCCCTTTATGGAACCTGTGGCAAATCTAAAACAAGTTCTCCCATTGGTTGGAGAGATACCCACTAGGGAGCAGAGAAAATCCTTCAATGGTCATACAGCTAATTCAGTTGTGCAAAATCCAGACCTTCCCCAAACTTCCAAAGGCAGAAGCATCACCCTTGTGAGAATTGTTTCTTTGCTTAGGGTAAGCTATCCCCTTAGATTGTCAGTCAGTCAAATAGCATTTATTAAGCACCTACTATGTGCCAGGCACTGTGCTAAGTGCTGAGGCTATAAAGATAGAAAACAACCCCTGCTCTCAAGGAGCTCACAGTCAAATGGGGGAGTAAACATGCAAACAACTCTGCCCTAACAAACCACATATAGTATAAATTTGAGATAATCAGAGGGAAAGCACTAGGCTGAAAAGAGATGGCGAATAGCTGCTTAAAGAAGGTGGGGGTTTAGCTGAAACTTGAAGGAAGCCAGGGAAGCTAGAAGGTGGGGATGAAGAGGAAGAGAGTTACAGGTATGGGAGAAATCAAGTGAAAATGACAAGTCAGAAGATGGCATGTTTTGTGTGAGGAATAAGAAGGAAGTCAGTGTCACTGGATAGCAGAGTACAGGGTTGGGGTGGGGATTAAAACATAAGAAGACTGGAAAGGTAGGAAAAGGCTAGGTTGTGGATGACTTTAAAAACCAAGTAGAGGATTTTATATTTGATTCTGGAAGTAAGAGGGAGCCACTGGAGTTTATTGAATGTGTGTGTGCATATGTGTGTGTGTGTGTGTGTGTGTGTGTGTGTGTGTGTGTGTGTGATATAGTTAAGCCAAAGCTTTAGGAAGCACTTATGGATAGCTAAGTAGTGCAATGGAGTCAGGAAGACCTGAGTTCAAATCTGGTCTTGGACACTGACTAGCTGCATGACCCTGGGCACGTCACTTAACTTGATTTACCTCAGTTTCCTCATATGTAACCTGAGCTGGGGAAGAAAATGGCAAACCACTTTAGTGTCTTTGCCAAGAAAATCCTGAAAGAGGTCATGAAGAGTCAGACATGTCTGAAAAAATGACTAAACGACAACAATTAGGAAGATCAATATGAAAATTATGTGACTAAAATATAGTTCTCCCCCTCCTTTTCCTCTTTACCTCACCCATGGATAATGTACTTTTCTTCATTCAATATCATTTCTGAATTTCACCACTACCACATCTGTTCTTCCCACATGAGACCAGTGTGTCAATGATGACTTGGAAATCACAAGAAACCTCAGAGGCTGGGAGGATCTTGGAAGTTACTCGTTCCAACATGTACTTGAACATGAGTCCCCTCTACAATATATTTGGCAAATGGTCATCTAGATTTTGCTTGTAAACCTTGAGGGAGAACCCGTTGTCTCCACCAGCAGCCCATTAGACTTTGGAATGACTTGAATTGCTAAGAAGAATTTCCTGACATTGAGCCAAAATCCTGCTCTTTGTGTCTCCTCCCTATTTCTTCTATTTCTCCCCAGTAGGGCCAAGCAAAACTAATACTTCTTTCCTGTGACATCTCTTAAATATTGAACACTCCTATTGTGTTTTGTCTCCTCTAGTCTAAACAACTCCATTTCGACAGCTGCATCTCATTTGACTCATACTTGAATTCTTTCACTATCTCTGTTGCCTTCATCTACTTGCTTTTCGTCTTATCAATGTTCTTCCTAAAATGTTGTATCCAAAATTCTTACCAGCAGAGAGTACAATGAGACTATCACCTGCTTAGTCTTTGGCACAATGCCTCTCAAAGCAGTCTAAGATCATTTGGATCTTTTCTTCCTTTTTTCTTTTTTGGATGCCATATTATAAGATAAGAAATTTAGAATTATAAAGTACATAGGCAGTAGTGTGCTGTTAAATTTTTAACAAGTGGCTCTTTGCGTGGAAAATACATGTACAAAACACTTTTAGGATTAATCTGCATTATTAACATTTTCTCCATTACTTTTCTATGTCTAGACAGTAAGCAAAGCAATAAATTAAACCCTGATTGGTAGTGTTTGTGGATTTCTGTGGTGTAAATGCTAAAATGAAAATTTTATAGTAGGTTCTCGTGAACCAGCTGGACCTAAGGGTCATCTGGTCTATTTATCCCCATTTCAAAGATAAAGAGAGGTTCAAACATAAAGAGACTTGTTCAAAGGCATACATATAGCAAATCGCAGAGCCAGGATTAAAACTCATTTCCCTAACTCCAAACCCAGTGTTCTTTCTACTGTACCTTTGCCTTATTATATCACATATTATACTATGTTAACTCTCTATAGAAGGAAAGGATGCTACAAGGTCCAAGAATTTCTGGGGCTCATTAGGTGATATTTTTTCTAGTTTTGCATGATCTCATGATTTATCAATTAATAGAAATCTATATAAATTGTTAAGTTTAAAAAATAGTTAATTGCTTCCTAGTTTCCCATCAGCTAGGTGGTACAGGGGTGGCTTAGTGGCTCAGGGGATAGAGCATTGGGCCTGGAGTCAGGAATTCCTGAGCTCAAATCTAGCCTCAGACATTTCTTAGCTATGTGACCTTGGGCAAATCACCTATCCCCTACTTGCCTCAGTTTCTCACCTGTAAAAATGAGGATACACCGGAGAAGGAAATATAGCAAACCACTCTGGCATCTTTGCCAAGAAAACCCCATGTTTGTCAATGGGGTCACATAGAGTTGGATGCAACTGAAAGACTGGACAATAACAACAAAATGTTCAAAGATTATAGAAATTCATCATGTAACGGATCACCATGCCACGGAAAGTCTAGTCATAGAAAAATTGTGAAGTAAGAAGAACTTACCTTCAGAGCCCACTCCTGGCCTTTTCCACATACCATCTCTACTTTCACCATGATTTTCCCTCAAGTACCCTCTGAGGGAGAAATGCTTTCTGTTAGCTAAGCCCATTCACATAGGATAAGAGGAACTTAATATTTTGACAAGGGTATTTGTATTTTGAAAGCCAGACATGAGGGAAGGCAGTGATTAGTTTCACAAATGAAATACTAAAGGTGGATTTTCAGGGATAAATGAGTATGACACTATGTTAATCTAGATATAGGCAGTGCTTTTCCCCACCATGTAATTTCTACTGCGCTTGAGTACAGCCTATAATTTTGTTCTTAGTAGGAGAATGACATGAAAGCAATAAATTGAAGTGAGAAGTGTTGATGAAAATGACCAAAGCTTTTTATTTGAATCAAAATAAATGTTCAAAACTTGCACATTAAACATATATTTAATATTGTCATTTAGTACAATTATTTTTTTGGTGTATATTATATATTCTTATCCAAGAGATTTCATTTTAGGAGTGTGGACTATATTCAAAGGCCTTCTTTATTCAGCCCAGTAGGACATATTTCAGAGATTGGGGAAAAGAGGGCAGTTTTTAAAATCACATCTTGTAAGCAACGATTTACTCCATCTAGATTGGCATTGCCCATTAATATGCTCCTACTAACTCCTTTCGGCCATTTTCTCACTATGCTGCCTGCATTGTAGATACCATCTTCATTGCCACTCCCCAACCCCGAACTCCCTGCAATCTTGGACACTAGGTGCCTACTAGGTGCCTCACCTCTGAAAGATGAGCTTTTGACTGATTATTCCAGGAACTGGGCCTTAATTTGACATCTGTACACCATAATTACTACCCTCATTAACTTATCCATCACTGCCTAACCTGTCACCACTCTCCACCTCCTTTTTATATGGTGTATTCTTCCCTTAAAATTATAATACTTTCTTGAGGGCAGGATATTTTTTCTTGCTTTTATTTGTATCTCCAGCATTAGCACAGTGTCTGGCACATAGTGAGTACTTGATACATGTTTACATGCTGTCTCTCTCTCTCTATCTATCTCTCTCATGTTTCTCTGTCTCTTTTTGTCTCTTTTTCTGTTTTTGTCTCTCTCTCTCTCTCTCTCTATCTCTCTATCTCTCTCTCTCTCTCTCTCTCTCTCTCTCTCTCTTCCTCCCTCCTTCTCTCTCTCTCTCTCTCTCTCCCTCTCTCCTCTCTCATCAGGTAAAGCTTTGTAGCTATGAGCCACAACATGAACAAAAGCATAGTGGTGGGAAAACATGGAGTTTATTCAAGAATCATAGAGTTTAGCACTAGAAAAGCAATTAGAGATAATCTAATCCATCTTCTTCTTCTTACAGATAAGGCTCAATGGGTAAAGGTTGTACACATAGTAACAGACAGAATTTGAGCCCAAGCCCTCTCATTCCAAAACCAAAGGTCTTTCTAGTGTGACCACCATCTAGGGAATGTATCAGGGAGGAGTGGAAAGTAAAGCTAGAAAAATAGTTTTGGGCCATACCAAAGAGAGTCTTTATTGGCAAACTGAGTTGGGACTTTATTCAATAGGTAATAGAAAGATAATGAAGAATTGATTATTGACCTGATTTGCTTGTAAGTAAAGACAGATGAATCTAGGATCCTCTCTCCCTGTGAAACATCACTCTTTAAAAAGATATGTTCTGTGTTGCTCTCAGACAACAAATTGAGTAACTTTTTAAAAGTTGAGAAAGACTTTCAAATAAAAAGCATAGGGGAAGGAGAAAGTAGTATGTATATACTCACCAATCCAAATCATGTAGAGAGCAGTCAGTCAATAAACATTTATTAAGCACTTGCTATGTGATGGGCACTGCACTAAGTTCTGGGGATACAAAGAAAGGTAAAAGACAGTTTCTGCTGTCAAGGGGCACACAATCTAATGGGAGTTACAACATGAAAACAATATGTACAAATAAGTTGTAGACAGGATATATGGGAGGTAATAAAGAATAGGATTAAGAGTAGCTAGAGTAAAGAAAGAAAAATAGTAGTCGAGGCATCAAGAAATTCACAGAAGGCTACATTCAAGATATGAGGTAACAAGCAAGAGCCACTAGGAATTTTAGTATGAAGAGCCAAATATGACCTCATAGTTATCACTTAGACTTAGCAAGCTAAAATCCATTACCCTCAAATGACTCTAGATGGAAATACATTGTACAAAAGCAACAGGAGACCATCAGAGTATGCTACGGACTGCCTGGACATAAAAAGGAAATGAATGAAGAATACGGTAAACAGACTTTGCACAAAGGCATAGTATGGTAATAATGGGAGATTTCAATTATTCTGACATCTATTAGAGCACTCTTTCTAACAAAAAAGCAGTTCAGGTCTCTTCTCAACTTGCCTTAATGATGATTGTACCCTCCAAAAGGGGTATGGACCACAATGAGGAAATTCTATACTGATCTGTTTCTAGCTAACAAGGCATGTTAGGAAGTTTGTTAGAGTGGAAATGAGGGGAAACTTGGAGTTAAGTGACTACTCTCTCCTAGCATTTGTGATAGAATAAAAGAGAAAAAACTAATTTGAAGATGTAGAGGAGAGGAAAGCTAAGTGTGCATTTGGAGAAAGCAGATTTCATAGGATTCATAGGAAGAATAAATGGGATCTTGTGGATTGAAATTCTACAGAGGAAGTGAGCTCAAGAAATACGGTAATTGTCAAGAATGAAATTCTGAAGACACAAATGGTAATAATTCCAGTGGGGAAAAATAAAAATGAGTTACCTAAAGAAATCAATATGGATGCACAGGAACACACCAACCAATTCAGATTTTTTTAGAGATATGTGTTGAAGATGGAAGCAAAAACAGATAATAGAGGATGAGTGTAAGTCCTGAAAAAAAATACTGTCAGGAATGCTAAAGTTCAGAATAACATAAAGGCTGGTGAGGAAAGCTAAGAATGACAAAAAGTTGTTTTTGTTTTTTGCTTAAGCTGTATTTTGCAGAAAGGTCGAAAAATCCTAACACTGTTGGGGGTCCATGGGTCAATGACAACTGACAAGAGAAAAAGCAGGGCTCTTCAATTCTTATTTTGTTTATCTTTCCTCTGCCAAGGAGAAGGACCTTTGTGTGGCAAATGATAGACCAAAAAAAAGCCAACTGTTTTTATCCAAGATAAGTAAAAGAATAATAAGAGATCATTTATCTGTCCTCAAAGAAGTCAAGTCACCCAGATCATATGAATGATGTCTGAAGGAGGAGGAGAAAAAGGAGAAGGAGGAGAAGCAGAAGAAGAAGAAATTAGAATCTGTGTACTCTAGCCCTATAAGCTTGAGTTTATTTTTATTCTTAGGAAAAAATCTGTAATGGATCCTTAACAAGTTGTTTAGTTAACCTCTATAAAGGGAAGTAATGGTTACCAAAAAGTCAGCATAGCTTCATGAAAAATAGATCATTCCATGCTAACCTTATTTCCTTTGATGATCACCAAACTGAAAATCCAGGAGAAAGATGTGGATACAGTTTTTGTGGATGAGGTATATGTTAGATGGCAATAAAATTAGATGGATTTGGAACAAGATAAATGATTAGACTCAAAAAATAATCATTAATTGTTCAATGTCAACTTGGCTAAGGATCTCCAAGGATCTGTGTTTGGTTTTGTGTTATTTAGCATTTTTTTGATATGGTAAGGCTTTGGGCTAAATTTAATAAAGTGAATTTCAATGGGGATACATGTAATGTCTTAAAATTAAGTTTTAAAATATCAACTTCACAACTACAAAATGAAGAAGACTTAGTTAAACAGTAGATCTTAAAAAATGTTGGAGTTTTAGTGGACTATCAGCTCAGTATGAGACAGTAGTTTGGTACAGTTACAAAAAAAAGCTAACGTATTTTGCTCCAGGGACCTGGGAGCAACTGCAAATGGTAGCTGCCTCTCAAGCCAAGTACAGCATATGTTCATGGGGCACCTTGTGTTAAATCATTCATAGATGGGGCAGCTAGGTGGCACAGTGAGTAGAGCACCAGCCCTAGAGTCAGGAGGACCTGAGTTCAAATCCAGCCTCAGACACTTGACACATTTACTAGCTATGTGACCTTGGGCAAGTCACTTAACCCCAATTGCCCTGCCAAAAAAAAAAACAACTAAAAAAAATCATTCATAGATGACCTGCTTCTGGGTTGGGGTTACATAAGTAGCATAGCAGCACCTTCACTCTGATGTACTGAAAGTCAGACCTTGATACAAGCATTTGTTGTTGCTGTTGTTTTAAGCTAATATAATCGGGGGTTTCAAGGAATAAAGTGATGGTAGACTCCCTGTACTCTACCTTGATCATAGCAGATCTGGAGTATTGTGTTTAACTCAGAGTGCCACGAATTTGGAAGGATGTTGATAAGTTGAAGACCATCTGGAGAAGGACAAGAAGGTGAAGTAGTTCATGACATAAGAGTATCAGCAGAAGGAATTAGGGATATTTAGCATGGAAAAGAGAAGATTGAGAGAGCACATGAAAACTGGGTTTAAATTATTTGAAGTTTTGTCATTTTAAAGAAGAATAAGATTCATTTGATTTGGCCCTAAAGTGTAGGATTACTAATAATGAAAACTGAACAGAAGTAAATCTAAGTTTTATGTCAGGAAAAACTTACTAATGACTAGAACTATCCAAAAGTGGAAAGGGTTGCCTTAGGAAATAGAGGTTTCCTCTATTATTGGAGGTCTTCGAGCACCATCTGGATGGCTACTTGTCATTTATGTTATAGCACAGATTTCTTTCAGAGATTATGGCCTCCTAGGTTGCTTCCAACTCGAAAGTCTGTGCTTCTGTCAAGGTTAATCCAGCAATGCTGCACAAGATTGGAGGAGAAGGCACTGGAAATTGAGAAGCCCTTAAGATATTCTTTCCAAGTATTTGGTAGCATCTTGCAATAGAAAGCACACTGGATTTGAAGACAGAAAGCCTTAGTTTAAATATCAACTCTGCCATTTAATACTTGGGTAACCTTGGGACTCAACCTCTCTAAGTTGGCAGCCTCTCTCAGTTTCCTTTTTGCAAAATGAAAGGGTCAATCTAGGTGATTTTTGAGCACCTCCAAACTCTCAATCTACATTCCTATATGTTAACTGAGGAATCAATAAATCTTTGCTGCCATGATACTGGAATCATGGTGTGTTCTTATTTTCATTTCATTAGCAGAGACTCCAAAAAGATAATTTTTGCAATTTTTTGGTGTCCATTTGGATAATGGCTATAAAATTCCTTGAAATCAGGGTCCACCTACTACTACTAAAGAAGAAATGAAGGGAGGGAGAAATTGAGTGACTCAGTACAAGACAACTTTTAAGCAAGTGAGCACAATGAGTCACAAAGATAAACAATGACTTTTTGGCAGGTTTCTTGAAAATTTGGACAATAGTCACTGTGTCAGTTTTATTATTCAGTACTTAGTTATGACATCAAAAAAGATTAATCATATTCAGCAACAAAAAGCAAACTACTTAGGAAACATATCAACACCTCCTAGGGATTACAATTCTGAGAACTAGGTCAGCAGGTGTCATTCCTAACTACTCACTGCCTTCAGAGAAAGAGATGTCATGTACAGCCAATTGCTGTGTTGGGAAAGGAGTTATTATCTGATTTGTTTCAGTGTGGTGCAGTCAAAAGACCAATGGATTTGTAGTTGGAGGACCTGAATTCAAATCCCTGTTTTGTCATTTATTACCTATATAACCTTGGGCAAGTGATTTTTTCCTCTCTGGTGTTTAATTTCTTCATCCAAAAAAATGGGCGAGATGAGATGACCTATAGGGTCTTTTCTAGCTCTGCATATATGATGTCTAAGGGCTCTTCCATTCTAAATCTTTTATTTTATCATCCTCAATGGACAAAGACTCATAAGACTCTGTGGTCAAGTCTGAGCAGTCAGCAGTCACTGGGAATCATTTCTGGGGATTTGAGGTATGACAGAAGATGGACCTTAAAGCCATTGTTCTATACTTACAAGCAGTCCTATACATCAATCTTCACCAGGGTTGTTAGCAAAAGAGGGTAGTCAAGAGCTAAGTGGGCCAACTTCTTTGGATAAACTTGAAGTATCACAACCCTTTGCTCTGCCTTTCTCCTTTCTTGGTGTGGATTTCTGAGGCTATTTCTAGGATCATTAGAAAAACCCCTACAGAGTAACTATGAGGAATAAAAAGAAAGAAACCCAAACCAGACTTTTAAAATAAATTTAAATTATAAATAAATTTTTTGGATAAGAGAATTTGGTGCTAAAAGGACCTTAGAGGCAATATAGTTCAGTTTCTTCATTTTACAAGTAGGGAAACTGATGTCTGTACTTGCTCAATGCCACAAAATCATAAATAGTAGGGGGTGGAGCCAAGATGGCAGCTGGAAAGCAGGGACTTGCATGAGCTCCCCGCCAGGTCCCTCCAAAAACCTCAACCCACAAATACCAAAGACACCAGAGAAGGTTAGTGGGAAAAGCTGCAGGGGACAGAGTGGAAGGAGTTCGAAGTTCAGCCACTGCCCCAGGGGCAGCGGGGGTGGTGCAGCTACAGAACTACAGGTGCAGTTGCTTCCAGCCCCAGGCCCACTTGGTGGGAGCAATTAAGTGGTGGATCAGAGCAGGAGTGCACAGCCTGCTTAAGATTTGCATTAGGTCCTGGCTGGCGGTTCTTGGGGAAGGAGGAGTGCTGGTGTGGTAGAGCTGGCTGTATAGAAATAGCTCTGAAAACAACAGCATATCCCCTCAAGCTTGGAACAAAGTACTCTTTACTCTATAAGCAGTCATACCCTGACAAAAAACTCAAGGGTCAAGTAAGTTGGCTGGGAACATGGCCAGGCAGCAAAAACGCACCCAGATTCAGTCTCAGACTTTGGATTCTTTCTTTGGTGACAAAGAAGACAAATTATACAGCCTGAAGAATTCAACAAAGTGAAAGAGCCTACATCAAAAGCTTCCAAGAAAACATGAACTGGTCTCAGGCCATGGAAGAGCTCAAAAAAGATTTGGAAAAGCAAGTTAGAGAAGTAGAGGAAAAATTGGAATGAGAAATGAGAAGGATGCGAGAAAACCATGAAAAACAAGTCAATGACTTGCCAAAGGAGACCCAAAAAAATACTGAAGAAAACAACACCTTAAAAAAATAGACTAACTCAAATGTCAAAAGAGCTCCAAAAAGCCAATGAGGAGAAGAATGCCTTGAAAGGCAGGATTAGCCAAATGGAAAGGGAGGTCCAAAAGACCACTGAAGAAAATACTACCTTAAAAATTAGATTGGAGCAAGTGGAAGCTAGTGACTTTATGAGAAATCAAGATATTATAAAACAGAACCAAAGGAATGAAAAAATGGAAGACAATGTGAAATATCTTATTGGAAAAACCACTGACCTGGAGAATAGATCCAGGAGAGATAATTTAAAAATTATTGGACTACCTGAAAGCCATGATCAAAAAAAGAGGCTAGATATCATCTTTCAAGAAATTATTGAGGAGAACTGCCTTAATATTCTAGAGCCAGGGGATAAAATAGAAATTGAAAGAATCCACAGATTGCCTCCCCAAATAGATCCCAAAAAGATAACTCCTAGGAATATTGTCGCCAAATTCCTGAGCTCCCAGATCAAGGAGAAAATACTGCAAGCAGCCAGACAGAAACAATTTGAGTATTGTGGGAAAACAATCAGGATAACACAGGATCTAGCAGCTTCTACATTAAGGGATTGAAGGGCTTGGAATATGATATTCTGGAGATCAATGGAGCTAGGATTAAAACCAAGAATCACCTACCCAGCAAAACTGAGTATCATGCTCCAAGGCAAAATATAGATTTTCAATAAAATAGAGGACTTTCAAGCTTTCTCAGTGAAAAGACCAGAGCTGAATAGAAAATTTGACTTTCAAACACAAGAATCAAGAGAAGCATGAAAAGGTAAACAAGAAAGAGAAATCATAAGGGACTTACTAAAGTTGAACTGTTTTGTTTACATTCCTACATGGAAAGATGATGTGTATGATTCATGAGACCTCAGTATTAGAGTAGCTGAAAGGAATATGCATATATATGTGTATGTATATATATACATATGTGTGTATGTATGTATATATGTATGTATATATATACGTATATATATATATACACACACACATACATATATAGACAAAGGGCACAAATTAAGGGATAAGAGAGGAATATATTGAGAGAGGGAGATAGGGAGAGATAGAATGGGGTAAATTATCTCATATAAAAGTGGCAAGAAAAAGCAGTTCTGTAGGAAGGGAAGAGGGGCCAGGTGAGGGGGAATGAGTAAATCTTGCTCTCATCAGATTTGACCTGAGGAGGGAATACCATACACACTCAATTGGGTATCTTACCCCACAGGAAAGAAGGAAGAAGAAGATTAAAAAAGGGGGACAATAGAAGGGAGGGAAGATAGGGGGAGGAGGTAATTAAGAACAAACACTTTCAAAAAGGGGCAGGGTCAAGGGAGAAAATTCAATAAAGGGGGTTAGGTTAGGAAGGAGCAAAACATAGTTAGTCTTTCACAACATGAGTATTGTGGAAGGGTTATACATAATGATATGCATATGGCCTATATTGAATTGCTTGCCTTCTTAGGGAGGGTGGGTGAGGAGGGAAAAGGGGAGAGAATTTGGAACTCAAAGTTTTAAAAACAGACGTTCAAAAACAAACAAACAAAAAGGTTTTTGCATGCAACTAGGAAATAAGATACACAGGCAATGGGGTGTAGAAATTTATCTTGCCCTACAAGAGAAGAAGAGAAAGGGGGATGGGACGGGAGTGGAGTGACCGAAGGGAAGGTTGACTGGGGAACGGGGCAACCAGAATATATGCCATCTTGGAGTGGGTGGGAGGGTAGAAATGGGGAGAAAATTTGTAATTCAAACTCTTGTGAAAATGCTGAAAACTGAATATATTAAATAAATTAAATTATAAAAAAATCATAAATAGTAATTCTGGGATTCAAGACCAGATTCTCCCATTCAGAATCTTCATTATTCCAGTTCTTAGCATAGTTCATGGCATAGTGCTTAATAAAAACACCTAAATTAATTGATTACCAGTATATAGATATACTGCTATCATGCCATCTCTCTTATGTAAAAGAAATCAGATGGAAAGATGAAACTATATAATCAACAGATACTTGGGATTCTATGTAATATCTAATTAGCCCTCCTATTGTCCTCTACTGTCAGGTGTGGATGATTGAGTAATTGAGAGTTGGTAGTTATAACTCTACCTTTCTGATGGGATATTGGAAATAAAGTATGGCAGGAGTGTTGGACTTTAGAAGGCAGTAATTTTCTTCCTTTCAGACATTTTCCATAGAGAAATAGAGCAACTGTTCAGGGAACTAGTAAGGGATGTTTTCTCCTCTTCCCCAAATTACCTTGTGGTTACATGCCTTATCCCACAGATAATGAATGTAAGCCTCTTGAGGCCAGGGACTCTCTTTTTTTTGTCTTTGTGTTACTAGTGTCTAGAACAGTCCCTAGCATGTAATGGACAATTAATGAATGTTTGTTGAACAAAGCATCCTCTGTTTGGCTTTGAAAGCCTTTCACCTCCTGGCCCATTCTTATCCTTCCAATCTTTCTATACCTTTCACTCTCTCATCACTGATTATCCCCAATTCCTTGATTACCATGCCCCTTCACTTCTTCTGTGTTTCTCCGGTTTTCATCAAGACTCAACAGAAATCCTACCTTCCGCAAGATGTCCTTCATGGTCCTCTCAATTTCTAGTCCCTTCTCTCTAAGATAGCCTTCCACTTCCACTGTATGTATTTTTCTTGTGTAGTCATTTGCGTATTGTTTCCCCCATTAAGATGGAAGCTCCCTGAAGGATTGTACTGTTTTTGGCCTTTCTTTGTATTCTCAGTCCATACCACAGTGTTTGACACATACTTAAGTCCTTAATAAATGTCTATTAACAAACTGACTTTTCTTCTCATATTCATTTCAGAATAGAAAGATCAAAATCAAAGATTTCTGGTCCTATTCTAGGAGCTGTTAAATAGTCTTGTCTTCCCAATAAAGAGGAACTATCCATTTAAACTGGACTGAAAAATATAGTACATATCTCATAAGAAAAAACTGGTTGGGGTGAAATAAAAACACACATACACTTACAGTGATGTATTCAGGTGGCCTAATTGCTTATGCCCAATGAAATGCTTTGACCATGGGGTAGCATCCATTCCATACTGCTGTGTACAACAGGGAAGTTTTCCTCAAATACCAATTTAATTGGTTCTTGTTACAATAATTCATTGACTATGTTCTTCTAGAAATTTTAGCTTAGTTGCAAAGGAAATCTGGCCACCTTCTATAAGTGTAGAAATAATGATTAAATATAGGGATATTATATATTGCCCCAGAAGTGGTAAAAACAGATGGAAAGACTCATCTAAATCTGAGCACCAGGAATATGGAATTAGATTTGAGATGTGGGCTGAGTTGTTTTTCTAGACTGCACTGTTGCTACCTCTATCCCCAACCTTGTTCACCACAAACCCCTTAAAATATTTTTTCTCCACTCTATTGGTCACCATCATTTTATGTTTTCCCCTAGACCAAAGGAAAAGATATGAAGAATTTGTCATAAGGAGAGCTGCAACTCACCAAGTATTGAATGTCCTTCAGCAATGGGTCTCAAAGCGTTCTCAGGTAAGCTTTTTTCTTCCATGAAGCAAAAATGCTTGGTTATATATGGAGGCTAGGTTACAGTTGGGAAGAATTAAGAATCATCCTCAAGTAATCAGACACTATCTGAAATATTTGTCTACAGACAAATCAAACAATCTACTATATCAAATAGTCTACTGCCATCATTAAGAAAGACGACAATTCGATGTCTTTTTATTTATGAAAAAGGAGTCTAATTAAGGAAAAAAATGATTGAAATAATACAAAATAACAAGGCTTGGCCATGTCTCTACTACCCCAAAGCTGCAGCAGTGGTAAAGAAAGGGCTTTCTCTTTGTCAGAGCCCAGAGGGTAGAGCTAGAAGGCAAATGTTGTACAAAGCAATAATTATTTGGCACTTCTGGAACATCTTTCACCAGATCTCCAAGCAACTAAGAATTCATTTATACTGTGCACCTCTTATATGGAATAAGAGCATGATATCTATGTATTATTCACCATTAGTCTAGTGGCAACAGTAATGGATCTACAAAGAGAGGCCAGGAGTCTTCCTTCCCTTTACTGTGCCATAACCACTAGATGGCATTCCCATCTTTCCTTCATGCTATATTTTTTGATGCCAATTAAACTCAATTTTTCTTGATAGTTCAGGTGCATGACTAGCACTGCTTCCAATACTGTTTTCATTGCCCAATAAAATAATTTTGTCTATTTTGATCTGTCTCAATCTCTCTGCAGCTGTTGTGCAATCATAATGGCCAAGCTTGTCCCCAAAGAAAAAATATGAGAAGAAAACTTATCATGTTTTTTTTTTCAGAGACAGGAAACCATGGCTGTGGAGTACAATGTCTGACTTTTTGAATATTCTGCCAAATTTAGTAGAATTCTTTTTTCCCCTCTGTATTATAAGGAATGGTTCTTGGGGAGAGTGGGAAGAGAGGAATTTAGTTGGGAATGAAGGTGATGTGAAAATAAAAGATAAAAAATTTATTTAAAAAATCTGACCTTGGCATCTAAGCATGGTCTTGTTTCACCTTGTCTCCCATATATCTGGCTCTATAACTTTGGAGGTTCTACCTTAAAGCCCTTCTCCTTGAAAGGAGTCCATTTCTACTCTGGTACTTTCCTCTGAGCCTAGTGTAGAGAAATATATTGACGTACTCTTCTATCTCTGCATATTACCCATTCCAAATGTTCTAATGTGGGCCATCGTATTTAGTGAAGAAATGCAGAACTGAAAGAGAAAATAGAGAGTGAAACCAGAGAACCGATGTTTCAACACTAGAAATGATGGACAGCAAATGACCCTGATGAAACCATCTCTCTCTAAACCTCCCCACTTTTACCACCACAGTGAAGAATACCTATTGAGCTGTCAAGGACATAATATCAATTTTTGAACAAGCTATGTTTGGAAGTTGGGAGTTTTCCATAAAATATGAGGTTTGGGACAAATGGGGCAATAGTCCGAGTAATGCACAATATTGAAACCTATCAAGATTTCTAGGAACTGGGGACCTCTAGATAAAGTTCAAAAATGAGAGAATCACAGAAACAGTTGAAAAGCAGCCAAGAGATCTATTTCAGCTCACAACTGAACAAGAATCTTCTCCATAATATCTTCTACAAGTAGTCTTTGAGTTTTTTTGCCCACAGTGATAGCAATTCTACTGCCTTCTAACTCATTCCACTTTTAAATAATTCTGATTGTTGGAAAAATTTTCCTTATGTTGAATCAACATCTCCATTCTTGGTAGCTTCCCACCATTACTCCTAGTTTAGTCTTGTGGGACCATATAGAACAAGTGGAATCCCTCCTTCACATGTTCTTGTTTTTGTTGTTCAGTCATGTCTGACTCTTTGTGACCCTATTTGAGGTTTTCTTGACAAAGATACTGGAGTGTTTTGCCATTTCCTTCTCCAGCTCATTTTACAGATGAGGAAACTGAGTCAAACATGGTTAATTGACTTGCCCAGAGTCACACAGCTAGGTAGTAAGTGTTTGAGGCTGGATTTGAAGTCAGGAAGAGAACTTTTCCTGATTCCAGGCCCAGTGCTGTATCCACTGTGCCACCTAGCTTTCCCCTCCTCCACATGAGAGTCCTTCAAATACTTACAGACTACCATCACATTCCCTACCCCAGATCCCAAGTCTTTTCTTTCCTAAGCTAAATATCCACTGTTCTTCAACTGATACTTGCCTAGCATGGTCTCCAGTCTGCTCCCTATCCAGTCTATTTGCCACCACATTTCTGGCTGCTCCAGTGGAGGACCACCCTTAAACTCTTTCCCAGCAAAAAATACATGATCATGTTTATTTTTGTGTTTAATTTACATAATTAATCATATTCCTTTATTCACATAAAAGAGTCAAAGCAAACATATTATGAATTTAAGTTGAATAATAAAAGATTTCTGAAATTTTGCTTAAGGGCCTCTGTGATATTATCAGATCTTTTTTTTATGAGAGCTTATTTTAGTCAATGTCTAGTAGGAACAGGATCATAGATTTAGAGTTGGGATAGACTTTAAATTTTACAGATGATGAGCCTGAGGCTCAGAGAACTGAAGGGACTTGAAGAAAGTCACACAGGTAGAGTAGCAGCCTTGAGATTTTAACCCAAGTCCTCTGATTCTAGATGGAGTAAGGAGTGAAAGATGATGGGTACATTCAACTACACTGTTCAACAACTAATCCTGGGAGCCTTTTTATGAGATCTTTTCTGCAATCCTACCTATTTAGATAATCCTGATGCCATAACCTACAAATCACAACAAGACACATATATGTCATGAGGTGATCAGGCATGTTCAATTCCTTACTTCTTCCCCCACCCCTCACTCTCTGACCTCAGAACCCATTAGATCCCAGGTAGGTATAGAGCTAGTGAGTTCCTATGAACATTCTTGGTTCAATTTAATTCAACAAATACCTATTAAGCCTCTACTCAACAAAAGACCTATTAGCCCCCAAGTAAGTACTGGAGATATATGGGATATGAGATTTGGCATATGGGATATGGACCAGCTCTGTGGTTCCACTGGTATAGAGAGCATTCAGGTAATGAAATTCCACTTACCAATGCCAGTCAGCTCCTTCTTTCCAATTTATAGTCTTAAAGGATGGCCTAGTGCACCAAGTAGGGGTTAAATTATTTTTCTAAGGGTCATATCACTAGTATGAGTCAGAGGCAGGACTTTACCTCAAGTCTTCCTGGATAGCTTTATCTCTCTGTCTCTATCTTCCTATATACCACACTGCTTCTCATAGATTCTGGGAATATAAAGGCAAAAGTCCCTATCCTCAAAGAGTTTATGTTTTATCGTAGGCATAACAAGCATATCCCAAATTCCGTATCCCATATATCTCCAGAACTTGCTAGGGTGCTAATAGGTCTTTTGCTGAGTAGAGACTTAATAAATATTTGTTGAATTACATTGAACCAAGAATGTTCATAGGAACTCACTAGCCCTCTACCTATCTGGAATCTATTGGGTTCTGAGGTCAGAGAGTGAGGGGTGGGGGAAGAAGTAAGGAACTGAACATGCCTGGCCACCTCATTACATATTTGTGCCTTGTTATAATTTGTAGGCTAAGGCATAGTCATTTACTAACTAGTAATTAAAACATTATATTAATCAGGGAATGTTGGACAGTGTCATATAAGCTCTGATTGCCTAACCTCTCTTTGTCTAAGTTTCTTCATCTTAAAAAAATATGAGAGAATTAGAATACATGGCCTCTAACATTCTTTCCAGTTCTAAATCTTATCATTCTCCTCGTTAGCTTTTGAGATCTTATTCTCCTCCCAGTGTAGAAACCTACACAGGGGTAACTCTGCTGAGCACATCTGAATCTGTGCTCTGAATTTACTCCAACCCTAGGAATAGCAAACATTGTGGCCCTCTACCTTTGTCCTTCAAGATGGCTCCAGAGCCACATTGTTATTAGTATATATAGATCATTTATATAGATGTAGATACAATAGATTATTTATCTGGAGCTGGAAAGGACTGTCCAAACCCAACCTTTGTTTTATAGTTAAAGAAAGAGGTAAATCAATTTGCCCAAAGTCACAAGGTACTAAGTGACAGAGCTGAATTTTGAACCCAGGCCCTCTGACTCCAAATCCAACACTCTTCTCATCCCACCATACTGCAAACTGCCATTTCTTTCTCTACCTACATGACTACTCTTAAAAACTTCACTTCCTTTTTTGTATCCACTGAGAATGTTACCCTATTCTGTGGAAGCTGAGAGATGGAATAGAACCTTCTTCCCATTGGACTCTTAACTTATTTGGTGCAAAACTTCAAAAGAATTGGAAAGCATCCATTAATGAATATAAAAGGAACTAAAGAAATAGTTTGTGTTAATATTCCTTGCTCTTTTCTGGGTCATAGAGGACCATAAATCAGAGGAACTTAGAGATTATAGGATCATAGATCTGGAGCTGAACGGGCCCTCAGAGACTGTACAATCCAACCTCTTCATTTTGCAGGTGAGCAAACTGAGGCCATTTTGTCCAACACCCTAATTTTTAGACGAGGAAACTGAGGCAAAGAAAGGTCAAGTGACATTTCCCCTCCCACATTCTTTCTGGTAGGCAAATCTCATATTCAACCTCAGAGAAAAATATGGTCAGTATGGGATAGCTCTTTTCAGTACTTCCTCACTTGTTCATAAAAGATGTGCTGTTCCATCTGGCCAGGGACTTTTGCTACCCTGGTGGGAAGTCATTGGACAGGTGAAATAACTTGTCTAAAGTCATACAGAGAATAAGTGGCAGACCTAAGATCTAAACCCCAAAGGTCTGCCACCACATATAGTTGTCTTTCCACTATTCCTTTCAGAGCAAACAAAAAAAATGTAAGAAAGAGAAAAAAAGAGGTTTCTTTTCTCATACTAGTTTTGGACTTAGGTCATCATCATTTTATTCTGCATATGCATTTGCTGAAATGTGTCTCTCTTGTGGCCATGTGCATTCCCAGGGCCATGCCCCTGTAGGTCAGCCTATATTCTTGTGCACTAGTCAGCAAAGGCTGCCAAAGGACTCTCATGCAACAGAAATTTCTAAAAGATGTTGTAAATGCATCTTAGGGCTAAAGAATGAAGGTCATGACAAACTGGCCAAAAAAAAATACATAGTAGAAGAATGGAGAAAAAAAGATGTAGGAGATACTATTCCTTGTCTACCTTCATGAGAATGGGAACACATTCATATAAATGGTGGGGTGGGAAGAAAAGGATAGTGCTGTGGATTAATAGCAGAAGTTACTGATTTTGCAGTGATGTCAGTGTTAATGTAGGCCCTTGAGGCACCATAAGGTCATCCAGCTTAATCTCCTCATTTTTTTTAATCTCCTCATTTTTTAGTTGAGGAAACTAGGACAAAGAGAGGTCAAGTGATAGTTGTGTAGGCAGCAAAAGACAGAGCTAGGTTTTGAACCCGGGTCCTTAGACTCCAAAGCAGGCATTCTTTTATACCACACTATTTCTGCATTGATTAAGTAATGCTTCTCCACTGAAATCAGTTTAATCTAGTCCAGCACGTGGGTTAAAATCAATTTTGTTTAGAAGGGCCAACGCAGTGACTCAAGGGCTCAGAAATGAATTTTTTATCAAGCCTATGTGTATAAACACAATCTCTCCTAACACAAGAGTAAATTAGAGGTAGAGGGGAGCATATTTTGTAGATGAGTTCCAGGAGAGTAGTTTTCTCAATATAGATCAAGGGAAAGAAAAGGTTCACTAGGAAAGCAACTGGAAACATTATGTTGGGCTGGCTGGGAAGGGCATTTGAGATTCACAATTCTCAGAGCTTTCAGCTTAGAAATAAATACCAGCATACAGTGACCACAGGGTTAGATTGTCAAATGCTGACTTGTTTGCAAATTTCTTGAATAGACCATCGTACTGATAAATAGCCTACTTAATTCTTGATCCTGGACCGGGGAATACAGGCTTGCCTAACACAAATAGCTTCTCCACCTCTCTCCCACATTATTTCTGGTAGGCAAATCTCATGTTCTGTCTTAGAGAGAAAGAGAGTCAAACAGAATAACTCTTATTTTGGCCAGAAACCCTGAGGGACTTCCCCTCCCAGATTGATTTTTTTTTGAAAGATGCAAAGAGGCCATTCTCTGCCTCATTTAACATTAAATTTTAATCACTGAATGAGCATTGCCCCAGTCAAAACGAGATATGTTGAAGATCTTAGCTTGAAAAAGCCAAGGTTCCCTACTGCATCATGGGCAATCTCAAGTTGTCCTGATCTATATCTGGCCACTGGACCCAGATGACTTCACAGGTGAAAGTGAAGCTCGTGACTTTTCATGGCCCTCCCTCACTTAAATCCAATTCACTTACAGGTCATGGCATCATCTTCCTGGTGTCATGGTCCTCTTCAAGAATGAAGGATAAACAGTAACAGCGGCAGCAGCAATAACAACTTGCTCTCACAAGTTGCTCTCACAAGATATGCCTCTCTTTCTAGCTAGGAACTGTTATTACCCTGGTAGGAAAACCCTGGGGAGTTTACCTGGCCCCTATGTGGCCTCAGAACACAGAGGCAGGCTGTTCTACTTCTCCCCGCTCATTTATGTGGACACTGTCTCAGAGCTGCTAGATGGAGAACTAATTAGGCTTATCAACAAGAATTTTCATATATTAATTTGTAAAAACTTACCTATACATAACAATAGTAATCATTTACATTTATCTAGTTCTTTCCTCTCATTTCATCATCGGTATATACACATGTCTATCTACTTATCTGCCTATCTACAGAATAGATTGAAAATAATTTTGAGGTTAGGAGCACCAGTTCCTTCATGAAGAATGTAGTGTCTGAGTGGAGCCTTGAAATTCCGAAATTCCAACAGGTAGAAAAGAAATGCATTCTGGGTATGAGTAGAATTGAAACCATCTCATTTGGCTCTTGTAACTTGACTAGGTAAGAACACTTTTTTATTGAATCAAACAATCAATCAAGGAATAGGGGACAGCCTGGAATGGTTTCCCTCCTCTTTTTTGCTTATCTAAATTCTACTACTGCATCAGGATTTTCCACAAGTTTCACCTCCTCCATGAAGCCTCCCTTGGTTATCCCAGCTCACACCCATCTTTGTCCTTCTTTAAATTCCTATTGCAATTATAATCAGCAAGGTTAGTACTTATTGGACTCTCTAATTGTTTCCTTTGTGCTAATTTGATCACTCTAGACATTAGATGCCATGGGTGGGCATTATGTCATATTTATCCCTTGTATTGCCACCCTCACCCCCAGTTCCTAGCCCAGTACTTGGATATAGTAATTAAAATACTTTTTAGTTGATCTATTATCCTAAATTTTTTCTTCCATCTTCAGGGCATCACTTTGGGGCTTACACATAGTCTTTTTAAAATAAAATTTTATTGTGATCATTTGTTTTTGTCATCTATAGATTCCAGGGTACCCCTACCTGTGGCAGGAGCCAAAGAGCCATCCCTTATAACAAAAAAAAATGAAAAAATGAGAAAAAATTTAAAGTTCAGCAAAACCTACCAATCCATTGAAAGAACCTATAATTATCTACAGTACTCCAGAATTGTAGCTCCCATCTCTGTCAAGAAGGGAAGGAGATGTCTTCTTTGGCCCAGTCTTTTACCAAGAGAAACCTTGGAAGGATTAGAGGATCTGGGAAGAACCAATAAGTTCATTTGTGCCCTTCCTCTCCTTTTGCACATGAGGAGACACTGAGCCTCCAAAGCTTCCAAAGGTTAAGGACTCATCCAATTGCATACAAGTAGAACTCCGTCTTCCAGTCCAAATAAACTGGGCTTGAGACCAGCTCATAGTTCAATTGGGCTGGAACATGGAGTATGTGAAGTGGGGTAATATGAAATGAAGCTGGAAACGTAGGTTTGGACCAGATGGTAACAGACTTTAAGTACCAGTCTGAAAAAAAGACTTTTTATCTGAGAATCCGTAGAGAAATGTTGGACCTTTTCGAGCAGGAGAGTGATATCCCAATACTTGTACATTAGGAATATTACTTTCCAGTACGTGAAAGACTGTTTAGAGAGAGGGGAGAGTAGCCCCAGGGAAACTAGTGGAAAGAAGTGATGAGTAGCATAACTAGATTAAATGTAGTATGTGTGGAAGAGATGGATATGAGATTTGCCATGGAAACAGAGTCTGGACTAGGTCAATTATTGGAAATAAATTCCTTCAGAATATTAGTCTTTGAGGGCATAGTGCCTGGCACATAGTAGGTGCTTAATAATTGCTTAATAACCTGAAGAGAACAGGACCAAGTGCTTAGTATAGTGTCTTGCACAAAGCAGACACTTAACAAATATGTATGGAATTGGACTGCATTGAATTGAATATGAGAACAGAAGAGTCAACCTGATTCAGTATTTGAGCTTAGGTGTTCTGGAGGATGTTAGAATCAACAACAAAAATGAGGAACTTATGAGGAGGAGCAGCTTTTGGGGACAGATGATGAATTCAGCATTAGACTGTTGAAACTGAGCCGCCAACATGTAATGTTGATGGAATAGGAAGATCTTTCCCACCCATTAATGTGACATGCTTTGAGCCGGAGTCTCATGGAGCCCATGATGGGAGGAGCTTGACCAATGGGTGGAGGAAGTGAGAGAAGCAGAGCTGGGAGAGAGCATGGAGGCAGAGCAGCTAGTGTGAGTGAGAAAGGGAGGAATTTTGCCTAAGGGAACTTGAGGCCTAACTTAAAGAATGCTTAAGATGTCGGTGCTCCCTAGATTGGTGATGTGTACAAACTTTTTTGTTACTATAGTAAATCTTGCTTTCTGGTATCTGAATAAATATCTTGGTTTTGCCTTTGAGGAAGAGACTTTGTTATATTTTATGGTTCAACCTTGGAAATATACATTCATATTCATAGCACCTGCTGTGGGTATCACATTGGTGATATACAACAAGACATCCAAGTGGAGATGTCCTCTGGCAGTGAACAATGGGAGCTCAGAATAGTGGTTGGGGGTATACTTGAGAGTAATCTCTTTAGAATGGGTAATTGAACCAATTGGAACAAATGAAATCACCAAGAGAGAGGTTAGAGAAGAGAAAACAGTGCTGAGGACAGAGCCTTTAGAGATATTTACAACCAAGGGATGGGAGGAAGAGAAGGAATAATTGATTACTCCAAGAAGGAATAATCATGAAGAGAACCTGAAGAGAACATTATCAGAGAAAGATGCAAGGGAAGAGGATGTGGTCAACAATGTTAAATGCTCCAGAAAGGTAAAAGAAAATGAGGACTGAGAAAAGGCCACTGGATTTAGCAAAGAAGAGGTCATTGGTGACCTTTGGGAGCAATTTTGGTGGAATGAGGCTGGAAGGCAGATTTCAAAAACTCGAGAAATGAGTGGGTGGTGAAGAAGTTTGGGCAGTAAGTAGAGAATTCTTTCAGGGGGTTTGGCACCTAAAGGAAGAGTTATAACATGGTACCTTGGGGAGATGTAAAGGCCAAGTGAAGGGTTTGTAAGGATAAGAGAGACCTGCTCAAAATGATCATATTCAAGCACTGGGGAAGGAGCCAATGCAATGAGGCTCCAGCCAATGTCAGTAAGACACTAAAAATGAAAGACCAGAGAAACAGAATGAATAATTAACTGGGCAACACCCTGGGTTTCATAACATCATGGGACCATAGGTATAGAGTTGGAAGGGAGTTTGGAGATTATCTAGTCTAAACCACTTATTTTGCATATGATGAAACTGAGGCTAAGAAGGGGGAAGTGACTTTCCCAAGGTCATGCAGAAAGTGAGTCAATATGCATAATCCAAATCCAAATCCTCTGACTCCAAACCCAAACTTTTCACTACAGACAGGAAGCATTGGGCTCAAGGGAAAACCTGATCTTTTGAGGCCGGAGGAGAGAACTGGAGAAGAATAAAGAGGTTCTAAGATGTGAAGTTGAGGAACCTCACTGACTGTGAATATTCTCAGTAACAAAGAAGGCAAGCCCATCATCTGGGAGACAGGGGAGATTGGAGTGGGGCTATGCACTTGAGGAGAGAGGAAGAGACTTGAAGATCTCTGTGAAGAGTTTAGTAGAGGGTCAACCAGAGATGAGCACAGAGATTGTCATGTCCTGGTAAGGACCCAGTTGATGTATGGTAACTTGAATTTGTAGTGCATTCAATTGGCATGGTTTGGTGACTTCCAACAGGGTTTAGTCATTTGGAAGTAGTAATAAATAGAAGTTCGTAGTGATAAGGATTTGTTTTTAGTTTTGAGGTGCAAGGGCACTTTTGAATATAAACTACCTGTGAACTGTGCGCATCCCTCCTAAAGCATGAATATATTTGAGTGGAGAGTGGGTAGACCTGGAATGCTCAAACTTAGGTATTGATGATTAATTTCAGAGAAGTCAAATGTGAGGTCAGCTTCCTTCTCTGTCACAAACAGATGGCTTTGTAGGCAATGGGACATTTGCTCAGGCAAGATGTGGGAAGTGGCTAAACTCCCCTCGGAGGACATGATCTTATCACATGAAAATCACTGGGTAGTGATATACTCCTTATTACCATGCAAAGCAATAGCAGGAGAGTAGTTGTGAGTTTGTTAAATGAAAACCACAAAGCTCAGAGGCTGAAGCAGATGGCTTCTGATGTCAGTCTTGGCCACCTTCTCCCATACATATTAGGGGAGAAACAGAAACTTGAGTCGCTATAGTAGACAAGTGAGAGCAGGCAGAATTCCACTCTTCACAGGGGTGCCAGACCAGCTGGGAGATGAAACTCTCAAGAATGAAATTCTGAAGGGGAATAGCTCCAATGAAGATTTATCTCTGAAAAGCACAGAGATCCCACCAAACATCTTAGATTTAAATATACACACACATATATATGAATGTATTATTTGCTTTTGAAGATGTAAGCAAGCGTTAGCAAACATATCTGCAGTTTGCTATACATATATATGTCTATTGTATAGCAGATACACACACGTAATGTATATGTACATGTATAAATTACTGTTGTTGTGTTTGTCCTTCATTTTCGAAGAGGACCATGGCATCAAGGAAAGGATGACATGACTTGCAGTTGACTTTGATTTGAATGAGGGAGGGCTGTGCGAGGTCACCAGCCTCACTTTATCCTCCAGAGCCATCTGGACCCAGTGACCTGATATTAACCAGGATGACTGGAGATGGCCCAGGATGCTTTGGGAGATCCTGGCCCTTTTTGGCTAAGGTCTTTTCAAGTTCTCATTTTGAGTGAGGTAATACCCATTTACTGAATAGGCCTCTTTAAGAAGTGAGTCAAGGGATGGCTCCTTTAATTAGAAAAAAAGAAAAAGAAGGGAAAAGATCAAGCTGGGAGGGGAAGACCCTCAGGGCTGCTGTTCCAAAGAGAAACAGTTACCACAGACATTCACTCTAAGCCAGGAGGGACCAAAATACAGCCATTAAGTAAAGCTTGGGCAGGGACCTGTTGTGGTCCAATCTATGAGCTTCAGAGTGAACTGGGTTTAAGGTTTTGTGAAAAAAGAAAGAAAGAAAGAAAGAAAGAAAGAAAGAAAGAAAGAAAGAAAGAAAGAAAGAAAGAAAGAAAGAGAGGGAGGGAGAGAGGGAGGGAGAGAGGAAGGAAGGAAGAAAGGAAGGAAGGAAGGAAGGAAGGAAGGAAGGAAGGAAGGATGGAAAGGAAAGAAGGAAGGAGAAGAAAGAAAGAAAGAAAGAAAGAAAGAAAGAAAGAAAGAGAAAGAAAAAGAAAGAAGAAAGATAGAAAGGAAGGAAGGAAGGAAGGAAGGAAGGAAGGAAGGAAGGAAGGAAGGAAGGAAGGAAGGAAGGAAGGAAGGAAGGAAGGAAGAAATCTAGCCAGTAAATCCGAAGTTAAGTAAGCAGCTTCTGGCCATCAGACAGCTGGGTCTACTCACAGGTTGTGTTTGTCCTTCATTTTCAAAGATGACCTGAAGTCAGGGAAATGATGACATATATGCACATTCAGGAGATGGAAATAAGAACAGGTAATCAAGTCAATCAGCATTACTAGAGTTATACCCCAAGGTTATCATTGATTAGAAGAAAGTCCCCATATACCAAAATATTTGTAGCAGCATTTTTTTTGTGATAGCAAAGAATTGGAAACAAAATAAATGCCTATTGATTGGGGAATGACTAAACAAATTCGGGTAATGAATGTAATGGAATATTATTGTGTTGTAAGAAATAATAAGTGCAATGAATACAGAAAAGCATGGAAAGATCTACATTAACTAAGTAAAGTAAGTAGAGCCAAGAAAACTATATACACAGTGACTACAACAATGTAAATAGAATAACCACACACAAATCAAAAGAATGTTGCAAAATTGTAAAGAACAAGCATGGCTTGAAAGCAGAGATACAAGAAGACACTCCCAACCCACCTTTGCACACGGAAGTCCACAAGCATTGTTTTTTCCATGTATTAATCAATTATGCTAATATTTTCTCTTTCTTTTTGTATTTAAAAATATCATTTGTTATGTGGGATGTCTCTCTTAGAAGGGGTGTCAGAGAGATACTAGAAGAAATTTTGGTGATTTAAAAAAAGATATCAGTTAAAACTTAGACAATCATCTAAGACAATTCCAAAAGACTCATGATGGAAAATGCTATCCACATCCAGAGAAAGAACTATGGAGTCTAAATGCAGATCAAAGCATACCATTTTGTCTTTTGTTGTTTTTTCTTTGTCATGGTTTTTCCCTTTTGTTCCGATTCTTCTTCCACAACATGACTAATATAGAAATATGTTTAATATGATTGCACATTGTAGCCTATATTAGATTGCTTGCTATCTTGGGGAGGGGAGGGAGGGAACAAGAAAAAAATTTAAAACTCAAAATCTTATAATAAAAGTGAATGTTGAAAACTATTTTTACATGTAATTGGAAAAATTGAAACACTTAAGAGAAAAAAGTGTTAAATAAAAATTATCTAATTTTATAAAAATAAAAAGATAATGTTTGTATATATACACACAAATATACACACATACACACATGTATATGTGTATGTATACATATATTCATGCACATATGTATCTGTAGATGTAATATGTAGATGTGTATGTACATGTTATTCTATTCGTGTGTACATGTGTGTATGTGTGTGTTTTTCTCCATCAGTACAAGCAGTCTTCTCACCTAGGAAGATCTTTCCATCCCTGTGGCCCCTTCCTCTGATTTGTCAGTTCCTCATGGAGCCTCCATTTTAGGAAAGTGCCCAGGCCAGTCATGTTCGCTCTTTCACTTCTATCTAGGCTTTACCTTCGACTCTCCAGACTTATTTTTCCACTGTATCTTCTTCCTCTCCCCTACCCCCTTTTCTGCTTCCTTTTATAAGTTTTCTTCCCCAACAGAATGTAAGCTCCTTGAGGGCAGTCTTTTTGCTTGTACTTGTATTCCCAGAGTTTAGCACAGTGCCTGGTACATGTTATAAAGACTTGTCAACTCAGTGTGACTTCTCAGATTCATAGCTCTACAACTTAGATGCAATCCTGTCTCTGAAATTTTCTTCAGGGCATTTAAATCTTTGTTCCCCTTAAGGTTTGTCCCTAGTTATTCCTGAGATTTCTCTGGTAACAAATGCTGTCTGAAACCTGAGATGCTATGGTTCCAATAGCTGTGGATCCTTGAGTTGGGGAATCTTGCAATCTTGATGTTTGACTCCATTGAAAATGTTATGCCTTGAATCCTTCCCTTAACAAATTATTATATGGCTTAATCAACTCATTGCAATATGCAGAGGAGTGGTTTCTTTAGCCCAGATCTTGACATGATACAGAGATCTTCGAGGGCCAAAATCTGTCAATTCAGAACCTCATTAAGTAGACATCTAGCCCCACAAGTTCACCTTAAATTGGGATCTTTTTGATTAGTTTCTCTTTGCGTCTTTTTTCTTTGCACCTTCTTCTGCTATTCAGATTGCTGGGAAGTCCCACAGAGCTTGCCCTCATCCTGTCCATTCTGCTGCATGTCCCAGTTATCTTTGAATGCAGCCTAGAAGAGGGAACTTCCCTCCCAGAGGTGTGCTTTTTACTAATCTGAAATCACAGTTGCTGTTCTACTGCATTTCTTCATTCCCTCTGCCATAGTCAACACAAGAATAAAGAGGTCAGAATAGGTTCTTTGTGAAGTCTGAATCACATTTGACATTTCCTATGAAAAGTACTGGTGCAAATATTAATGTTTGCTTACACTTTCAAAAGCAAGTAACAAATTCTCAGGTGTGACATGTGACTGTACATGAATATATGAAGAACCTGTGCTTTCCTTGGCTTGGGGAAGTCCAGATGGGTAACCCATTCTATGACTTAGTAAGTCCTAGGGAGTTAGTTGTCTGATGTCTCCAGAGGTTAAAAGGCTTGCATCACATGGCTAGTAAATGCCAGATTTGAACCTAGGTCTTCCTGTATCCAAGCCCAGTGCTCTATCCTCTGTACTTTACAACCTCTAGCTAGGAGGTATGATTGATACATACATACACACACACACATGCACACACATGTATATGCATACACATATATATCAAAGTTTTCATGTATTGAATGTTTACAAATTATAAAATGCCTTATAAATATTAGTTCATCAATATTCACAATAGCCTGGGAAACTGAGACTCAGAGGTCCAATAACTTACCCAAGATCATAAAGCTTGTAAGTGATGGAACTGAGACTTCTGACTCTAAAATGAATTCTTTCTACTACACTATGCTGCTTCCCAGAATCTACAAAATTAGACTTTTTAAAACAAGCATACAAATAAATGTTGTCCTTCAAAGTACTGCTACTAGTAATAGCTACCATTTATATGGTACTTTAAATTTTGCAAAATACTTTACATATACTGTTTTATGCAGTCCTCACACTGAACTCTGTGAGGCAGATGTTCTTCTTATCCCCACTCAAAATGCAGAGAAAACTGAGGTTGAGAGTGGTTAGTCGACTTGCCCAGGGTTACATAACCAATAAGTATCTTGGATAGAATTTCTCACTACCTGTCCGGTGCACTCTCCACTATAGCATAGTGTTTTAGGTTGGAGTGTGTGATTGTGTGTGTGTGTATTATTGTGTGTTTCTGTCTGTGTGCCTCTTGATATCAAAAGGCTGGCTTTTGTTCCACACTACAAAACCAACATTTACAAAACACCAAGTTAACATGCACCAAAAATAATTTCCATCTCCCTATGTAGTATTTTTGATAAGGATCTGCTTACTAAATGAAATTAGGCAGACTTATGAGAGTGGTACCAAAAGAATATTGAGTAATATGAACATTCATTATTATCAGGATAAACATGGAACAGTAATCGACTAAAGCCAATGAGTACAGAAAGAGATTGGATATGTGGTGGAAAATGAGCAGCAAGAGGCTGGCAGTGGTCTAATAGCAACATGATGGAGAAGGAATTTGGGGTTTCCCTGATAGTATGAGGACCATCAACAGAAAAGAGGTGATGCGCATTTCCAAAATTTAAATTACTCCAATAAGAAGCTGTAGAACTGGAGCCTCTTTACTGTGCACTCTCCTCAAAGGTTTGCACAAGCTATTTAAGGAACATTAAATACATAGAATGGTAAGCTACATAGCATGTGGGTTTTCTGATACATCATTCAAGATACATCTTGAAAAGTCCTCCATTTCAAACCCTCAAGTGACACATGAAGTTCTACTTTATGTCATCCAACAGTGATCACTCCTTCTACCTGCCAAATAAACTTTTAAAGATGACCATCTCAGGGTGTTTCTTGGGCAGTCTTTGCAGTAGGGTCTTGTATAAGAAGTATTACTGTGGACTCAAGTCGCAAATTTTTCCATGAACAGTGTTCTTTCCAAAGTATTATTCCTAAAGTTAGTTGTAAGATGAAATTTGATAAGGAGCAGTGAATGCACACGGTCACATATCACTTCCCATATTGATGACTTCCTGGAGTTTTTTTTCAGTCAGTCTAGGAAAATAGGTTACTCAAAGAGTTCCATGAAAATAGTACTTCATATTGGCATACTTAAGGCAGTGAAATTCTATTTCTGAAATAGTCTCTGAAGAAATCTGATTATTATCTCTCTTTTTAGCAGGTGCTATTTTCTCTCTGGAATTCTGATGAGTAATTTTTTGTTCACTCAGCATTTCCCAAGAAATGGTGTAATATTATATTAATGCTCTCCTTTTCCAGTGACTTCTTAATCATCTTTCGTTTGCTTGGAACTTTGTGGAAGCTTCTGATGTACTCTGGAACAGAACATTCTGCCTACCATATCACATTGTCAACAGTTCATAATAATGGCTTACCACTTTTGTTGAAGAATGTGATAGAATTTCCTTTATGTCCTGCCTTTCCACTTCGACCTATCGTGTGAATATATTCTGCTGCACTGGTTGGAAAGTCTTAATTACTAAGTTCATGCCTTTAAAATCAATTTCTCTTCCTAGCAGGGCAGGGCAGATAAGGACTCAGATTTTTTTCTGCTCTGAAACTATGGACTGCGTTTTCTCTCTGCTGCTGGATTCTCTCCATATAAATTACATCCATATTAATCCATAATCATAAATGAGTTTGTAGAAAAGTTCTTTAGCTCTTTTAATTGGCTGAATGAAAACAAAGACAAGTGGGTAAAAATTATTATATAAGTAAAAACTTAGAACTCTTATTGCTAAAGCTAACATTTCTAGTATAATATTAAATAACAGAGGTGAAAATGGGCATTCTTGCTTATCCCCATTACATATAAGGTTCTCTGATGGTTTTAAATAGATGCTACTTATAATTTTAAGGAAAACTCCATTTATTCTTATGCTCTCTAGTGTTTTCAATAGGAATGGATGCTGTATTTTGTCAAAAGCTTTTTCTGCACCTATTGACATAATCATATGGTTTCTATTAGTTTTGTCATTGATAAGGTCAATTATGCTGATAGTTTTCCTAATATCAAACCAGCTCTGCATTCCTGGTATAAATCCCACCTGGTCATGGTGTATTATCCTGCTGATAAGTTGCTGTAATCCTTTTGCTAATATTTTATTTAAAATATTTGCACCAATATTCATAAGGGAAATTGTTCTATAATTTTCTTTCTCTGTTTTGGCTTTTCCTGGTTTAGGTATTAGCACCATATTTGTAACATAAAAACAATTTGATAGGACTCCTTCACCTATTTTTCCAAATAGTTTATGTAGTATTGGAACTAATTGTTCTTTAAATGCTTGGTAGAATTCACTTGTAAATCCATCTGGCCCTTGAAATTTTTCTTAGGGAGTTCATTGATGGCTTGTTAAATTTCTTTTTCTAAGATTGGGTTATTTAAGTATTTTATTTCCTCTTCTGTTAATCTGGGCAATTTATATTTTTTTGTAAATATTCATTCATTTCACTTAAATTGTCAAATTTATTGGCATATGGTTGGGAAAAATAGCTCCTAATTATTATTTTAATTTCCTCATCACTGGTGGTGAATTCATTCTTTTCATTTTTGATACTGGTAAATTGGTTTTCTTTCTTTTTTAAAAAAATCAAATTAGTCAAAGGTTTGTCTAATTTATTGGGTTTCTCTTAAAACCAGCTCTTAGTTTTATTTATTAGTTCAATAGTTTTCTTACTTTCAATTCTATTGATCTCTCCTTTGATTTTCAGACTTTCTAATTTCCTATTTAATTGGAGATCTTTAATATGTTCCTTTTCTAGTTTTTTCAGTTGTATGCCCAATTCAATGATCTGGTCTTTCTCTATTTTATTCACATAAGCATTTAGAAATATAAAATTTCCCCTAAGAACTGCTTTGGCTGCATCCTGTAAGTTTTGGTATGTTGTCTCATTATTGTTATTGTCCTTGATGAAATTATTGATTTTTTCTACTATTTGTTATTTGATCCACTCATTCTTTAGGATTAGATTACTTAGTTTTCAATTAATTTTTAGTATATCTTTCCATGGCCCTTTTTACACATAATTTTTATTTCATCGTGGTCTGAAAAGGATAATTTAATAATTCTGTCTTTCTGCATTGGATTGTGAGGTTTTTAATGTCCTAAGACATGGTAAATTTTTGTATAGATGCCATAAGAAGCTTGGGACAGTGACCCACCCCCACCCCCAGAGCAGAGCTCAACTTTAAAAGCCATGAAATAGGCAAAAATGTATATTCCTTTCTATTCCTGTTCAATTTTCTCCAGAGGTCTACTATATCTAACTTTTCTAAAATCTGATTCACCTCCTTAACTTCTTTCTTGATTATTTTGTGGTTAGATTTATCTAGTTCTGAGAGGTGGAGGTTGAGGTTCCCCACTAGTATAGTTTTGCTGTCTAATTCTTCCTTTAACTCACTTCTCTAAGAATTTGGATGCTAAACCACTTGGTTTCTGTTTAGTATTGATAGTAATATGTTTAGTATTGATATTACTTCATTGTTTATGGTACTTTTTAGCAAGATGTAGTTTCCTTCCTTATCTCTTTTAATTAGGTCTATTTTTGCCTTCGTTTTGTCTGAGATCAGGATTGCTATCCCTGCTTTTTTTTTTTACTTCAGACGAAGCACAATACATTCTGCTCCAGTCTTTTACCTTTATTCTGTGTGTATCCCTCTGCTTCAAATGTGTTTGTTGTAAACAACATATGATAGGATTATGGTTTTTAATCCACTCAGCTATCCACTTCCATTTTATGGGAGTTTATCCCACTCACATTCAGTTCAGTTATGATTACTTTTTATATCCCTCCATCTTATTTCCCTCCCTGTTTATACTTTTCTCTCTCCTTTCACCCTGTCCCTCCTCACCAGTGTTTTGCTTCTGACCACTGCCTTCCTCAATCTGTCCATCCTTGTATCAGCCCCCCTCACTTTTCTTTCCTCCTTCTCCTCCTATTTCCCTATAGGGTAAGATAAATTTCTATACCCAATTGAGTGTGTATGTTATTCCTTCTTTGAGGCAAATCTTGTGAGAGTATGGTTCAAACAATGCTCACACCCCCCCTTCTTTCCTTCTAGTATAATAGGTCTATGCCTCTTCTTGGGATGTAATTTACCCTATTCTGCCTTTTTCTTTCCTCTTCTCTCAGCACAATACTTTTTTTCACTCCTTAATTTTTTCTTATATCTTTTTTAAGTTGTTTTTCCAATGATGTATTTTACCTTTTCTTCTTTTTCATTCTTTTGATTTTGTTTTACAGAGTCATATTTTTTTCATTCTTTTGAGTTGTTTTACAGAGTCATTAGCTTCCATTTGCCCAATTCTAATTTTTGATAAATTATTTTCTTCAGTTAGCTTTTGTACCTCCTTATCCATTTGACCAATTCTACTTTTTAAGGAGTTGTTTTCTTCAGTCAGTTTTTGTCCTTCCTCTCCCAAGCTGTTGAATCTCTCTTGCATACTTCTCATTTCTTTTCTCAATATGTCTCCTACCTCTCCTATTTGACTTTTAAAATCCTTTTTGAATTCTTCCAAGAAGACTTTTTGGGCTTGAGACCAATTCATATTCCCCTTTGAGGTTTCACACGTAGGCATTATGATATTGTTGTCCTCTTCCGAGTCTGTGTTTTGATCTTCCCTGTCAAGGTCCTTTTTTGCTTCTTGCTAATATTTTTGCTTATTTCATGGCTTTTAAAGTTGAGCTCTGCTCTGGAGTGAGGGGTGGGGCACTGTCCCAAGCTTCTTATTCTGGAAGCCAGGGACCTGGTCCCTGGCTTTGTGCACTGGAGTCTCAGGTGCTGGTGGCTTGCTCATTGTGCTGGGGCAGCCCAGCCTCATCATGCCTGTTGTCTGGTTTCTGGGTCTGGCAATTTGTCTTCTGTGCTGGGCCTGGAGGCCTCACAGCTGGCCTGTTATGCCACTGACCTGCTGAGAAGGACTGAGGGGCCTCAGTTGCTGATCTGTGCTGTGACTAAGACAATCCATAACTGATGGTATCTGGGATTTCCCAGATACCATCTGTTCTGGATTGTGCTCCCCTTTTATCATTTCCTGAAGTCCTAAATTA